>NC_072381.2:14146590-14449621 GCF_028885625.2 Pongo pygmaeus | reverse complement strand
TTCGAGAAGCCCTTCTGTCTCCTTAAATGGAGCTGTCTTCTTGTTTTACAACATCATAAACATTGCATTATTTACTTTCACCATTTTACATCAATGACCTGTGTAAGTACTACTTTAATGTTCATCTTCCTCATTTGGATTATACATCCCATGAAAGTAGGGACCAACCCTGCCTTGGTTGCCACTACAGACCCAGTTTTTGGCCAAGTGCTTATTTCCCTCACTTTACAGATGAGAAAACCCAGAGAGATAACATCAATTGCTAGTTTGTGGCAGAACTGATGCTAAATTGCCTTAAGAAACAAATAAGTAAGAGTGGAGCTTGGAATTTTTAAAAAATTGCAGACTGTCTAAACCACTTATGTGACCTTGGGCAAGTGAATACAGGATGAGAAGTTTATGCTACACTTGGTGCAGGGCATGGCAAAGTCAGTGCTCAGATCAGCCCATCATACCTCCAAGCCTTCTCTCTCCTGGGTAATTCAGAGTTGAATGTTACAGAATAAAGCAGTTTAACATCAGAGGTCAGAGACCTGGAGAAGACCTGGGGACTCGAGAGATATGGCAAGGAACTTGAATTTATTATTTTGCTAAGGAAATACATTCCACTTGGAAAGAGGGAAAACAGAGCTATTGGGCTTTTATACCTTCGTGTGGGGCTCCTACACGAAGGTATAAAAGTTCTAGTTCTAGAGGAACTAGACTGAGTTCCTCTCTGGATTCTGGGGAGAAATTTGTTCCTTGGGAGGTCATTCTTCAGCCTTCCCTTTGCACTTACTGTTTCTCATGTCTTCTTCCCAGCTCTGCTTCCTCATGTTATAACAAGCGGACAGCCCACCCATTCTGCAAGGACTCTGCACTCTAGCCCTTCCCCACTCCCAGATGCCTCCTCCTTCGGTCTCAGCTTAGCCAAACTACACATACTGTATTCTTCTAATCTTCCCTGACAGATCAATCCTTCTAGGCTCTTAATTATTCATGTGGCTCTCCTCTGAATTCCCTTCAGGCTACTGGCTCCTTTCTGGTGGTTGATGTGTCTTGTCTGAGGCAGCTCGTTGAGTTCCCAGGAGATAGGCTTCTGTGCTTATGGCCAGAGCCCCCAAAAGGATAGAGGAGGCGAGGACTGTGGAGTGGGGAGAGGTGAGGTGTGCTGGGGAATGGAGATTGGAATGATGCTCAATTTACATTCTGGCTCCCACGTTTGTTGACAACAGACAAATTACTCAACCTTTTCAGCTGCCTCACTTGCAACATGGGGTGAAAACAATCCTTGCATTATATGGGTCCTTATAAATATTAAGTGAAGTACCAGGCTATAGCAGGTACCCCTCCATGGGAGCCTTTATTAGTATTAGTGGCAGCAAGCTTTCCTTCCTGCACCTGATGGGTCCTACTCAATAGCTTTTCCCCTGGCCAGCCCATGTGGCCATGTTCTTGCTGCTGAACCAGTCCACTGGGGTAAGGTTTTGCAGCCAGAGGCTATGACTAAAATGCACCTGGAACAAAGCAAAGCAGACTGTTCTTTTTTATGGACACTTTGACAAGAAGTTTTCCATCAGAACAGAATGGGATATCCTTAGGTCAGGAATCTTGTCACCTTCTATCTGGACTACTGGGGTAGCCTTGTGAAAGCTCATCTTGTCTCTACAAGGCTGGCCAAATGTCCATTGTCCCAGAACTGTCCCAGTTTGATCACTGAATGTCTGGTGTCCAAAGAAATGGCTCAGTCCCAGGGAAATGGGAAACTTTGGTCATCCTTTGGCAAACTCTTTTTCCCCAACACTTTAGGTAACTCTACCATAAAATTCGATCTCAAAACACCATTTCATCCTCTGAGTAATCCAGACACTACCTCCTGCTTCAATCTGGAAAGGGAGCCCCTCCCAATATTATTCCATTTCCCTCCTGCCACACTCAAGTGTCCTCCTGCCCTACTCGTTGCTCCTAACAGCTCCCTCCATCCTACTCAGTGCTTTCCCTTTGGGAGGGCTTCGTTCTCCTGTTCTTCCCTGTCTTCTGAAGGGCTCTTCCCTAGAAAGGCCACTAACACAGATCCAGCCAATCAGCAACGTGTTGATCCCAAGGTCAAAAAGTGGCCACCACAAGAGAAGGATGTTGTGCAGAGAGCTCGGCTTGTTCCTAAACTGAAAATTAATTTTTTTAAGTGGAGAGATGTCATATAAAAATCTACACTTGTAGCTTCTCTAGAAAACACGCAGAAGCAGGCAACAGTGGGCCCGTATTTTCTTGCAGCTGAGTTGAGGCTTCCCTCAGGCAGGGCATGGGTGTCCTGCCTGGTTTGCCACAGATCCTACCCCAGATAGACTGAGGGCCAGTTGGATTGTTTTTTCATTGTGTTTTTCTTCCAGTGGAGAAATAGCCCTCTGTGTGCTATGTTTATACTCAAAACTGAGAAGATGAAAACTAGACCAAGATGATTCAGTGATTTTTCTTATATCTTCCCTACTTTACTGGTGTATGTTACCTGTCAGATTCATGTAGACACTGGATCTTGGGAGTTTTTGATATGGTGCAGAGGATGGCAAATTTTTTCTGCAAAGGGCCAGATAGTAAATATTTTAGGCCTTGTGGGGCATACAATTATTGTCGCGACTGCTCACCTTTGTCTTGGCAGTGTGAAAGCAAACTTAGATAAAGAAGCCAACGTGGCTATGTCCCAATAAAACTTTATTTACAAAAACAGGCATTGGGTTGGATTTGGCCCTCAGGTCATGCTGGTTCCTGATCTAGTTTATTTCCCTCGTGTAACAGCTGAGAAAACCAGAGAGATAACATTAATTGCTGGTCTGTGGCAGAACCGATGCTAAGATCTTGCCTTTTCACCTCCTAAAAGCCTAGCAGAAATACAACCACTTCATATCGCCATTCATGGCCGCTATAGTCTCTAGTCACCATAAGGCTCTGCCTCCTTGGACCTCCAGGAGCTCATCCCGGAGCCGCTTACCTGGGCCCTCAATCATCAACTGTCTTGAATATCTTATGTCTGTGGCCAGGTAACAGGTACTCTGCCTCATATGTTTTCTATATACACAGCACTTTACAAAAAGTGGTTAACATAGAGTAGGTGCTTATTAAACACATGCAGGAATTTGGAAAGGGCCTGGGGTCCAGTCAGGAGGACCCAGGATACCCAGAATAGGTTCTAGTGGGTGTTGGGGAGGTAGGAAGCATTGAAGACGATATTTGTTCACCTCACAGATGAAGTTTCCCGGAGTGATTCTGATAATGATGAGCCATCCATACTTCCTTACATGGTTCCAGAGTTCCCTCTCTGCCTTTCTGACCCTGGTTCTCATGGTCTGACTTTACTCCTGGATCTGCTTCCCTCCTTGGATTTTACTCCCACCTTCTGGACACTGTGATATGATTAGAGCTGCAGGAATAAGGATGGAAGTTTAACAAAGCATGTGATAAGGGGCTATTTTCCCCTTGTTTGTCTGTCATGACCTGACTGTCATGTGCCTTAGAATTACAACACCTATCACTTTTGCTCCAAGTATGATTTCCTAAAATGGCAGCCTGAGTGATAGGCATGTTCTTCTTCTATATCTTCTTGACCTTTCTAAGAAAAAAAAAATGAGAAAGAGATCATCTGAAAAGAACCTATGGAGAGCTGGCGTTCTCTGGATCTGGCAGGACTGTTTTTGGTGGGAGATGACAAGTAGGTTTCATCTTGTGAGCTATTTCTGTTCAGTTGCCTCTGACACGGGCAGCACTACGATGAGAAGTACTGAGAAGCTGTGTCTGGGCTCAAAGAGTTCTGTGATTTACTGGTGATGTCTCCCCTGGCACAGAAGGAAGGACTGGAGCACGAAGGCCACATATTTCCTTTCACTAAGTTAGGACAGGATGAGAACTGGGGGGAAAGGGAGTTGTATGGGCTTCGTTTCCCTTTGCTCTTCCTCCCTGAGATTATAATGAAGACAGAGCTGCAAAAAATGAGGATCCTATGATGGAGAAATGCCCCAAGTGTGCAGGGGCTTGGGGGAGAGAGTGGTTGTAATTTATGGTAATGACTCAAGAATATAAATGAGAAAATAGACAGGAATTCATGAATTCCCTTTTGGCATTAAGCATTTGATCTCCTTCTCATTTGGTTTCCACATTAGCATTTTTATATTAAGGAATCAGCAATACTAACCCATTTCACTGGTATGCCTGGGATCATCTGAGTGTTGCAGACACTTCAGGGAGATGGAGCCAGCTGATACCTGGGGGCAGTTTGGAGGCGAGTCACAAAGACATGGGGATCAGAAACATGACCACTGGAAGGACAGGCCCAGAGGCTTGAGAGAGGCAAGGGCAGGAGGGCTGTTCTCAGGAGACAGCCAGGGGAATGAGGTTGAGCAGAGAATTCTACTGCAGGGCAAAGGACTCTGCCCTCCACATCTCAGAGCAGGAGGTCAAATATTAGCTCTTTCTATGGAACCCTGGCCTGGGGTTTCCATCTGCGTGTTCCTGGCTGTGAGCAGCCAGGCTAGAATTTGATTACTTTGGCCAAAGGCCTCTGCAGGAAATATTCTCATCGGATAAAGGGCTTAAAATCTTGCATACATCACCCTGTATCCCTTGGCTCTGTTTTTCTTCTGCTGGGAGTAGGAAGGGAGTTATGACCAGAGACCCCCCCTGCCAGGCCAGGTGATTATTTTTGCATTTTCTCCCACAGCCATGAAGTCACTTCTTGTTAAGTAATTTAAAAATAGAAACAGTCATAGGAAAAAAAATTCTTAATAAAGCACCTAGGCAAAGAGAGTCATAACATGTCACGGCACTTCGAAAAAGATCATTTCGCTCATTTATGTTGACCCCATTTAAACTGCAGCATTTCATTTTCTTAAATTATTTTTGAGATAACCTAGCGGTTCTATTTTGAAGGCTTATTACGTTGAATTTATGTACATGTTAGTATATACAGAGGATTTTTCTCATTAAGTAGTACATATCTTTAAGATGTGAATTAAACAAGAAGCTTTATTTCTGCCAACTCCCCCTCTCCCAAACTCCACCTAAGGGAGAGCCAGCCACCCAAGGCTGTGTGCTGCAGCTGGATTTTGTAAGCGCCATCCCCTCCTCATCTCCTCTCACCATGTCCCCACTGGAGAAGGGGTAGCCCAGATTCCAGACAATGCCCTTAGCATATGACTCTAATGGATCTGCCACAAAATATGAGCTGAGTGCAGCAGTTTCCTTGGTCTGGAATTGGGAGACGTGAAGAGACTGAGGCAGCAGAAGCTGAAATGGAAAGCTCAAGAAATGGGACTAGGGTGACTACAACATCTGTCCTCTTTGCATCTCCACAAGCAAAACAGAAACAAAATCAGCTTTTGTTTTCTCTTGATTTGAAGTTTGTGAATCACTTCACTTTTTAAAAAAAATCAAATCAAAGTGAATTGGGTCTTTAGTGGAAGTTAGGTATTTCATCACCCTAAGTAAATCCTCCCAGTAAAACTAGGGCATCACATGGAGGCAGGAGTGAAATCAGGAGGTGGCTTTCCCATGTACCTGATGCCGTACTAAGGAGCTAACCCACTGGGGTAATCTGGAAGGTTGCAAAGCCCTCCAAGCATGTTGATGTTGGGCCCCCTCATTTCTTCCACTCCATGTAAAACTATGCCAAGGCCTGAGTTCATAGAAGCTGACATGCTTTGGAATTACTGCTTTAACAAGGGAGAGAATTAATCTCATTACTAAAAATACTTTGTCTTCTTGTCTGACTTTAGTTTCCCCATTTAAAAAAAAGCAGGGAATCCCAGCTTATCCCATCCCGGTGATACCAGGATAGATTGCCGATTAATGTGAGACTGTAAAGGAGACATGCTGAATGATTCTGAGGGCAGATGCTATGCAAATGCAAGATGCAATAATAGCCACGCTCCTCACACCTGAGCCCACCATAACCTTTGGATTGCCTTCTTAGAAATAAGATGAGAGCTGATATTTAATAAAGCTCGTGTTTTTTAGAAGATCGTGGTAGTGAATCTTGCTGAGTGGATTTAGGCTTTAGTGACCTTTCTGTGCCGTTACAAATAGTGTCAGCAGGTTAACGCAATGCAGAATGTGCTCACTGTTGTAGAGAAAATGCCTTTATGTCTTTATTAGTCTTTTTTTAAAAGAATACTGCAGGCTTCCATTTCACTGATTTGTCCATTTGAATCTGCCTGAATTGGGGGCCAATTTACACTATGCATGAAGAGAGCATAATAATCATGCCTATAGCGAGGGTCAGTGAACTATGGATTGCAATACTTTGCAGAGATATTACATTTACTGCAAAGCCATATGGCCTTATTTTATCTACCTCAAGCCTTGTGAACGTGGAGGACACCTAATATGTTTGTTTACCTGTTTCTTTTTTATTAATCCACACTAAGCAGTTTGGACCTCTGGCCTGTGAGGCCCTGAGTTTTAGCATCACAATGGCTTAAAGCAAAATATGCCTATTTCTTGTATTAAAAATCAGAAAATAGATCATATGCACAAAATAATATATCAAACATATGGCTAGTGTAAAGAAGAAGAATAAAATAAACATCACCATAACTACCAGTATGGTTGGGAAACAACATTAGTGGCACTTAGGAATCCCCTGGGTGCCCCTGCTTCACTGCACACTCTCCCACCCCACCTGGAGGTATCAACCAGTCTGTATTTTGTGTGAATAATTTCATTGCTTTTCTTGGTAGTGGTACTGTGTAATTATTCCGAAGTAATACATTTAGTTTTGCCTAACTCTATACAACTGGAATCATCCTGCACGTATTCTTCTCCTTCTTCTTAAATTTACATTATCTTTGAAGTTCCTTGACATTGATATATAATGTTCAATTGTGAATATACCACACCTATTGATTCAGTCTACTGTTGATAAACATCTGGATTGTTTCCATATTTTCACGAGTGTGACAACACTGTGTGTACATTCTTGAATTATGTTTCCTGTGCAAGAGTTTCTCCAGGGTTTATGCCAAGAAGTGGAATTGTTGGATCCTAGAATAAACAAAACTTGAGTCATGTCAAAATGTTTCCCAGGAGGTTGTACTACTTTAATCTCTAACCACTGGTCAACGGGCATTCCTTGTTTTTTTTTTCTCTATCTTCATCAAAACTTACAATTGCCAATCTGATAGTGTGAAGTGATAATACAATGCTAAGTGTTAGGTGATTTTTGTTATTTGCCTGATTATCAGTGAAGTACAACATTTTTGTTCATAGGACATTTGCATTTACTCTTTTGTAAAATCCCAGTTTGTTGTATGTCTTAGTCCATTTTGTGTTGCTATAATAGAATAAATGAGACTGGGTATAAGCAATACGAATTTATTTGGCTCACAGTTCTGGAGACTGGGAAGTCCAAGAGCATGGCCCAGCGTCTGGTGAGGGCCTTTGTGTTGCATCATCCTATGGTGGAAGGTGGAAGGGCAAGAGAGTGCAAGTGTGAGAGAGCAGAGAGGATCAAAAAAGTCCACTCTTGTGACAACCAACCCACCCCCATGATAATAATATTAGGCTTTGCTCTCGTGATCTAATCACTCTTATTAGGCCACACCTCTCAACACTGTTGCACTGGAGATTAAGTTTCTAACACATGAATTTTGGGGAACACATTCAAACCATAGCAATATCTTTTGCACATTTTTCTGTCACTTGTTTGTCTTTTTCTTAATTTTTATCAGTTTGTTACGTGTTCATGATACTAATCCTTTGTCTTTTATAAATGTAATATCTCCATTTGGTGGCTTATGTATTCACTCTTCTTAATACCTTTTGGTGAACAGAAATTTTTTATTTTAATGTAATCAAATTTACAAATCTTCTTTAATGGTTTATGTATTAATGTTTTGTTTAAGAAATTCTACCTGAAGATCATAAACTCCTATTTCTTCTAAAAAATGTTTTTTTTTTGTTTTTTTTTTTTTTTTGAGGCAGAGTCTCACTCTGTTGCCCAGGCTGGAGTGCAGTGGCATGATCTCGGCTCACTGGAAGCTCCACCTCCCGAGTTCACACCATTCTCCTGCCTCAGCCTCCCGAGTAG
Organism: Pongo pygmaeus; assembly: GCF_028885625.2. Taxonomy (NCBI): domain Eukaryota; kingdom Metazoa; phylum Chordata; class Mammalia; order Primates; family Hominidae; genus Pongo; species Pongo pygmaeus. Next base: position 14,441,568 of record NC_072381.2, on the reverse strand, counting down.
CTGGGACTACAGGTGCCCACCACCATGCCCAGCTAATTTTTTGTATTTTTTAGTAGAGACAGGGTTTCACCATGTCAGCCAGGATGGTCTCGGTCTCCTGACCTCATGACCCACTCGCCTCTGCCTCCCAAAGTGCTGGGATTATAGGCGTGAGCCACCATGCCCAGCCCATTTTTCTTGTTAAATATAATAAAATTCACCAGGGATGTATTTTGTGTAGCATGTGAGGAGGATATGCCATTTAAGGTTTTTGCATTTGGAATGATGTCTCTGCATCATTGATTGAATTGTCTGTCATTTTCCTGATGGTCTTCAATATCCTTCTGTGATAAATCTCCATGTAAGCATGGGCTTATTTCTGAGCATTCTGTTCTATTCCATGGGCTTATTTCTCATACACATGCCAGTATCTCACTGTCTTAACTACTAAAGCTTCATAAAATGCGTGAGATCTGCAAGACAAATCCTCCTTCCAAGTTATGTTTCCATATAAACTGCAGAATCATCTCATCTAGTTTCATAAATATTCCTTTTGGAATTTTCAATGGAATTGCATTGAATACATGGATTACTTTGGGAGAAATTAACACTTCAAATCTTCTTATCCATGAATTATTTAGATATCTATTTAGGTCTCTGTAGTCTTTCATTAAAATTTTCTCATTTTCTTTATAAAGCACCTATATGTACTTAGATTTATTCCTAAGAAATATATATGTATGTATAACTATTATGATGGTAGCTTTAACACATCACATTTTAAAATGACTAAATTTAACAAATTATTTAATCTTTTAAGCTCACCTATTAATAATTTATTCACTAATTCTTTTGAGTTTTATATTAATAATAATATAATTCCAATTCCTATATATGTATATAGTTTTTTATCTTACTGTGCTACTCCAGTAGGAGTAGTAATGGTGGGAATTTTTAGCTTGTTCCTACTCTTAGATGTAATGTTTTTAACATTTTGCCATTAAATGTGTTATTTTCTAAAGGTTTTTGTATAAATATACATTTTAAAGATATCTGGAAAATGAAGTTTCTTTCTATTTCAAATTTGTTTAGTTTATTTTTATCGTGAATACGTTATATTTTGTTGAATTATTATTTTGACATCTGCAGAAATGATCAGATGGTATTTATCCTTTAAGCTGTTAATGAGGTAAATTACATTACTCTATTAAGCCAACCTTGCATTCTTGGCATAAAACCAAGAAAACATGATGACTAGCCATTTTTATACATGGTAGTGTAGTAGAAAGATCTAGACCCTGAGTCAGAATATCTATATTTAAGTCTTCCTCCTGCTTACACTTTTCATAATAAAACCCATGTGCTGTTGTCAGGCTACCTGATTTTAATTGAAATAGCACTAATTTTCTTATTTGTCAATCCCTTATTTTCAGTTTTCTCCTTTGTAAGATAATTGAAAAGTCATTACAAATTTTAGATGGTATTACAAATGTATGAATTTGTGATCTCTTTGTTATTTCCAGTGTTCTGGATCTATATCCAAAAAAGGCAAATGTTCTTCATTCTTTCTATCTTTATAAAAATTGAAAATAGGAAGGAATTCCCTGGTTTAACTTGAATCTTCCCTTTCTTCATAGTATCACTCTCAGGAAGTAATTGCTGAGTGAAAAATATCACAGTTTGGGTTTTTTCATTTTAGTTCTCTTTTCAACTTGCTGTGGATAACTCCCACATTCCTGAAATGTCCATTAATTACACTGGGGTAAAAAATCAATTTCACTAGTAATAATAGACACCTTTTATTGTGTTCCTATTTTCCAGCCATTGTGCTAAGTCATTTATCATATATTTTACTTATTTTGGAACCGAAGATATGTGAGGTAGGTACCATTATTCTCATTTTATAGATGAGGAGAGTGGGTTTAAAAGTGTTTGATTATCCTTTGCTATGCAGAGCTTTTTAGTTTGTAGTCATCCTACTTGTCTAATTCTGCCTTTGTTGCTTGTTCTTTTGGCATCACATCCAAGAAATTATTGCCAAGCCCAGTCTCATGATGCTGTTCCTTGTGTTTTCTTCTAGAAGTTTTGTAGTTCTAGGTCTTGTGCTTAAGTTTTTTCTCAATTTTGTCTTGATTTATATGTGCATATGATGTAAAATAAGGGTCCAATTTTATTCTTTTGCATGTGGTTTTTAAATTTTCACAACACCATTTATTGAAAGGATTGTCCCTTCCCCAGTATGTATTCTTGGCATCATTGTCAAAGATCAGTTGACTGTATATAAATATGCATTGATTTCTGAGCTCTCTTTTCTGTTGCATTGGTATGTATGTCTGTTTTTATGCCAGCACCATACTGTTTTAATTATTATACCTTTGTATTATACTTTGAAATCAGGAAGTCTGATGCCTTCAGTTTTGTTCTTCTTTCTCAAGACTGCTTTGGTTATTCAGGATCATTTGTGGTTCCACATGACTTTTAGGACTTTTTCCTATTTCTATAAAAAATGCCATTAGGATTTTGATAGGGATTGCAATAAATTTATAGGTGGCTTTTATGGACATTTGGACAACATTAAGTCTTCTAGCCATAAACACAAGATGTCTTTCCATTTACCTGTATCTTGATTTATAGTTTTCAGTGTGCAGGTCTTTCATCTCTTTAGTTAAACTTATTTCTTAGTATTTTATTTGATTTGATGTAATAAATAGGATTGTTTTCTTAATTTCCTTTTTATATAGTTCATCATTAATGTATAGAAAAAACTGATTTTTATATTTTGACTTGTGTCTTGCAACTTTATGCATTTATTTGTCCTAAGAGGTTTTTTTGTGTGTGTGTGGAGTCTTTAGGATTTTCTATATATAAGAGCATATCATCTGGAAACAGTAGTAATTTAACTACTTCCTTTCTGATTTGGACACATTTTATTTCTTTTGCTTACCTAATTACTCTGGCTAGGACTTCCTATATTGCATTTAATAAAAGTGGTGAAAGTAGGCATCCTTGCTTGTTCCCACTGTTAGAAGTTTTCATCATTGATGATGGTGTTAGCTGAGGGGTTTTCAAATATGGACTTTATTGTGTTGAGGTAAATTACTTTTATACTTAGTTTGTTGTAAAAAGGCAATCTACAGAATTGTAAAAAATATTTGCAAAACATGTATCTGACAAGGGATTAAAATCCAAAATATATAAGGAACTCCTACAACTGAATTGCAGATAAATAATGATGATAACCCAATTAAAAACTGGACAAAGGACTTGAATAGATGTTTCTTCAAAGAAGACATATAAATAGCCAACAGGTATATGAAAATGTGCTCAACATCACTTATCATCAGGAAAATGCATATGAAACAACAGCATGATATCACGTCACATTTGTCATGATGGCTGTTATTTTATTTTAAAAAAACCCAAAAGACAACAAATATTGGTGAGATATGAATAAATTGGAGCCCTTGTACACCATTGGTGAGAATAGAAAATTGTGCAGCCACTATACAAAACAGTATAACGAGTCCTCAAAAAATTAAAAATGGAATTATCATATAAACCAGCAATCCCATCTCTGGGTATATATCCAAAAGAATTGAAATCAAGATATTGAAGAGACATAGGCACTCTTATGTTCATTGCAGTATTATTTATAATAGTCTAGATATAGGAACAACCTAAATATCCATTTAAAGATGAGGAAAATGTAATATATACATAAACTGGAATGTTATTCCTTATTAAGAAAAGGAAGAAGTCCTGTCATATGCAACAACATGGATGAACCTGGAGGACATTATGTTAAGTGAAATAAGCCATGCATAGAAGGACAAATGCTGCATGATTACATTTATACGAGGAATCTAAAATAGTCAAACTCATAGAAACAGAGAGTAGAAGGTGGTTGCAGGGGCTGGAGGAGAGGGAGAAATGGGGCGTTGCTGTTCACCAGATATAAAGTTATAGTTATGCAAGAATAAACTCTAGAGATATGCTGTATAACACTGTGCCTATAGGTAACAATAGCTATATTGTTAACAATTAAAAATATTGTGCACTTAAAAATTTGTCAGAGTAGATCTCATGTTAAGTGTTCTTAGCACAATAAAAATTTTAAAAATAAATTAATATTTTTTAAAAAGGTTGCATATCTTGCCTAAAATCTTGCAAGATGAAGCCTTGCAAAATCGTTCTTCTTCCATTCCATAATGCAGCATCCTTTAGCCTATTGGGGTGTTATTAACACATGGTGATGGTTTCTTTAGACCATGGTAAGTCTAAATTCCCGGTGTACAGTTGCACATAGTTCCCTTCATATGTTAAGTTGGATTTTAATTTGAGCAAACCTTTGTCTCCTTCCCTTACCTCCAGCCCCCACCACCTCCAACTCCAGGCAAACCATATCAGTATATTCTAAGAGGGCTTTGGAGATTTCCAATTTTGATTTGGGAGCAACGGGACATCCTACTACTTTACTGTTGGGAAGTTGGACTGTGAACTTTGTTATGAATCCACCTGCTCCTAACTAACCTGATTAAACTCTGCAAGTCATACTTGCATTTCTTGAAAAAAGGAATGGAAAAGATGAAAAGGGTGATGAGAGGGGATGGGTTGGCATAAGTCTTTCTTCTCAGGGCCAGTGTCTTTTCATCACCATCTCTTTACTTGTAGAAAGTCATTTCATCTAGAGATTCAATTTCCTCTGTAAATGAAGGATGAACATCTTGTTTCTTGGTGGGATTCTAGGAAGAATTCATATGGTTAGCGTGTAAGCCACTTTGAGCTTTTTGGATAAGAGCTGTTTTGTCAATTCTGAAGTTAAAGAATTATGGTTTTAACATCCTATTTACCTCAAAACTGGCATTTGTCATTCATTTTATCTGCCAGGTCTTTGCAAAAAAGGCCTCAAGAACTGGCAGAGAGAGCAGTCTTAAGAAGGTAGAGTGAACTCTTTCAGTAGGGTGAGTGGTGAGTAGCAAGTTAGGTTTATTTCTAAGTATTCTTTTTGATGTGGCAGTGGAGAGGCACCTTATTTCCTAATTAGTGAAAGAGAAATATTTTTACAATAGAAACTATCTCATTTATAAGTGTTGGTGGTGACTATCAGTACAATTGGGTCTGAGAAGTCGTTGGGTGCAGTCTCCTTTTCCCACTGATTGACATCTTACTCTTTGGATCCTAAAGATTTTGTGGTCCTTTGTTATCTTTTGAAATATTTATATGGCTCAGAGAAAATACACTTAAGGTGTTATTAACTAGTATCCTAATCACTTCATTCAATTCATTTTTTTAAAAATGCATTCTGTAACTACTAAGTGTAAAAATCAGTGCTAACATGAGAGGATACAAAAAGGAAGGAACCAGAGCCTCTTCCCTTAGGGAACTTGCAGGCTAGTGCAGAACGTGTAAGAAAGCTGTAATCTCAGCAATGGGATCAGTTTCTTTGCACAAATATACACACATACAATTTCTATAGAAACACAGAAGAGGAACAGCACAACAGCCAGTCTACACCTCAGCAAGTCCATGCCTGATGACCACCTGAGAGCATGAATGCATCACGGGGGGGCCCTGTCAAAGAGCAAGATGGCAGCAAGAAGAAATATTGGGACACTGGTGGGTGAAGTCAGAAGACAGACTTTGCCTGCTTTGCAATTTTATTAGAGATTGACCTTAACAGTACAAAACACCAACAGTGACATGAAATATAGTCTATGTGAGAATGCAAATGTGTTGTTCCAATCATTTAACAGGAGGCCATGTGACCATTGCCATTTCACTTCTTTTGGTGGCCTCAGCAGTGGGGGCAACGAGATTCCTAATGTTTGATGAGTTTGCCCCATCCAGGAAGCTTCCCAGTATGCACTCTGTCTCCCTCCATCCCCTCCCTTGGTCTCATCCCTGACTTCAAACCAAATGGATTTTTTGAAGGGTGAATTTATTTAAGCTTGCTTTACACAGAGCAGATGAAGAGTTTTCATACTCCTCATGCTGGAGAAAGATTATGGCCTCCAAAGGGCATGTCTGCAACAGTGAAAGTGACTTCTGGCGTTGGAGAGAGGTGTACACCAGGACTCTTGCATCTTGCTGGAAAAAACAGCTTTTTGACTTCCAGGGTGTTATTAGATACTCAGACTCACTGAGGAGTGGGAGATGGTTTTGTTTCTCTTCTTGTAGCTCTTTTTCCATCATAAAAATTTTGATTTTCCCGGCACATTGTTTCTCAAGCCATCACTTAAGAGAGAGCAGCATGAATATAAAAAATGCAATTCGAGCAAAAACTTGGAAAGGCAAGAGGTCAAGATGCAGAAGTTCACTCAGCCAGGAGGTTTGGCAATATTGCTGAGGGACACGGGAGCATCTTGTCCTTCCCATGCTTCCATTCAAGAGACAGTCTAAGAAATAGTTGAGCGAGAATAGAATCAAAAGCTACCATATCCTTTCTTTCTTTTTTTTGAGTTTCTCAGTGTTGAGAGGATGAGAGAAGAAAGTTCTACCAAGCATTTGCAATTCCTTTTCTTAGCCAGCCAAACACAAATCCATTTACGGAGTCCAAGAAGAACAGGAGCTTAGATGAGAATGCCAATGCTTTGGAAATCAGAATAAGTAAGGGCAATTTCTGATCTTAAATTAGCACCATGATACATGAAGAGAATTCTAATGATCCACATGTTGCACTGCTGTGATATTTTGGGAACTCAGAAGTTCTTTCATGGATCCACCATTTTGCATTTTATGGATCCGCCATGTTGTGTTTTTGACTAGATGGGTAGCAGAAGAGTGTTTCCCAACTCTACTTGTTCAGCCCAAAACATCATCATTACCATTTGATTAGTTTACTGGACATTGAGGCAAATTGAGAACGTGATATATTGATTGCCAGTCAGCTGGCAGTGATCCTTGACGTCGGATTATGAGTTAAATTACTTCAGCAGAAAAAGTGAAGGGGGAAGGAAGTCAACAAGGGAGTTAATATTTATTGAGCATATTCAGTCTTCAGCCCTACAATAAGTACTTAACACCTGGTATTTCATATAAACCTCACAACTTTGAGAGGTATTATTATACCCATTTTACAGATGGTCAGATGAGTTGACTTAATCACTTATAGTCTCACTGCATATGGTAGAACCAAGGGAACAGACCAGTGTCACTCTGAAGCTGCAGTGATGGGAGCAACAAGGGATATTAGGATTTTGCTTTCCACATGCCTCCACAGGCAGGAGATGTTTTGCTAGTGAAATCTTGTAAAATTCCATTTAGGTTAAAGAGAGAGCCTACCCCAATGCCTCCAGTGGTGCCCCAGTTGAACTTTGCTTTTCAAGCTCGTGTTTTTCACCTGCATCTTTTCTCTTGCCTATGAAATACAGGCTGGTGCCTGTAGCCCCAGCTAAACTAGGAATCCTAGACAGGGCTTTGTGAAAACAATAATTGGGCTCAGACCCAAGAATGTGAATATAGAAACTAGGAAAGGTGGGTTGGAGGAGCCCTGCTTTGCTTGTCTGACCCTCACTCTTATCACGCTGGGAGGTGGTGTCACTTACTCTAATATGAAAAGTCTAATGAGTGTTGAAGGACTTTGCAATACTTACACATTAAACCCTACTCTATACAATCTTAGATATTTAGGTTATTACAAATTCAAAATTAGCACGTTGAAAGTGTTCCTTCATTAAATAAGCAAAGGCTGTATACCTTCTTCGTATCAGGCTCTGTGTTGGACCTGGGTATCAAATGTATTCTAGGATGTGGTTACCTGCAATTTTGTAGTAGGACAGAGGAGAGGGCAGCTTCCTCCTCCTGTGGGTATAAGAGAAGACTTCCCAGAGGAAGGAGCATTTGAGTGGGACCTTGAAGGATGAATAGGAGTTTTCCAGGAAGGGAAGACAAGAATGAGGACTGGAGCTATATTACAACCATAGAAGCATATAGCATAAGTAGTACACCAATGCATACAGTACCACACAAGTTTTACAGTCACTACACTTATATTTTATTGCTGAGAGATCCTTATTAATGTTTTTAGACTGCAACAATTTTTTGTTTGTTTGTTTGAGACAGAGTTTCCCTCTGTCGCCCAGGCTGGGATGCAGTGGCGCAATCTCGGCTCACTGCAACCTCCACTTCCTGGGTTCAGGTGATTCTTCTGCCTCAGCCTCCCGAGTAGCTGAGACTACAGGTGTGTGCCACCACGCCCAGCTAATTTTTTTAAATGTGTTTTTAGTAGATACGGGGTTTCGCCATGTTAGCCAGGATGGTCTTGACCTCCTGACCTTGTGATCCATCTGCCTCGGCCTCCCAAAGTGCTGGCATTATAGGCATGAACCACTGCACCCAGCCTCCTGCAACAATATTTTAAATTGGGTTTTGTTGGTATAAATTTCAGTTACCACCATCACTATCTAAAAGTGTGATTTGGCATACTTCCATTAAGTACATGTTGGTAGAGTTTATTTGATGATTATGGGCATTGTGACAATTTTGGCCACTGTAGGAGGGTGAACAGTATTAGCAATCTAATATTTCTTGAGTTCCTGCTATGTACCAGCCTCTGTGGAACTGATTACATAAGTAATCATTTAAATTTTACAACCTGATACATTAAGTATTTTTACCCATATTTTATAGTTGAGATAACTGAGACGTAAAATAGGATAGTTGGACTGTTTGGGTGGAGACACCAACTCTTTACTTACCAGCTATTTGTTTGACCATGAGCAAGTTACTTACGTCTTCAAGTATCAATTTCCTCATTAGCAAATTGAGAGTAATATTGGCACACTCCTCAAAGGCTTGTCAAATGATCAATTGAGATGATCTATGTTTGACCCTTGGCCCAGGCCTGGCTCCGTTATAAATCTGAATGAAGGATAGATATTTTTAATTATTATTATTCTCAGAGAGGTGAAGAAACTTGCCCACAACTGGGTATTTTAAAACCAGAGCTCAGATTCAATGACCTACAGGCAAACTTGCAAAAAAACAAAGTTGTTGAAATGACACATATTATAAACAAACAAGTGAAGGCCAACATCACACACTACCAAAGGAATCCTTGTAATTATGAGGTGGTGAGTAAATGGGTCTGAACCCGGAGAAAATAAATACTACAGAACTGTGAATACCAATACACAGAGCCAATCCACAAATTTCCCCTTCTTGGATTTATTTTTCATAGTCTCTTTTATCTGGGTTTTATCTTTTTCATAGTCTGTTTGGTCTGGGATTGTTTTCCTTGGTCTTTTTCATCTTTACTATGAATATAGGGATATAGAGGGTAAAATAATAAAATAAGCTTACAATTAGGTCTGTTATGTAGTTTCTTTTACATTTTGCTGTCTTTCCAGTGATCAGCTTTTCAACCATTGACAAGTTGAACACTGCTACTTAACAACCACAAAACTGGCAGAAGTCATTCAAATTCAAAATCATTTTAACACTGGAAATCTTACTAAAGTTAGCTTCTACAAGGAATCCAAATCCGAAGTTGGGCAATTTAGCTGAGAACTGTGGTTGAAGGAGAAGCTTGTGAATGACATTTAGCAAGTGCTGTTTTCTGTTGACACTGTTGTTTGATAATCCCTTCAAATTTGTGAGTTTAAGCTTCAGGCTGATGCCTGGAACTCATAAGAGACACTGACCTCCCTTGAAGACATAGCTCTTAAATGTCCAGTGGCAATGTTATTTGGACTTTAGCTTTCACAATGCTTTCTGGAGGGATGCACTTTAATGATGTGGCAAATCCTAGGAAACCACTTTTTCTGGTTGTAGCTAAGTCTTAAGTGGTGTCTCCTGACTCAACAATCAACAGAGGACATATCAGTCTATGTAATAAGGTGCCCTCAGAGCAGTAGGCAGAAGGAAGAAGGTTGTTTATATAAATTTTTGCTTGGAGAGCCCTGATTTTAAATTTTCACCACAACTAAATGATCAGTCAAATGGTGAACAAGCTTGTACAGGTCCCTTTGTAGATATGTTCTCATTAAACCTGTATCTACTAAGACCTGGAGTCTGAGCTCCATTGATTTCTCAGTTTCCTTACATAGTTTATTTTGCTTTAAATCCTGGAAGGTCCCCACACTTTTTCAGAGTGTGGTTGGCTCCCGTTAGCAGTGAGGGTAACTGAAAAGAATCTCCGTGGGAGCTTGTGACAGGGCTGTATTAGAATTTATTAGTTTCCCCATCCCTCCTACCTTTACTTAAGCTGCTGAGCTGTTGTTGCTTCCTCATAGCCAAAGCAAAGGCGATTACTCATTTTATTAGAGCACTTGCCTGGAGACTACTAAGCCTTCTGGAAGGATAGATGAATCACAATTGCTAGTTTATCTTGTCTGCAAGCAGGAGAGTTGACTTAGTAAACTGTGAAGCTTCTTCGTCTGGATCAGAGCCTAAATCAAGCCCCAGTACCTTTAGGAGGGTCACTTGCTGGTCCCTAATGGATGTTGATATGGTTTGGCTGTGTCTCCAACCAAATTTCATCTTGAATTGTAGCTCCCCTAATTCCCACACATTGTGGGAGGGACCCAGTGGGAGATAATTGAATTATGGGGGCAGTTTCCCCCACACTGTTCTCATGGTAGTGATTAAGTCTCATTAGATCTGATGGTTTTATAAGGAAAAACCCCTTTTGCTTGGTTCTCATTCTTTCTCTTGTCTGCTGCCATGTAAGATGGGCTTTTTACCTTCCACCATGATTGTGAGGCCTCCCCCACCATGTGGAACTGTGAGTCCGTTAAATCTCTTTTTCTTTATAAATCACCCAATCTCTGGGTATGTCTTTATCAGCAGTGTAAAAATGGAGAAATTCAGATATTTTCACACATGGTCCCTCTAATGTATAGCTCAACTTGTTACTACACATCCCTGTGTGAGTTTACCCCACCTACATTGGAAGCAAGTAGGAAAAGGTGGTTTTGGCTCAGAAGGCAGACAGTTGCACTGCATATGGTTTATGACTAAGTTAAAATGCGGAGGTAATGTTTAATGGGTACACAGTTTCAGCTGGGAGAGAGGAAAAGGTTCTGGAGTTGGATGGTAGCAATGGTTGTACAACATTGGGGATGTACTTAATGCCATTGAACTGTACACTTAAAAATGGTTACAATGGTCAATTTTATGATGTGTATCTTTTACCACAGTTGTGTTAGTTTGCTAGGGCTGCCATAATAAAGTACCACAGACTGGCAGGCTTAAACAGTAGGAATTCATGTTCTCACAGTCCTGGAGGCTGCAAGTCTGAGATCAATGTTATCAGCAGGGTTGGTTTCTTCCAAGGCCTTGATCCTTGCCTTGAGGTATAAACAGCAATTACTTTTGCACCAACCCAATAGATGCCTGTCTTCCCTGTGTCTTTATGTAGTCTTCCTGCTGTACCAGTCTGTGCCCTAATTTCTTCGTCTTAAAGCAAAACCAGTCTGGGTGTGGTGGCTCATGTCTGTAATCCCAGCACTTTGGGAGGCCGAGGCTGGTGGATCACCTGAGTTCAGGAGCTCGAGACCAGGCTGACCAACATGGAGAAACCCTGTTTCTACTAAAAATACAAAATTAGCTGGGCGTGGTGGTGCGCTCCTGTAATCTCAGCTACTTGAGAGGCTGAGGCAGGAGAATCACTTGAACCCAGGAGGTGGAGGTTGTGGCGAGCCAAGATCGCGCCATTGCACTCCAGCCTGGGCAACAAGAGTGAAACTCCATCTCAAAAAAAAAAAAAAAAAAACTGAAACCAGTCAGATTGGATCACAGCTCACCTATATGACCCATTTTAATTTCATCTTTTAAAGGCCCTATTTTAAATACAGCCACATTGTGGTACAGGGGCTGGGGCTTCAATGTATAGATATTGAGAGAACACCATTGAGCCTATAACAACAACAATATCAATAGAGAAGATTGGACTTGGTTATCAGAGGGAGCCCAAAGCTTCACACTTTTCACTCAGGTTCTTAAAGGAAGCACAAGAGTTTCCTGCAAGCTTTTTAGAAATCCACGTACCTAGGGACTTTTAGAATCTCCATACGAAGACCAAGGTATTTTCAAATACCTCTCTGAGAGCAAAGTCTGGCAAGATAGAAGGACAAAATCCAGTTCCTTTTATAGCTAAAACTAGAGCTATTTGTCATTGGAATCTGTTTGAGAATGATGATTGTATTTAATTTCTAAAAATTGACTTGCATGGAGGTAAATTATGTTGTTTCACATGAATCACTTACGTGGTGATTTGCCCTTGGTAGGTCTAAGAGATAAAGAATTTTACAGTGTGAGCCAGAGGCAGCTATAGTCCCAGCTAATCAGGGGGCTGAAGCAGGAGGATCTCTTGAGCTCAAGAGTTTTAGGCCAGTCTGGGTAACATAGTGAGACCCTAAATTTAAAAAAAAAAAAGAATTTTCTAATGTTGATGGCCAGAGTCAGAGTGGAATAAGACCAACCTGCAGGAAGGGCATCACCAAGATGCTTTTCCACCAAGTGAAGGTTCCAGGGCGAGGGGCTGCTCCGACTCTGCCCCCATCCGCTTTGCTTCACTACCACATCGCACTGTCCTGCCTCGGCCAGCATTGTCCTTAAAAAATAAATGGTCAGTTCTGTCCTGGGTGAGTCACATTCCACTCAAGGTAGTAAAGAGTTGCTCCTTATCCCAAGTCTTCATCAGTCATCACGTCCTGTAACATGGCAAAGTGGAAGGATAGAAATTGAAGTCAGGAGTCCTGGGTGAGTCTGCTCATTCTAACTGTTGAACAATCCCACCTTTCTGACCTCGGTTTACTCATTTGTAAAATGTGGGACCTGCGAAGACAGCAATAATGTGGAGTGGTTATGACCATAGGCTTGAGTTAGAGAGACCCAGAAGACTTGTCATTTTGAATAAGTAACTTGGTTTGGACTTCCGTCTCTTTGAGATGCAGCGAATGATAGGCCCTTTCTCATGGAGTGGTGAGGCTTAAATGAGATCGTGCATATTGACTCCACATAGAGTTAGGACACATTGTTATTGTCAACATCTCTCCAGGTTCCAACTTTCCCTTAATGTTCAGAACACTTCAAACTCCTGGTTCTATAATTCCAAATCACAATTAAGGTAATTTGATCTGATTAAAGGAGTAACTGTCTTTCTTGGAAGAAGTATAAAGAGAGAAAATTATAGTAGTAAATATAGACTCTTTGCCTGAGTTTCATGAAAGTTGAAAAAAATCCCACTTCCAGCTGGGCATGGTGGCTTATGCCTGTAATTGTAGCACTTTGGGAGGTCGAGGTGGGTGGATCACTTGAGGTCAGAAGTTTGAGACCAGCCTGGCGAACCTGGTGAAACCCCATCTCTACTAAAAACACAAAAAATAAAAAATAAATTTGCCAAGTATGGTGGTGGGCACCTGTAATCCCAGCTACTGGGGAGGCAGGCACAAGAATTGCATGAACCTGGGAGGCGGAGGTTGCAGTGAGCCAGGATGGTGCCACTCTACTCCAGCCTGGGTGACAGAGCAAGACTCTGTCTCAAAAAAAAAAAAAAAAAAAATTCCCACTTCCTCAGGGGCTTAGTTTACTTTGATGATAGGTTTGGGGTGAATCCACCTCTCACTTTCTAAATGCCCACGGATCAAGGCCAGCAGGTTCACTGCAATGGAATCCATTACAGGTGCTCAACATTCCCTGAAATGGCCCCAACCCTGTTAGATGCATTAGAGAAAAGCAATGTCCATACCTTCCCCAGGTGATGAACCAAGGAAAACAAAGCACTAAAAGGAAAGGGAGGCAGTTACAACCGTGCCGCTGTGATTAGCTAGAAGAAAGAAATCCATACATTTCTTCCTGAGTACACAAAATTAAAAGCAAAAAAGCAGAAAATAAAAAGATTGCTCTCTCATTCTCCTAGCTGCTGGTTTCCTTGTAACATTTGTCAGACAGGAAGAAATCGATGGCTTCATTAGGCCAGGCACAGAGCTTGGGAGATGTAAAGTGTGCACAGCCTGTTTCTCATGGTCAGCTGGAAAACACATGTCCCTGTTCAAATTCTGGGCTCAGGCAAGCGAGATTCTTTTCCCCATCTTACCTGTAGAACCACCTAACACGTGCCGCTTCTTGGGTTTTTGTTTCTGTTAAGAAAGTGCAGTCTGGCCCTATTTATTTATTTCAACAAAGTGTTGTAAGAACAAATGTTTCAAAGCTGCTTGGAGGAGTCGCTGAAAGGAAGACTTCTGGGGATGTGGGGGAATTGTTGAATTTTCATGCTAAATTATGGTGACCTTTGATAAGTGTTTTCAAAATACTAACAAGAAATAAATCACTGATGGTATTTCAAGCCACAGCCAGAGTCTGAGCCTCTGGGAACTTGGAGACAGTAGTGTGGTGAAGAAGTACAATCTTGATTTTGGAAACGATTTGTAAGTTAGGGGAACAAGTGTAGGGTGTAAAAAGGAAATTTAGAAATAAGTTATGCTCTCAGCTGTTACATCTTTGCAAATGCAGTTTCAAGGACAGGCTGTTCCTTGGACTCAGTTACTGAGTGACCTGAGAACAAACACGGTAGAGCTGTCTGCAGCAAAGCCCCCGGTTTCAAACCCAGAAAGCCTCCCAACAGATTAGAAATGTAGAGCCCCAACCTGCCAAAGCAGTCCAGAATGTTGGGAAAAGTATAGACATTGTGTTGGGAGCTTGGGGGGCAGCTCAGGCCAGAAGTCATTTGGGAAGGAGGCACCGGGGGAACTGAGCACCATTCAACCGTTCAAAACATGGCAAGGCATGGCCCACTCCCTTGTGCTGAATTTCAACAGGCATATTTACAACCAACTGTAGTGTGCATTAAAGGGAGCTCAGGCCATTGGGAGGACATGACCTTGAGAAGTGAGAGAATGCCTGAGCTCCCCTCTCTCTGGGCCCTGCTGAGCTGGGACTCCCATCCCCAGCAGGCAAAGAACTTAAGAATCAGCACAGAGTGTCTTCAGTAGGCAACTCGGTGTGAGGAGTGGAGAGGCTGGAAGGAAGACGAAGGAGGGAAAGTAACTGTGGGGAGGCGTTGCCTCCTGGTTCACTGAGGTGCTTATGTTCAGTTTCAAACCCTGACTTCTCTGTGTTGGTTTGTTCGGGCTGCTATAACAAAGTAAGTGCTAATACCATGAACTGGGTGGTTTAACGACAAGCAACTATTGCTCACAGTTCTGGAGGCTGGGAAGTCCAAGCTCAAGGTACTGGCGGATTTGGAATCCGGGATTTGGAATCTGCTTTTTGGCTCATAGGTGGCACCTTCTCTCTGCATCCTCACGGGTTGGAAGGCATGAGGCAGCCCGCTGGGGTCCCTTTTATAAGCACACTAATCCCATTCATAATAGTTCCACCCTCATGACCTAATCACCTCCTAACTGCCTCCCTTCCTAATACGATCACCTTGCAGGTGAGGATTTCAACATGTAAATTTGCGGGGACACAATTACTCAGACCAGAGCCTCTTTCATCCTTTCTGGGGCTCAGATTCAGATTTGAACCTTTGTTCCTGTTACTGTGAGGGCTTCTTCTGAGAATCTCATGTGGTCAACATTCAGATCCCAGCCTGGGGCCAGGCACGGTGGCTCACGCCTATAATCCCAGAACTTTGGGAGGCTGAGGCAGGAGGATTGCTCAAATCCAGCAGTTCGAGACCAGCCTGGGCAAGATGGCAAAACCCCGTCTCCACAATATATACAAAAATTAGCTAGTTGTGGTGGTGGGCACCTGTAATCCCAGCTACTCAGGAGGCTGAGGTGGGAGGATCTCTTGAACCCAGGAGACGGAGGTTGCAGTGAGCCAAGATTCGCCACTGCACTCCAGCCTGGTAGACAGAATGAGACCCTGTCTCAAATAAATAAATATTTAAATAACAATAATAATAAAATTCCAGCCCGAGGTTTAGACCATGCCTGCAACATCACCACAAATGTGAGTAGTGTGGGGCATAAAGAACAGAGGGGAAAGATGGGAAGGTCAGGCTTCACACCGTAGAGAAGCAAACAAACCAACAGAAGGACGGTGAGGCCCTGGCTGGCTCTGGAGATGTGAGGATCGTCTCATCTGTTTCCTTCTGCCTGTGGGACCCCGTGTAGGGGCTATCTTTTTTCACACGATTTTACTCAACTTTGGGCTTCCCTGGGCAGGAACGGAAGCCAGAGGCAGAGGGCCAAAGTGGCAAATTGTACCTTAAAATGGGGACACGGAGTTCCTGAGCCAAAAGGCCACATGACTGGGGCCTTTTCATTAAGAGATTCTCAAGGGAGCTTTCCCCCTGAATAGGTTTCCTAAGAGGCGGGAGTAAAGCAAAAGACGTGTGGTGAGGTTTGCGCCAAGTGGCTCTTGTGGCCCTTCTTGGGAGGCCACACAGAGGAAGTTGCCAAGTTGAGTCAGAGCTGTACCAGTTCATGAAGCTGGTCACATGTAGCTTCTTTCCAACTCTTCCTCCACAGTTCTCATGAGCACCGCAGTGCCCTTTCATGGCCAGTGTCACAGGCAGCATCTGGCAGGCATGACAGTGAGACAGGAATTTTAGAACGAAAAGGGTCCTTGCAGGTTGAGTAACATAAAATACTGTCTTCCAGTGGGAAAAAACTATCCCCCAGAGGTCATATGATTTGACGAATGTCAAGCATCAGCAGGGCCAGGACCAGAGCCAGGTCTCCTGATTCACTCTGCCATTTTGTTTGTTTTTGTTTTTTGAGATGAGGTCTTTCCTTGTTGTCCAGACTGGAGAGCAGTGGCGCAATCATAGCTCACTGAAGCCTCCATCTCCAGACTCAAGTGATCCTCCCACTTCAGCCTCCTGAGTAGCTGAGACTGCATGCATGCATGACTACTCCTGGCTAATTTTTGTATTTGTTGTAGAGATGGTGTCTCGCTATATTGCCCAGGCTGGTCTTGAACTCCTGGACTCAAGCGATCCTCCTTCCTTAGCCTCCCAAAGTTCTGGGATTACAGATGTGAGCCGCCGCTCCCGGCCACTTACCATTTTGTATTTTTGAAGACAGGGTGGACTCTTGAGAAAAAAGGCTTAACACTTTACCTAAATTCAGAGATGCTTGCAGTTAACCACCTTGACCATCTTGTGGAAGTCTAGTTACACATAAGAAAAGGAAAAAACTTTAAAACAAACTGAACTTAAGAAATGCCATCGAAAGTGTAAACTGGCTTTATTCTCTGCCCTTGGATGTTTTTGTTCATCCTTTCTCCCTTTCTTTGCACTGCCTGACATTTGTGCCTAGCCTTAAAATATTCAGATAGCCACCAACCATGTGGGTGCTTATGGAAACACAAGTTGTATCTGAATATTTTGATTAAAAAGAAAGATAAGGTTGTGATACACTCACCCTGATGTGTTTTGCCCATCTCCACCACGTAACATTGTCCAGTGTTTAGGGTCTTCTTATAAACTTTAAGTGGATTTTTAAGTGTCTAATTCTGTTTGGGAGCGGCTGGGATTCTGGCAATCACTGTTACTGTCCTTCAGTTGGTCTAGTTGCTGTGACCTGACTATAAGTCCTGGGAGGTCAGAGTCAAGGGACGCTTCCTGTATGGTCTCCATGAATCTGGAGTGGGACGGAGAACCTGACACCCAGGAGAATTCAGGGGGATAGACTGGTGCTGACCAGCAGCTGGAGTCACAGTTTGGGTTTTGAAGGATTGACCAGGGAAGGAAGTGTACACCAGAGACTGCTGCAAACAGGGCAGACCTGCTAGAACAGTCTAAGATCACACCTTGAGGGAGGGACAGAAGTCAACCTGAAAACTGAAATTTCCACGTGAAGACTCAAGGACAGGAGTAAGAACTTATTCAGAATTCAGATGCCAAACCGAAATCGCAGAAGGGTGAGGACCTGGAAAAGGAAGGGTCAGGTGACTCTGCTGGAAAAGGAAGGGTCAGGTGACTCCTGGGAGCATCCCTGGTGCAGCCCTGTTTGGCTGGCTAGGTCAGGGACTTGCCAGGTGCTACCAAGATGTGGAATTGGGCTGGACAGGAGGCATTTGAAAAATACACCTGGCTGAGCAATACATTAGTGATCATGTTTCTAAGATGTGGGAGAAGATCCTCCTCTTTTGTCCCTTCATTTTTCCAGTCCTCCCTTCAGCATCCCTGGCTGAGGTTCAGCCTTTGTGTTTCCAGCCTTGGAGAAATATCAAGAGCCCTGGTTCAGTGAGAATCTTTGTCTGCAGCCACATTGGGGCGGCAGCTCTAACAGCTTTCCAGGAACTGGCTGGAACTCCTTCCTCCTGTCCCCAAGTTTCAAGATCTCCTATGAGCTTTTCCTTTCCTCAGAGCAAACCGCACCTCTCTACTAGTGAAATGCCAGAGTGGATAAGAGTGTGGGCCCTGGATCCACCACTGTGTGACCTGAGGTGAGTTACCTCACCTCTCCGTTTCCTTAACTGTATCATGCATAGAAAGAGCTTAGAACTGGGGTCTTCCTCAAGAATGTTCATAGTGATCGTAATCTGCTAAGAGATAGGGCAGAGAGTGGTCGTCAAGTTCTGCCATCCCTCTAGGGATCGACTTACATGGGTGGCTGCCCCAGGCCTGAGATGATGGCCAGTGGTGGCCTGCCTGGCACCTCTCTGACTGTGTTCAGGGCAGGACCCGGCTCTTCCTCCAGGCCTTGCTTCAAGGCACATTCCTTGTCTGTACACAGCACCTTCCTTTGGGATTCTCTGCACGAACACCCTTTTTATTTTCCCCATGGAACTGAGCATTCTTCATAATTATTTTTTGGAGTTAATTTCTCCCCCCACCGTCTCCCTCAGCATCCTCTTTCTCACCAGTCTCCACCCTTCACAGGTCAGGGTTGATGTTTTCTTCTTCATGTAACTGATCATTCTACAAGAGATTCCAGCACAGTGCCTTGCACTAGTAAGTGCTCAAAAGTGTTTGTTGATTGACTAAATAAATCTCAACTTCTCTGTGAGACAGACTGACTCTCAATATCCATCAGTTTTTTCAAAGGACCCAAAGTCCTCCTCTCCACTCTTCCTGGAGGACCTGGAGCCCCATTGCAAACAAGAACCCTGGAGACTCCACTGACCACCTAGAACCTCAAGCCATAGGTGTGTGGAGATTAGAGCTCATCATATCTCTGGCCATGTCTGTGTCTAGTGTTTGAATCTAGAAGAGTCTATGAAGAGGTTAGAATTCATTTCTATCTTAATCCAGGCTCTGTTCCAATCTGAAAAGATGAGCAGGGAAGACTACTAATTTCATTCACTTAAAAAAAATCATCAGCTTACATGAGCTGACACATTAATATTACTAATTTTAATATTTCATTTGGAAAAATAATTTTTGCAATGTTGTCTGAGGTAAGTGTTATGAGTAGGAGATGAAAGTTGAATGTTTGAACATAGATCAACAGAATAAAGGGGCATCCCTACCTTTCTTAGTCTGGCCATGTAACTTCAAATCACCCAAGCTCTCTAAGGTGGCAGAATTGGTTATTTCATTGCTCCCTAAAAATATATACATATATTTTTTTTCTGAGGCGCATTCTCACTTTGTCACCCAGGCTGGAGTGCTGCAATCTTGGCTCACTGCAACCTCCACCTCCCAAGCTCAAGCAATCCTCCCACCTTAGCTTCCTGAGTAGCTGGGACCACAGGTATGCACCACCATGCCTATTTGTGTGTGTGTGTGTGTGTGTGTGTATTTCTGGTAAAGACAGGGTTTGGCCATGCTGCCCAGGCTGGTCTTGAACTCCTGAGCTCAGGCAATCCGTCTGCCTCAGGTTACCAAAGTGCTGGGACTACAGGTGCAGGCCACCATGTCCAGCCAAGATGTTCTTAAAAGGCAACAGGAAGATATTTCAAAGACCAAGACGTCTATTTGAGTAAAATATTCATAAATCAAATTGGTTCAAATACTAACCTCAAACATATCTGAGAAAGTGAAATTCAAGCCCCATTGTGAAGTAAGAGATTAAGGCAAGTCAATATTCCTGACCACCTTCAAGGGAAGTCAGCCAGAGAAAGACAAATGATGTGGCTTCAAAGTGTCACTCACTGAAATTGCCATGACTTTAATGGAATTTAGCTGCACCAGGTTGTTATGCTTCCTGTACAGCCTGCAGAACCATGAGCCAGTTAAACCTCTTTTCTTATAAATTCTTGAGAGAATTGGTCTTAGAGAGAGAAAGTGATTCTACCTTTAGGAAATTCTAGAGAAGCAAAATGTCGGGATGGTAATAGACATGTTAGGATGGAGAGGGTCTTTGTCGGTTTGGCTACAGATCAGCTTGACCTCCATTTCGTCATCTTTCACAAGAAGGTCAATGAAGTCAGTGAAAGGGATGACAGTCATAGATTGGCAGAGACAAATAGCCCTCACCCCATGACCATGTGCACCCCTGGACTACCTGGTCTCCTTTGGATGCAGGTTAGGGTCATGTGATTCCTTCTGGCCAATGGTTGTGGGGGAAAGTGACATGTGTCCCTTTCTGGCCAAGGTGTTCAGAGCCAGCATGGCCATTCCATGTCTTTCCATCCAGCTTGGCAACTATGCTTTCCTGATGGCATAACTGCAAGCTGGGGTAAGTTTACCTGAGCTGCGTCGAGCTTTACATGAGAAAAAAAACCAACCTTTATGTTATTAGATTGTTTTGGGATATCAGGATTTGTTCATGCTGCTGCATGGCCTATCCTAACCTGATCAATATGGGTTTTTTTCTGATTTTCTTTGCCAGTGTGGTTGGGCGAAATAACCGAAAATTTAATTATTAACTAAATTAAATTATTATAAAAATTAATTATAATGTACCGAGTAAGCTGATTATGAAGTAACAGCCATAAGAGTTCCATTGATAAGACTTCATAAATGCCGTGACATCGGCCACGCGGCAGTTTCTGAGAGCACTGCAAGTTTATTTCCCTCCAGCTAAGTGCTTATGACGTGCATTTTTAAAAATGCAAATCATGCCTCAGGTCAGCAGAAAAATGTTTCCCTGAGTCCCCAGTGAGCTTTACATATTTATAGATGCCGGTCATTAAATAAGAAAGATATTTAATGCAAAGTTATCCCAAATCCAGCATTGTGAGAAGATGAACAAAGAAGAAGGCAATAATAGAACACAGGTAGACAGTGGGTCCTTGAATGACTTTCCGCTCAACAGCATTTCTTCGTAACATTGATGAGAAAAAAAAAATCGCTTCCTGGTGGAGGCCACTCTCTGTGTGGAGTGAGCCTACTCTCCCACCCATCTTCGAGGGGTTTTTTCAGGTCCTCCTGTTTTCCCACACATCCCAAAGATATGCATGTGAGGTTCATGTCCCAGTGTGAGTGTGGGTTTGTATGTGAGTGCCCTGTAAAGGGATAGCATCCTACCTAGGGCTGGGCCCTGCCTTGCACCCTGAGCTGCCAGGATGGACTCCAGTCACCTGCAACCCTGACCTGGAATAATGGGGTAAATTATTTTATTTTTACTAACTTTTTAAAAAATGTACGTATAGTGATGTACTGTGGGTATTTGTCCCTGCCTGAATCTCACGTTGAAATGTGATCCCCAGTGTTGGAGGTGGAGACTGGTGGGAGGTGTTTGGATCATGGGGGCCATCCCCTTGGTGATAAGTGAGCCATCACTCTGAGTTCATCTGAGATCTGGTCATCTAAAAGTGTGTGGCACCGCCAATCTTGTCCCTGTGCCCGCCATGTGTTACACTTGCTCTCCTTTGCCTTCTACCATGATTGGTAGCTTCCTGAGGCCTCCCTAGAAGCAGATGCCACTGTTATACTTCCTGTACAGCCTGCAGAACCATGAGCCAATTAAATCTCTTTTTTATAAATTACCCAGTCTCAGGTGTATCTTTGCAGCAATTTAAGAATGGCATAATACATATAGTTCACATCTATCTCAGTGTTTAGTATTAGGAGTGATTTGGTCTTTACTTAGAAGTTTGGTGATGTTTTTGTGACCCGAAACGTACCCTGGGAACGTCACTCTTGTGTATATCAATTAGCCCATGGGAAAATCGTTCTGTTTTAAGTTGTTTCACTTAACGTCGCAGTTTCCAAGAACCTATTCACAATGTTAAGTGAGAATTTCCTGTGCTGTAACAGTTGTCATAATGGCACCTATCACGAGAAGCTTTGAGAGTTGGCTGTATAAATGATTAATAGCAATAATGGATTCTTAGGGTTAATATGCAGCAGGCCAACTGATTTCTGCAGCTCTGGTCGGCCTAACTCCAGATGGCTCTCTGCAGAGGGTGGGAAGAATTTCCCACTAAGAAGATGGATAGGTGAGGAATTTGGAAATCTCCAGATCATAGACCATGGTGGTAGATAGGATAACAGACTCCCAAAGATGCCCTTGTCCTAATCCCCAGAACCTGTGAAGATATTACCTTATATTGCAAAAGAGACTGTTGAGTCAGGGTTTTCCAGAGAGACAGAACTGACATGATAACTATTTACGGAGAGAGACGAGAAGGAATTTATCAGGGGAATTGGCTCATTCAACCGTGCAGTAAGAAGTCCCATGACGGGCCATCTGCAGGCTGGAGAATCAGCAAAAACCCATAACATAACTCAGTCCAAGTCCAGAGGCTTCAGAACCAGAGACGATGATGGTATCTCTCTCAGTCAGTCTGAGTCCAAAGTCCCCAAAGCCTGGAGGGCCACTGGTTTTCTTCCTGAAGTCCCAAAGCCAGGGAACCTGGAGTCCTGACATCCAAGGACAGGAGAAGATGGATGCCCCAGTTCCAGGAGAGAGAGCAAGAATCCTTCTTCAGCCTTTTCGTTCCATCTGGGCCCCACTGAGGGCAGATCCTCCCCACCCCTGGGGCGGCTCAAACATTCTAATCAAACGCCAGATCACCTGGGTTTCTCTTTCTGCAGGAGAGGGGCTGGTTCAGTCCTACTGAAGCATTGAGAATAATTAATGCAGTGATTCAAAATAAATAATTAATTCCCTTAATTACCATCCGTTAATTATGATCACTTAATTCAGTCACATTGACACCCAAAATCAGCCATCACACGGACCTCGCAAAAGGGATTAATAAGGTTAAGGGCTTTGAGATGGGGAGAGTATCCTAATTATGCAGGTGGACTGGGTCTAATCATGGCAATGCATCCCTTAATCGCATGGCATTCCTTAGATGCAGATAACTTTTCTCTGTTGGGGTCAGAGAAAGAGATGCGATGATGGAGTATGGTCAGAGAGATGTTAAGCCACTGGCTCTGAAGGCAGAAGAAGGGGCCACGAGGCAAGGAATGCAGGTGGCCTCTAGAAGCTGGGAAAGGCAAGGAAATGGGTTCTTTTGTAGGACCTCCAGAAGGAACACAGCCCTGTGGACACCTTGATTTTAGCCCCATGAGACCCTGACCTGCAGAACCATAACATAATACAGTCGGGTTGTTTAAGCTGCTAAACTCGTACTAGTTTTTTACAGCAGCAGTAGACAATGAATACAACCATGGGTGATTTTCAGGCTACTCATAAAGCAGCCAGTTTCAAATACAACTAATCTATGCTACAGTTGCTGTTTTGAGCATATTTTGTGCTGTGCCTGTGAATAGATGCATTACTGATGCTGCCTACATAGTTGCCTTTACTACTCCAGGAATAGCCACCACCCCACCCCACAGCCTTGCCAATCCAGTGGCATCCCAGAGCTATTGTCATGGGACTTCATGGCTCTGTATACAATCGACTAGAAGTAGAAATATATCTGAGGTTTCCCGTTTCTGCCCTTAATTATTTTCCCCAAACCTCAGAAAGCTTTGTCACTGGCTACCTGTCGTTGGCTTTCATCCTAACGGCATAAGCTTAGTGGGTAATCATTACCCAATTGTTGCTTCAAATATGGGGAGATTTTTTTAACCCAACTTCCATTTGATTTGGAGTGTTTAGAAGCACAAAATACGTAGAAACTCTGGAAAAATTAGCCTAGCTCCCTGGGAGTTTTCACATAGCAGAAATGCTGACTTATCTCTATCGGCTATTGGCTTAGCCCGGGCAGAACATTGCCTCTGATTGTCTCATGCATACACATGAATTGCAAATAAAGAGTCCCCAAGCTTTGTGTTTCCATAGGGATGTGTTGTAGATTTCATCATGCATCAAATATTTCAGGCTTAAAATGGCTTTCTCAAAGTATTAGTTAATCTTCACTAGTTTGTTGGAGTCCTTGGCAGGTAGGTAGCATGTGAAGAACTGCAGCTATTTTGCTGCTGTAGTTTTCTTATGAAGATGAATGAAAAAATAAATAAATCGAGGGAGTCTTACAATATATTACATTTGCACTGTTTAGGACTATTTGCAGAAATAAATAGATCTCAGGCTGAAGCAATATGAATAAAGAGCATCTAAGGTGTGCATTGATTAGACTGATGACATTTATAAAAAGAAATCATGTTCAATGATCTGTCGTGGGCATTGTTGTGGATGGCACAAGTGGCCTATCATGTTGAAAGAGACTGCCTGTTGCTACGTAACATTTATATTGAAAGGTTTTATTTGTTTTGTAGTTCACAGCTGTGCCATCAGTTGACCATTGTATTTTAGATTTGAAGCAAAACAAAACAAAACAAATATATAGATAGATGATAGAGAACACAGTAATTATTTTTCATTTTTTTAGTTGAAAAGTAGACACACATACACACACATTTAAGTAATAATAATGGCAATAATGACACTCTTTTGATCATGTTCCACAGCACTCTGGCATATATTATCCCATTTGATGCCTGCAACACAATCATGACATAGGTGGCGTAAGTATTATTTTACAAATTATAAAACCCAGATTAGTTACCCACTAATAAATGACTAGACCAAAGCTAGATTTAAGATATGGATGTTTTAATGTTAGGCTGTATTCTAACATTTGTAATTCAGTGATTTAGATTCTAGAATGCATTATTTCCTATAAAACAATCCTACAGAGTAATTAGGTATCTAGATTAGGTCTTGTGTCATAATATGGCATTTGAGTTTTCCCAAAGCTAAGTGATATTCTCCAGGACACCTAGTTAGTAAATAAAGGACCCAAATTTAAAATTCAGAGAAATGTGCTCATCTCTTTATATTTATTTATCCCAATGCAAACCTGACTTGCACATTTTGAACCAAGACTTATTTGTAGTTTTAAATTCATGTATTCTAAATGAATTCCTAATTGCTTGAATTGTAGACGTTGAAAGCAAATGAAGAGTATAGTCCATTCTAGATATAAAAATAGATATTCCAACCAGAAAGTCTACTGCCAAATGGTGTATGAGTAAAAGAAGGGCCTTGAAATTGGACAGACCTGAGCTTAGGCTGTGGCATCTGGCATCTTTGCTTTCTCCTTGACATGACAGGTTACTTCCAGGCCTCCAATTTCCTGATCTTTAAAATGGAGCAATACCTACTCACCAGGGATATTATAAGAATTAAGTGAGATGATATATGAAGACGTCCCTTTGAGCTGCTTCTATTTTTTCCTTATTTCTTCTCTTCGTTATTGTAAACATCTAGACAGATGTGTGTTCCCCAGAACTCAGCCACACACAGAGCGTCATGTGTCTGAAAGAGACATGTAATTTATAAAATAGCTTTAAAAATCCCAAGAGCTTGACCTCATACCTTTCTTAACCTCACTTTTTCTCTTCAGCCATAGACTCTATTTGTAGAATTCAAGCCCATTATATCTTCTTTGTGTACATTTGTTCTAACTCTGTTAACCACACCTATCTGCCTGCCCCAGGCGGAGTCTCTCGAATAAAATGTGTTTTGTCACTACACAGCACTAGTGACACTAAAACTTAAATGCTTTTTAGAAATTCCAAAGGAGAAAGAGTCTTGATCTTGTTTATTTCCATGAAACATTGTGGGAATCCATTGTATTTATGCCAACTCAATGCTATAAGTCATATATTGACTACTCTATGTATTTGTATATACATCTATTCACCCTAAAATTCCTAGTGTTCCCCAGAAAGTAGTAAAAGGATATAATTTATAATAGTATAATTAACTTTAAACTACATTTGCAATTACATTTCTTGGAGTCTCTTTGTGATAAGAAAGAAAATAAAGGCAGTTCAATTAGTGCATACTCTGCAGTATAAAAACATGATTTTTTCTCCTGCCATTTTTAAAATTTTATTTTATGAATGTGTTCTCTTTATATCATGAATCTTCTGGGGAAACATTTTTCAAACAGATTTTTCTGCTTTATGCTTTTCTGAGTGTTTGTGTAAAACAACCCTACATAGCCACACACATACCCCCCCCCCACACACACACACACAGAGCACAACATCTACTAGGGATCCTAAGCATCAAATGAAGCAGAAATGAGATTTACTTCACCTAGTAGTTCAATGGCACTTTAACAGAAAATATTATTTATAATCTTAAAACATCTCCCCAAACTTTATCTAACTTTGAGAAAAAGTACTTGAGGGGTAAACAGTGGTTCTTAATTGGGGGCTATTTTGTTCCCTCCTCCCAGCCCCAGGACGTTTGTCATTGACTGGAGAGATTTTTGGTTGTCACAATTCGGGGGCACTATTGGCCTTTAGTCAGTAGAGATGAGGTATGCTGCTTAACATCCTACAATGCACGGGACAGCTCCACCCGCTCCCCCCCACCCCCGCCACCCCCAGGACAAAGAATTCACCAGCCCAGAAAGTCAGTAGTGCCAAGGTTGGGAAAGCTGCTCAAAATCCACATCTGTTCAGTTCACTGGTTCCAGTGGCCCTGCAGTATTTATGTTTGTTGCTTCCAAGTCTTGAGTCTTCCTCCTTTAAACGCAGATGTTGGCCCAATTGACACCTTGATCATTCATTCTTCATGACTCTATGTGATAAGGTCTTTACCATGCCTTTGGGCTGATAGAGGTGAAGCGTTTGCCCAACACAAAGAGGGTGTGATGAGGCACCCCAGGAGGGATTTATGATAAATGGTTCCCTCTCCCTTCCCAGCTGCTCTGGCAACCAACAGTACATATAGGGGCAGTCACATTCCCGACCCTTCTGGAAGGAACTGATTTGGGATTTTAATATGCAGATCTGAACTATCTCTATTTCCTAGAATTCCATAGCTACATCCTGTGACCTAGAACCATTCCTCTATCCTTCTCATGTTGATACATGGGCCACTTGGTTTTAATCCCAGTTGGGATAATCAGAAATCACTAGAGAAATCATCAGTTTTGCTTTTCTACCCTCAGAATGCACTGAGTTTTTAAAAGCTATATTCTTATAGTTTCTAACCTCTACAAATTGTGTATGTGGGTCCTTGTTTCAAAATTCATATGATTTACTTTTTAAAATTTTAATCCAATAAATAATAGCATATGTTTAATATCACATAAATACAAAGGTGTCAGCCTTGGATCTTTATGGAGACTTTCAGGTTACAAAACAAACCAAAACAAAAATCTTGTTACTATGATCCTGGAGACATAGCCAAGGATAAAACATCAACTCATTTTAATCTCGCAGAACTTTAAACTGAGGGCATTGAAGGAGAGGTTTTTAAAAAAAGGATCTTGATAATAATGAAAATTAACATCCTAAATCTTTGACACTCTAGGTTTTCCTATCACCTTGGCATGAGGAAAGCTGCCTGCTCTACGTTGGGTACTAAGAGGAGAAACACCTACTTATTCTATCAGTTAACAGAAGTCACTGAAGAAAAAGTTCAGAGCCATTAATGGGCAAAAGTCATGTTTCTTAGGCCAGGCACAGTGGCTCACACCTGTAATCCCAGCACTTTGGGAGGCCGAAGTGGGTGGATCACGAGGTCAGGAGTTCGAGACCAGCCTGGCCAATATGGTGAAACCCATCTCTACTAAAAAATACAAAAATTAGCCAGGCGTGGTGGTGCACACCTGTAGTCCCAGCTACTCAGGAGGCAGAAGCAGGAGAATTGCTGGAACCCAGAAGGCAGAGGTTGCAGTGAGCCGCGATCACACCACTGCACTCCAGCCTGGGCAACAGAGCAAGACTTCGTCCAAAAAAACAAAAGTCATGTTTCTTTTCCAAGACTTGGGATAATGTTAATGGATTATAGTGTTAAAAAATTAGTTCTTTCTTGTATCAATGAAATCTAGAGGAAGCAAAAGTTAGGGTCAAAGGGAATTTTAAAACAATAGATATTTTAATTAAATAGTCTGTAGTAATTCCCTATATTTGGGTAAATAATATTACAACAAAATCGAACGTGCATCCACATTATTTTTTACACTAAGTTAGCACTGTATATAGTACATGGTATAGTGTTTGAAATATGGAAGGTATTTGATAAGTATCTGTTGATTGAATTAATTCATTGTTTTGGCAATAAATGGGTCATTGGCTAGAGTCCAGCAATACCTCATTTATAAAAGTCACTTTTTTTTGTTGTTGTTTTTAGAATGATGGCTTTAAAAGGGAATTAATCAGCAGTTGCATGGAATTAAGATCCAGCTCATCTATTTTCTACCCTCTTCTGGGCTGCTTGTATCAATGGGGAACCTGGGATAAAAGATAAAACAGAAATAAGACGGCTCAAAGACCTATACTCTGCTTTGTGGAACGAGAAGGGCTGTGATGTGCCCAGGGATTTCAGGCGGTTGCTTTATGTCTGCCCAGTTGCCCCATCTCTGAACTGGGCATAATGATAATTACCAGCTTCATAGGAGGGCAGAGTGGATTAATGAGCTAATCTTGTAAAGCGCTTGGCAGGTGAAAAGTTCTTGAGAGGTGCTGTGATTGCAGTCATTAGTTTTCGTAGACACTCTGGGAGCGAATCTTAGCAAGGAGACATGTAATTAATGCAGCAGCTCTTTGTGGTTGGTGCAATGCTCGCTCACTGGAGAGGAGCTTGGTGCTGCTTCCACTGGCTACTTCCTTTCAATTCCCGTTGACTGCTTATTCCTCAACTCCAATCTACCCCAAACGCCTTCCTCTGTGATGCCTTTGCTGACAACTGACCTGGCTGCTGGGATGCCTCAATTGGGTTTGCCTTTGGTTTATCAAGGGTGGGCGCCAGTCGCAGTGAAAACCGAGAACCTGATAGTTATCTTCTGGTGACTCCAGAGGCCTCCTTGAACATTGTCGGTACCCTGCTTGTGCCCTGACCCTGTAACATGAAGGAGCTTAGAGGACCCACCTCTGGGATCCAAAGTTTCCATCCTTGAAGACTTCACCTCTATTACAGTCCCAGCAGCATCTTTCTGGGGCACAGGACAGTCAGTTTGTGATGGGAGAAGAGATTCAGGAGACTCAGAGCTGATCGTGGGCAAGGGTAACTTTCTGGTGAGGGGTAAAGGCAATTGACAATGAGCAATGTTGATATTTTGAGATCCCAGAGCACGTGGAATGGATGCACTTCTTGAAATTAAAAAAACAGTTCCCTAAACAAAGGAAGACGATGGAAATTTGGGGTGATTCTTAGCAGCAAGTCTGGCCGGCAGCCTCGCAAGTGATTTATGGGGCCCATCCCCTTCCTCCTCCTGCGCTGGCTGAAGTCAAAGCCATATGCCCTGTTTCTGTGCAGAGGCCTGAGCTCTACCAAGCAGGAGCTTCACCCAGATGGGGCTGGCGGGGAGGGAACCAAGCTGGGCCACCGGGCTGTCATGCCAGCTCCTAAAAGTGGGCATTTGTTTCCTGCTTTCTAGAATCAAGTCAGTCCAAACCTTATGGCTGTATTTCCATTAAAACTGTCATTGGAATATCGCACACAGGTCCTCTCCGTAGGCCATTTGTCCGGAAAGAAAATTTCTGAGCAAGGACGGGAAAGGATCCCGGTCAGGGGAACACTGGCCTGGTGTATTTCCCCCTCTCGCCTGCGATGACAGACAGAATGAGAACAGCACGGGCTGCATTTGTTGTTTGCTTCTTTCATGACTTGCCCTCCGGTTTTCCTGGCGAGTAGGAGAACTATTCAGTATGCTGACTTGTTTAATTTACTTGTAAAAGAAAATGTGCTTTAAGACAGACTTAAATTTTGCTGATGCTGAGTGCACCTACATCCTCATGAATCAGGATGGTGGTCTGAGGCCCCCAGGATGACCACTGTCAGGTCTAAGGAGTTCTGTCTGTGTTTTTCCCCATTGCTGGAGCTTTATAATTTGTCTCTGAAGCTCTGCAAGAAGAAAAGAAGCTCATTTCAAATTCTTTCTGCTCCTCACCACCCAGGAGCCTTTTGTGTGTCTTTAACTCATGAGCTCTGGCAAGGAACTGAGTCAGGAGAATGAGGTGAGCGCAATTTAGCCCCAGGAAGGAGAAGACCCAGTTCTGGACTTGTGCCAGCCGGACTGAGCTGACAGAACCACATATACTTGCATTCCAGTGCCTTCTAGATAAGCCTCGACACATAAGAGAGGTCATGAATATCATTACTAATATTTCTATATAATAGCAAGAATTTACCCTCTGCCAAGCACTGGAATTTTAACATGCACAATAACCTCATCAAGTTGGCATCGCCATCCCCATGGTACAGAACGAGGATTCAGAGACGGTAGGTAACTCGCCCAGGGTTACCTAGTTAGTGTCAGGGGCCAAGAGAAGAGATAACCAGGCTAAGTAGGTAAGGAAAGTGATCTCTTAGCCCAGTTTTTATATAGAAATTTGGAGAAAGGCAGGGACTGAAATGTGAAATCTCTCTGCAGTGTGTGGTTTTGCCACTCGAAGATGGGTTTTCCCCAAACTCTTTACATTTTCAATCAAAGATTGCTCTTCAAATTTTGGAATTGCGCAGAGGGAGAGGAAGTATGCTGAAGACAGGTAAAGAGAGGTGGAGAGGGAGACAGAGAAGCAGAGAGAAGGGAACTAGGGAAAATGAGGTGTTGGGTGGGTGTGTGTGTGTGTGTGTGTGTGTGTGTGTGTGTGTGTGTGTGTGTGTGTGTTTGGTGTGGTAAGAAATGGAGTCTAAATATCTGCCTCTCAGCAGCCCCTGACTGGTTAACAAGCCACATTGAAATAACAGAGGCTGGGTTGGAGCACCTAAGTTATTATGTTTTAGACATAGATTGGCACCAAAGAACTTAGAGTAAGTATTAAGAGACCTTTACAGTTTCTACGTTAGTGTTAGGAGGAAAAAACGATCCCTCCTGTCTCTCCCTCTCAGGTTATAGACAAAGACACTAAGGTCCAGAGAAATTAAATGATGGACCAAAAGCTGCATAACTAACCACAGGCAGAGCTGGAACAAGAGCCCAGATCTTCTCTAGGCTGATGCCCCCTGCCTCCCTCCCTCAGGGTTGTAGAGACCAGGTTGAAATCGGATAGGTTGGCATTGCAATGGCATATTCCTTGGAAGACCATTTATTGGGGGATAGCAGCTGTTGGGAAGTTGCTTCTCTGACAGCTGTTTCATTGACAGAAGTGGCAGCTTTAATTTGAGTCCTCAAAGAAGAAGAAGCTTTAGAGCCATTGGTGAGCAGGTCAGTTTTCAGTTCAGGAAAACTGAATACCCAAGTAGACAACAGAAGTCAGGTTAGCTACATTAAAACATGGCCCACAGAATTCTGCACACTTCATTCGTTCACTCATTAATTAATTCACTCTCCAAATAGCTATTTAACCCATCATGTAAAAGAAATTTATAATGAAGCACATAAGCAAATATAATGGTGATCATATTTGCGAATGTTTAATCATGATGTTTTGACATCCTCCTAAATCATGGTTCCACGCAGCCACTCTCTCCAAGGCTGAACCATGAGGCGAACCGCCCCAGGGAAGGAAGGATTGGGCACCACCTGGAGCAAAGACACCATAGACTGCTTTATGGCTCAAAGCCAGACTCTAACCCCTCTCAGTCCCATGTGTTTATTGACCAGATCCCATTTTGTATTTGAATTCCCCCTAGATGGTTAGGTACAAAGATTTTAGAGATCACCTCCACACGCTCGTTTTACCAGAGAAAAAACTAAGACCCATTGAGGTGGACGATGTGCCCAGTGGAGTTAGTGGCCAAGCCTGATCCCAGGTGTCTACTCAGAATCCAACATTCTGAATTTTATGCCACTCTGTTTGCTTTGGTCCTTGGGGAAGCATCCAGGTTTTTACCCATATTCATGTTTTATTTTTAATACACTTTTATAGTTAAGGAAATAGTTTGTCTTAACAAAATCCCTGTTTCATCATCTCTGGGTGTTTCTGTTAAGAACAAAGGCAAAGGTTCTGGCTGTGTGGCTGTGAACATTTTCGTCTACTGATGGGAGATAGCCAGGAGTGGCCAATTTGAAGTGGTGAAGATCAGAATGTGCTTTGAATTGTGATTGCTCAGGCCTCAGTTATAATCTTAAAAATTATTCAACACTGTCCTTGAGGTGCCATGCCATGAAAGGAAACACTCTTTGCTTGTGATTTAATGAGCATGTAGGATGACTTATATGCCTTTGATTGGGTCTGTGTGTGAACCCTGAGCCCGAGAGGACATTTCATGCCTTCCCTGCATCATTGCAGCTGTTCTGTGGCTTGACCTGTTGACACAGCCACCATGTGGTGTCAATATTTGCAGACTGGACAGTCTTTCTCTGCTGGATAGTTTTGCTTGTGGGAACTAAAACTTCTCTGCTAGTTTACTCAAGGATAAATAGATCCTTATGCCAAACTCCAATTCCTCTTAAAGCACATGACAGTCCATGCAGTACAGAAGGGAGAGAATGCAGCAGTTGGAAGCTGGATCATGGCATGCTGGGGTCTGGAGCCAAACTGGACCTGCCGAGGGCTCTAGCACACATCATGTATTCTTCTTTCCACGATGTTCTCCCTCCTGCACAATGTCAAGTGATAGCCTTCCCTTTAATTCTGGGTTAGCTGCCAAAAAATAAAAAAGGAGATGGGATTTTTTTTTTTTTTTTTTGCCATTTCTAGACTATATCTATGACACAGAGATCCTTAGAGATTCTTTTTTTCTGAAGACGTGAGTATTGCATTCCTCGAAGACTTAATATCCCTGACAACAGTCTCCATGGTGTTAGGAAGAGGTAGAGGCATAAGTGAGAGAAACAGCTGGAGCCATGTAGCCGTGGGCAATGTGGTTGTCATGGTGTCCATCCTAAGAGCCATGGCAAAGAGGGTTCCATGATGACAATGAGCCGTGTCCCTTGCCCTGCATGGAAAAATAGCAGTCAATAGAGAAGGAGACCTGGAAGGTGCAACCAACTCTTTGTGCATGTAAATTTGCAAAATGAAGCGAAGTCAAACATTTTATTTTTAAAGAATATTTTCTCTGACTAAAAAATTTGTGGTTGGTGTTTAAAAAGTAAATAGAAGAAATTATAAAGAAAAAAGTTAAAATAGCCCCAGATTTCAATACCTAGAGATATGAAGATTTTAATGATATTGGCAGATGGCTTCCCTGAGTAGCTTTTTGAATCATATTACATTTGCAGGAGTATGAATACTGATCTCACTGCATCATCAGCATTTATTATTAAAATTGAAAAAAATGCCATTTTTATGAGAACTGAGGAAAATCATTGGTTTAAATAATATTTATTTCAGTAATATAATTATTAAAGATTTGTATATTCTTCAATAGTGAATGGTGTGTTTACACTTTTAACTTTTTTGATATGGTTTTGTATTCTTATGAATTTGTGAGGCCATTTTTTACATTTGGTAAATTACCATTTACATGTCATTCTTATTACAAGTACTTCTTATTGTTTGCCATTTACATTTTTATGATTCTGTTACTGTTTACAGGTTTGTCAAGGCACAATTAATGTACAGTAAGCTGAACATTTTTAAAGTATACAGTTTTTGAAGAGTTTTGGCATATGTATTAGACGATCACTATAATAAGAATGAACATATCCCTTGTTCCCAGAAGTTTCCTTTTGCCCCCTTTGTAATCCCTCCCTCACACCCCTCACCATCCCCAGTAACTGCTGATCTGATTTCTGACTTTATACAGTAGTTTCCACTACTTAATATTTTTATGAATAGATTCATGCAACATATACTCTTTTTTGCTGACTTCTTTCATTCAGCATAATTGTTTTGAAATTCATCCATATTGTCACATGTGTCAATATTTATTTTTATGGCTAAGCAGTATTTCCTTGCATGGTTTTGTTTATCTGTTCAGCCATCGATGGAAATTTGAGTTGTTTTCTGATTTTTGGCTGTCACAAATAAAACAACTATGAACATTTCTGCTCAAGTCTTTGTGTGAACATGCGCTTTCATTTTTAAGTAAATACCTAAGTATAAAATGATTGGGTCATCTACCCAACTGTTTTCCAATGTTACTGTACCATTTTACATTTCCACCTATGGTGCATGAGCGTTCCAGTTTCTCCACATAATCACCAACACTAGGTATGATCAGTTTGTTCAACTTTAACGATTTGGATAGACGTGTGGTAGTATTTCATTGTGAATTTAATTTGCTTTTTCTTAATAATGAGTGGTGCTGAGGATTTTTTCATGTGCTTATTTGCCATCCTTGTATCTTCTTTGATGAAGTGTCTGTTAAAATCACCTGTTCGTTTTTTTGTTTGGGTTGTTTGTCTTATTATATAATTTTGAGAGTTCTTTATTTTTTTTAGTTAAAACCCCTTTATCAAATATACATTTTATAAATATTTTCTCCCAGTCTGTGACTTGCCTTTTATTATGTAATATGTTTTTTGAAGAGTATAAGTTTTATATTTTTTGAAGTAAAATGTATTTCTTTTTTTAGTGTCTGTGCTCTTGTGACCTATTTTAGAAATCTTTTCCAAACCCAAGGTCACTAAGATTTTTATCTTCATTGTATTCTAAATGTGTTCCAGAATATGACACATTTTGAGTTAATTTTTATATATAGTGTAAGATAATAGTCAAGTTTTACCTTTGTGTCTGGCTATCCAATATTAGCACCATATATAAAAAATATTTCCTTTCTCCATTGCACCTTGTATTAGTTTTCAAAGGCTGTTTTAGCAGATGACCACAAACTGGTGGCTTTACACAGCAGACAGTTGTTTTCTTACAGTTCTGGAAGCTGGAAGTCTGAAATCAAGTTGGCAAGGCCAAGCTCTCTGAAGACTCCAGGTTTGGATGCTTTCTTTTCTCTTCTAGCTTATGGTGGTGGGTGGCACTCCCAAGCATGCTTTGCCTTGCAGGCACATCACTCTAATTTCTGCTTCCATCTTCACATGACAGCCTTTCCTCTGTGTATGTTTCCGTGTCTCTGCTTTCTTGTAAGGACACCAGTCATTGGATTAGGGCCAACACTAAATCTAATATGACCTCATCTTAACAGATTACACCTGCAAATATCAAGTTTTTAAATAAGATCACATTCTAAGGCACCAGGTACACATGCATTTTCAGGGGGATACCATTCAACTCAATACAAAAATTACTTGCGCACCTTTGCTAAAAATCCACTGACCATATACATAGCTTATACTCTGTGATTTGGTTCATTGCTTTTATTCTTTTAAGGTCCTTGTTCATACTGAGATCAGTTTATATATTAACCTCTGCTTTGTTCCAGTTTGTTAACTTTCTTTTTATTTGAGACAGGCTCTTGCTCTGTTACCCAGGCTGGAGTGTGGTGGCACCATCTCGGCTCACTGCAACCTCCACCTCTCGGGTTCAAGTGATTGTTGTGCCTCAGCCTCTTGGTTAGCTGGGATTATGGGCACTGGCCGCCATGCCCCACTAATTTTCTACTTTTAGTAGAGATGGGGTTTCACCAGGTTGGCCGGGCTGGTCTTGAACTCCTGACCTCAGGTGATCCACCCCTCCTCGGCCTCCCAAAGTGCTGGGATTACAGGCGTGAGCCTCTGCACCCAGCCAGTTAATTAACTTTCAAAAATCTAGAGTAAATTTTGGAGTATGGTATCTGGTTACACTGTAAATTTTTTTCCCCAAATAAACAATATCCCTTTCTTCTCCTACTGCCTAGTATTTATTTTATTTTCTTAAATTTCTCTATATATGCATGCATGTTTAAACTTCATGTAAGTATGTGTATGCTATTACATATACATTTATTTTTTATTTTTATTTTTAAAAATTTTTTGAAGAGACAGAGTCTCGCTGTGTTGCCCAGGCTGGTCTCAAACTTCTGGCCTCAAGCAATCCTTGTACCTCGGCCACACAAAGTGTTGGGATTATAGGCATGAGCCACTGCACCCAGCCCACATATACTTTAACAAAAATTCTGTTTGTGGAATAATTTCTCTCATGCACTTTTTTGTGTTATTTCCTTTACAATATAATAAGGTTTTATAAGCATATATGTTAGGGCCAATTCAATGACCATTTTATTCTATTACTCTGTTGAGATTTGTACCAACACTACACTCTTATATTCTTTATAACATTATAATTGCCATGAAAAATTTAGAAAAATTTTCCATCACTTTCATTTTTTCTCTGCTTATTCTTCAAGATGAGTTTTAAAATAATTATTTTAAAATTATTAGAGTCCAGTCCATCGTAATTTCTAGTGGAATAGCATTTTACCAATGCATGATTTGGGGGAGAACTGTCCCTTTTTGAATTACAGTCATGCCATAGAGAAATTTGTATAGAACTTCTTTTTTGTAAGTCTTTTATATCTTTCATTAAAGCTTTATAGTTTTCATCATCTGGGTTTCTATTACATATTTCTTCTTAGCAATGCATTCTTAGATATTTTTCAATTATTGCCATCTATTATAAATATTTCCCTATTATATTTTAAAAATCAGTTTTTGCTGGCAGATAGGAACATAAATGTTTTTGGTACATTTGTCTTTTATCTGGTCAGTTACTAAAATTGCTTATTAATTCTGTAGTTAAGAAAATTGCTTTTTTTTTGAGATGGAGGCTTGCTTTGTCACCCGGGGTGGAGTGCAGTGGCATGATGTTGATTCACTGCAACCTCTGCCTTCTGGGTTCAAGTGATTCTTGTACCTCAGCCTCCTGAGTAGCTGAGATTAAAGGTGCACGCCACCACACCCAGCTAATTTTTGTGCTTTTAGTAAAGACTGGATTTCACCATGTTGGTCAGGCTGGTCTTGAACTCTTGACCTCAAGTGATCCACCTGCCTTGGCCTCCCAATGTGCTGGGATTGCAGACATGAGCCACCGCCCAGCCTGGCAACCAAAATGTAAACTCAATTTTTTTTCTTCTGGTCTTTTCACTGACTTGTTTTCTGGTGGCTGGACTAATCTCCTTTTCACAGCTGCAATTCGAGGGCGGGTTTAGTCTTCAGCCATAGCTTAATTCTCAGCATCTGGCAAGGGCAATTGTGCTCATCTGATTGTCTCCTGCCCTTGCTGCATTGGTCTCTGAAACTCTGAACATTGTGGTGCATTAAAATGTACAATTCCAAGTATGCGGTGCAACCAGGGCTCTTCTTGTGTCCCCATCTACAGGTCTTCCCTTTTGATGCCATATTTTAATATAATGTCCCATTACCAGTTTCTATCCTAGTTCACGCCTTGTATGTTTTCCTGAGAATTACTCTGTCCACATGTGGAAGACAGCTGATATGGGTAGCATTGTGGCTACGTTAGAAGGCAGCAACTAGGCAACAGAGGAAGTTGTCTGGCTTTCAGCTTGGTCCAGATTTATAAACAGAGAAAGAAGACAATGGAGAGGCAGGAATGATTTTCCTTTCACTTTTTGGCAGATGGTTTAGTTCATTTGCTGGCATTTTCTGTCATTTTTGCAGGTAATGGAAATTCTTCCAGATTTTAGCAACCAGCAGATAGCCACTGCTGATTTTGAGATGGTTGCACATTCTTAACCTTTTCTCCTACTCCATAGGCATTTCAGTGGAAAGCTGGTAGAGTTTGCTTGGTGGGTTACAAGCCAGATGCCATTCTTAATAGGAAGTTGAGCAGTCTGGAGGCAAATTAAGTTAAGACTTTAGGGACTGGGGTTGATTGATTGGAATTCTCCCTCAAGGCTCAGAAGACTTTATGGAAAGAGGAATTTTTCTTCAACGTTTGTACAAGCTCTTCCTGCATTACTACCTTACCTACTCTTCCCCTTAAAACCTAGGCTATTATTTTTTTTTTAATTTTATTATTATTATACTTTAAGTTTTAGGGTACACGTGCACGTTAAAAGCCTAACATTTGCAAAATAAATGCTTTGCAAATTGTATTACTTCTCATCTATTATTTTTATGATAGATGAGAAGTAATACAATTTGCAAAGTGTTTCTTTTGCAAATATTAGGCTTTTAAAAATATTTGAGGTTAAGAAGTTGGCAAGAACCCCACATTGTAAAGAAAGGTGCTAGGCGTATCCACAGGAAAACATGTGATCCAAACTGGATCTTCCACCATTAGCTGGCTCCCACTTCAAGCCCAATACGTAAGAGGAGGGATTGTGCTGGTGAGGAAGAGCCAAGATTTCCTTGGAGACAGTTGTCAGGGTGTCCTGTGTTCTCCCTTCTGAAGGATATCCTTCTTCCACCTCAGACAAAGCAAATGACATTTAAAAAGAATTACTTGTAGAGAGTAGGGTTACTTTCCAGAAAGAGAACCTGAAATGTCATCCTCAATAGATGCATACAGAACTGGAGAAATCCCATAGGCCCACCTAAGCGTGTATAGTGATGAGTTTCTGGGAGAAATTGACCTTGGTTCCTGGAGTTGAAGTAGGAGGAAGGTGCCATCATGTTCCATGGATTTTTACCTGGAAGAATGTCTAGGGGTGAAATGCTGATTGGAGCTCAATGGAGGGCTGAGGTGGGGAGTGGTGGCCTGTACCTCCAGAGTTTAAGGGCAAAGGCATAGCATTTTCCCTTGAGCCAGTGAGCATCACAGAAGCCAACAGAGGAACCTAGTATCGGGAGAGTCATGAGAGGTTAGTGAGAAAGTGTATCGTCTGCAGAGGGGAACTGCAAGCTGGAGGTGTCAAAAGGTGGCTGTCTCTCCTGGGTCCTGTGAGAGAGAGAGAAAGCTGGCATTTGCGCAACTGACCCACAGAGGGTTCATAAACCAAGTTACAACATTACTTGCCAAGCAAGATTCTTGCTGTCTCACCGAGCTTCCGCACTCAATACTTCACCCCGTCCTTGGTCCTAGAGAAACCAAGAGCAAAACAATAAGAGGAGGGAGAAGGAAAAGAAGAACAAGGGGAAGGAAGAGCAAACGGACCATGTTCTCTATTCCCTCTGCCTGTCGCTGCCACACTCCAGTGAAGAATCTTTATCCAGAGCTGGGTAAGGGGAGAGTTTTAAGTGAATGAGCAATTGAAGCATTTATTTCTATTGAGCAGGACTTTTGGGTGCTTTGTAATGAAGTTCTTCTGACACCAGAAAGAATTACTAAAGCTATAACGATCTGTCCAGGACTCTGATAAAGAATTAGATAGAATTCATATAAAGAAAGTGGTTTTCAAAAGAAAATTTGGTTTCCCATATTCCACCTTATGAAATCAGTCCACTTGCTATAGCAATTACACTTACACAAAAAACCTATATGAAAAGTTAGTCACGTGGGAATTCTTTGCCAAGCTGCTGGCAAAATATGGGGATAAAACCAG
This sequence comes from Pongo pygmaeus, assembly GCF_028885625.2. Taxonomy (NCBI): domain Eukaryota; kingdom Metazoa; phylum Chordata; class Mammalia; order Primates; family Hominidae; genus Pongo; species Pongo pygmaeus. Next base: position 14,402,179 of record NC_072381.2, on the reverse strand, counting down.
GTTTCTTAAATTCATAGGAGAGGCATTCACTATTTATCTTGCAGTTTCTCACTGTCAGATTCTGCAGGGATGATTAATAATGATAAAAACACAGTTTCTTGGTCTTTAGTGGTGCTAACCTTGACCAGAGCATGGACAAAAACAAACAACAGTTTTTAACATGAGCAAAATCTCTGCTCTAATAAAAGAAAATATAACTGTGTCTTTTAGACATAAATATATCTTTTCTTGGTCAATAAATGTCAAAAGAATCTATTTGGCTCAAAGCTATTCAGATTTATATTTGGGTTTAATGTAAATTATGTATAATAAAAGGTTATAACTTATCTAATAAGGTGGGAGTCCATGAGTCTACACTGATATAAATGAATGAAGAAAGAATGAATGAATGAATGAATGGAGAAGAAGGGAAAGCTCTTCCTTACAGTTAGTAGAATACTAACAGATAAATATAGAATGAATGATGGAATTAGAAAAATACCATTTGCTAACCATCATAGTAATAATTGGTTCTAACATAGTGGATCAAAGTTTGAGGAATAAAATAATATTTACATGGTCTCAAAGTATATCCCCTTAAGGCACTTCTTGTTAGAAAGGATAAAAACTAATATTATGCTAGAGATATGTGGCATATACCACCTTAACCAATGATCAAAGTTAACATTGCCAGAAATGGCATGAATCAACAGCATGGGCCACCTGATATGAGTGACCTGAGAACTCACCATCATTTCTGGAGTGTACTCCTGCCCAAGGGCCGTAACCTGAATCTAATTCTGAGGAAACACTGGACAACCCCAAATTGAGGAATATTCTCCAAAATGCCTGGCCTATGCTCTTCAGAAATATCAATATCATAAAGTACCCCAAAAAAGTCAAGAACTGTTACTAAAGAGACATGAAATCTAAATGTAGCCCATGATTTTTGGATTTTCTTTTCCTGTAAAGGACATTCTTAATAACGTCCTTTTGTCCAATTGGCAAAAATCTCAAGATATGTAGATTAGATGATAATATCGCTTCAATGTTCATATGTTCATTTTGATAATTTCCTGTAGTTAGGTAAGGAAATTTCTCACTCTTTGGAAAGACACACTGGAGTATTTGTGGATACATTTTACTTTAAGTCAACCTGAAAATAAACTAGGAGAGGAAAGGAGAAAGAGAAGGCTGAAACAAACATAATAAAATGTTAACATTTGAGGAATCTAGGATAAGGGCATTGGAAATTCGTTTTTCTATTCTTGAAACTTTTCTATAAATATAGTTTGTTCAAATAAAATATATGCAATAAAATTTTAAAACTTAAAAATACATAGTATGATACTAATGTCTTTTCTATTCTCATGCTTTAATAATCATCATAATAAGCATATATACAGCATTTACTCTCTGCCAGGCTCTGTTTTAAATTGTGTGTGTGTGTGTGCACATGTGTGTACACATACTCATTTGATCTTCCTCCCATAAACCTAGCAATATTATTCCCATTTGCCCACCAAAAAATGAAGGGACAGGGAGGTTAAGTAATTTGCCTCTGGGTTCACCCTAATCAGTGTTGGAGCTGGGGTATGAACTCCCAGGAATCTGGCTCCAGGGCCCATGTAAACCCTGAGCCAATCAAAGAGACTTCTTATTTTAAAACTCCTTAATACCACCTGGAACTCCTCTTTTAAAGTATTTATTTGGAGTCTGTATTAGTTATCTGTTTATGCCTCACATATTATCCCAGAACTTAGTGGCTTGAGATGACAGTCATTTAGTATCTCAGTTTCTGTGGACGGGAATTTGGGTGCAGCTTAGCAAAACACCTCTGCTTCAAGATCTTTCCTGAGGTTGTAGTGAAGCATTTGACTGGGGCTGCAGTTTCATCTGAAGGCTCAACTGGGGGATATTTGCTTCCAAGATCATTCTTGTCGTCGTTGGTAGGCCTACGTTCGGCACTACCTGGACCTCCCACAGAGGTGCCTCATGACATAGCAGCTGGCCTCCCCTGGGTTAGTAAAGCAAGAAAGAAGGAAAGAGAGCACACCCCAGACAGAAACTACAATCTTTTTATAATCAAATCCCGGAAGTGACGCTCCTTCACTTCTGCTGTATTGATTTGTTTCTAATTAATAGTCTATTGAATAGTTAGAAAAAAAATCCATAAGTTTATCCTACTTTGAAAGAGAGGGGTTAAACTGGGAGTAACTACCAAGAGGTGGGATCATTGGGGGCTGTCTTGAGGCTGCCTACTACAGAGTTTAGGTACTGGCTGGGAACATATTTTTGGCTGTTCCCTTTCGGCACTGTGATCTCTTGAAAGAGGCCAGGTTTTGAATACAGCTAGAAACTATGCAACTGGGGCATGGAATGCTAACTTTCTAAGAGGCAGCTTTGCTTCTTCCTGGCAATGAATACAAATTGGCCTCGTATTATGTTTTTCATTCTGGTACTATTAGCCCTGTAGGTGCTGGACATCACTCCCAGAGACCAGCAAGTGCCTGGCTGTGACTCCTGGGCCTCCCCCTGAGACTGCCCATTCCCTCTCTGCTCACTATGCCCATGTCTTCATCAGCAACCCATGCTGGACTCCCTGAGGGTAGGAAATGTGTCATTTTTGCTAAATCTGTTGTTTCCCACCAGCACAGCCCTGAAGCCAAGGACTGGGTTAAAAGAGAACTAGCTAATTCTCTAGAAGAGCTTGCTTGATTTTTGGCCCCACAGAGCGTCTGACATATGGCTGAGAGGTTTACACACTTTGTTGGTTCTACAAGACAGGCTTTTATACCTGGGCAGTTGTAACAGAGAGACCAAACAGATTATAGACTTGATAACATCCCAGAATTACAGCCTTAATCTTTTCCCCTTAATTGGAATATCCTTTTATAGGGCAACACCTTTGTAAAAAGTAGAGGAGGCAACAGCTTATAAAACAAGACACCGTTTTCACCAGGTATTTCTCCTGCTATTCTATGCTCCCTCTTTCTTTGCGCCCAAATTCTCATTGCTGAAGTTATTCCTTTGAAATGGGTACAGTTTTTATGAGGAGGAGGAATAGAAAAGTAAAAACAGGCCAGGCATGGTGGCTTACGCCTGTAATCCCAGCACTTTGGGAGGCCGAGGCAGGCAGAGCACCTGAGGTCAGGAGTTAGAGACCAACCTGGCCAACATAGTGAAACCCCATCTCTACTAAATATACAAAACTTAGCCAGGCGTGGTAACATGCACCTGTAATCTCAGCTACTCGGGAGGCTGAGGCAAGAGAATTCACTTGAACCCGGGAGTCGGAGGTTGCAGTGAGCTGAGATCACACCAGCCTGGGCAACAAGAACAAAACTCTGTCTCAAATAAATAAATAAATAAATAAAGTAAAAACAAGAAAATAATCTTATTTAGTTCCATCACCCGAAGAGTAACTACATTAATATGTTGCTGTGCTTCTTTCTTATTTTTTGACACATATATACTTTTATTAAAAAGTAAAACTAGAATTATTTTACGCAACCTCTCATTTTTTCCAGTTAGGATTGCCTACAGCTTAGTTGATGCATCCACCATCGGGAATGTTTACTTTGTTTCCAAGTTGTTTCTCTTAAGAATAATGCTGTCATGAATATCCTTGTGCTAAATTATTTTGCATGTCCATGAGGATTTCCTTCAGTGACATTCCTGTAAATGAAATTTCTGGGTCAGTAGAAGAAACGGACATTGTTATGGATGCTGAGAGCAGCATTGAAGTTCTGGAAAGGGAAGTGGCTGCAGAAGTGGACATGAGGAGATGGACACTGGGATGGTATGGGCAGCACAGACTGGGGCTTCAGCACGTGGGCCCTAGAGTAAGACAGTCCTGGCCTCTGGCCCCAGCTTCATTTCACACAAACACTAGTTCTTTGATTTTAGGAAAGTTATTTCAATATCTATTTGTTTCTTTTTTTTTTTTTTTTTTTAAGACAGATTCTTGCTCTGTCACTCAGGCTGAAGTACAGTGGCGGGATCTCGGCTCACTGCAACTTCTGCCTCCCGGGTTCAAATAATTCTCCTGCCTCAGCCTCCTGAGTAGCTGAGATTACAGATGCCCACCACCACACCCGGCTTATTTTTGTATTTTTAATAGAGATGAGGTTTCACGATGTTGGCCAGGCTGGTCGCGAACTCCTGACCTCAGGTGATCCGGCCGTCTCGGCCTCCCAAAGTGCTGGGATTACAGGCATGAGCCACTGTGCCCGGCCAGTTATTTTACTATCTGAACCTCAGTTTTGTCATCTGTAAAATGGACTTAAAGTCCTCATGTATGTCAAAACTTAGGTCCAAGTGATTTTACCAAAATTCTACCTTAGAAAAGAAGACATTTCCAAATAGAAGACTCCTTACCAATTGTTTCAAACTTTGGGATGCTGTCTCACTTAATTTAACTTGACAAACATGGAATTGTTTAAGGAAAAAACACTGGCCTGAAAGGACTTCCATCAGTGCTTGTTTGGAGTGCTTACTGAGGTTTTCTGACAGAATCAGGGAACAGAAAGGAGGCAAATGAATTGAACCCATTTAGAAATTATACCTTGGAATGTGACCTCGTGAATGTAAGCATTGGAGGCCCTTGTAAACAAGCGAAGATTCCTTTAGAAAGCAATGAGGTAAATAGTTATATTGTGGAACTCCTTGATATACACCAATAGCATGAATAAATGAAACAGCTGTCCTAATGTGATATTAATGCGTATTCATTTACAGCTTGGGAAAAAATTTCCAGTGACAATGTGCCACATCTCAAACAATTCAGATGGAAATGAAGGTGATGTGTCCTGTAAAAAAAATGAATTGAATGACTCTAAAATTGGCTCTAGAGATAACGAACACATTGATGAATAAAATTCTGTAATATTTAAGACTGGAAAAAGGCACAATTTCTACATTAATGTATTATTTAGATAGTATGTGGTTTTAAATATGCATGTGCAACGGAATTAAATTTTTTAAGTCATATTTGTTTTATTTATACCTTTGAGTTCATATAGTCAACCGGATTTTTTTAAAGTGTTGATGGGGGAGCTTCTCATTGGAGAAGATGGCTCTCCTTATATTTGGGCAGATGCATTAGATTTCTAACTCATAACGTTGTGAGAGAATAAAAATGATGTTTACAAGGCACTTATGCCTCTGCCTACCATACAGCAGGTGCTCAATTAATGCTAGCTTATGTTATGTGGGGAATTGGGCAGCTGAGGGAAGCAACAGAGAAGCACCCGCTGAGGTGCCAGGGGTAGGGACAGCAGGAAGGTTTTAGGACAGAGGGAACAGAAGGCAAACTTTACTTATTTTATCATTTGGCTTAGGATGAGGTTTGGCCGTGTAGAGTCGTTTGTTTCCAAATTTTTTTTTTAACTTATGAAAATGCTGTTTCGTGTGAAGGTCCAACAGAGCTCTCTGACTTTTATACAATGCTTGGAAGCGTTTTAAAAATTACAACGAAGATAATCCTGTTCCCTCACACTCAATTTAAGCAGAGGGCAGAGGCTGGGCTTTGGGCCAAGGGTGAGACTTCCAACAATCAGAGCGGGTCCTGTGCCCCATAAGGCCTTCCCCTTTCTTCCCTCTTCTTCACTCGGACTTCCCTAAATATAGGGGCTAATTTCTCAAGCCATTTTCAAAGGAAGAGAATAAATGTGGTTTTGGTATCAGCTTCCTCTGCCAGGTTTTGACATATGGATCTTTGGGCCACACTCCAGAAAACTGACTGTGGAGTGAAGAGACAGACAGAAAGAGCGAGAAAGAGAGAGAGGAAGTGAGAACGAGAGAGAGAGAGGCCTATCTGTATGTTAACCTACCTAGTTTAGCAGAAAAAGGAAATGGCAAGAATTTTAAAGTGATCTTATTTCTTTTGACAGGTGCTATGAGCTGCATTTTCAATTTGCCATTGTTCTGGGCACCGTGTAAATGTCTATATTCCAGGGCCAGAGGTTTGAATCTAGTTCCTCAGGCACAGTGCTTTAACAGTGAGGACCGTCTGGGCTGTAACTGAATGTCTATCTCTAGTTGGGTAGCTGGCAAACTGACTTCCACCAGGATGGAAGCAGGGTGACTCTGGGCATGGCCATCACAGTCTCCCACTGGCCTTTGGGTCACTAGTCTCTCTGTGTGGCCAGCGGGGATTGGCAAGTTTGAGCTGAGAGGTGGTTTATGTGATGCTCCAACCCAGATTGGTGCACGCGCTAAAAGAGCTTGCAAGTCCCACCTGTACAGAAAGGGAAGTGAACTATCTAGGTCATCTTTAAAAACCTCCTGTGAAGAAAAAATATTCTAGAGCTTGATATACCCCACAGGGAAGCCCACTCCCTCTAACCGTGCCCATGTTCACCCAACGCAGCTACACTACCTGGTGATTACCCCTTCGTTGCCTGGGTCCCTGGGCACCCCTTCCCTTCCTGTCGCACACTCCCTCCCCTTCCACCTGAAGCACAATCTTTCTTCTCCTGTGTTTAGTCTCTCACTATCTCCGTGTTTTCTCTCTTTTGTATTTCCGTCGAGGCGGGACCTAACCTCCCTTTCCTGCTTTTTGGCACCATAACGTCCTTTGGGGATGGCGTTAAACACTTTTTCCTGGTGGACCTGGTGTTTAGTCAAAGTAACTTAATTACTTACAGCTCATTATTGTATCAGTGGCATTAAGGCTGTATGTGCATGTGTGTGCGCACATATGTGTGTGTATGAGCATGCACGTGTGTACATATGTGATTGGGTGAATACATGCATGTGTGTGCATATATGTACACATGTGATTGCATATGAGTGCATGCGTGTGTATGTGTGTGCATGTGTGCATATGTGTGTGTGTGTGCGTGCATGTATATATGTGTGATTGTGTATGAGTGCATGAATGTGTGTATGCATGCACGTGTGTGTGTGTATGTGTGTTTTCTTGTTTCTGTACTAGCACTTCTTTGATCTGTGTAGGTGCTCATAAAGTACTTTCCTGAGGCTAGTGACATTAGGTTTTGTGCTTAGTTGTGATATAAAGGTTCTTCTTGATGAATTGATTTTTCCCCCATCTCTCTGTAACCCTCCTAAATTGAAGACCTAATTCTTTAATTGGACCTGAGAAATCTGGGTTGATTCAACAAGAAACCAAGCACTGACATGGAGTTTCTCTAGCAGGTTCCTGCTGAATCTGGGACCACATCAGTCTTTGGGGATGGGAGCATCTGAGGAGCCCCTCGCAGTAGCAGGGCAGACAGCCCTTGAGTCTCCTTTGCTTCAGTTTTTGGAATGATGACAGCAAAGGCAGATGACAGATGGTGGTTCTGTGTGGCTGATGTGCTGCTGTGTCCTCTTTCAGGCACAGCCAGCTAAGTGACCCAGCCTCAGCATCCAATGAGGGTTTTCAGAGTTGATCTGGCTCTCGGCACTGGTAGGAGCTTGTATGAGTTTGCTTGGGCTGCCATAATAAAGCACCACAGACTGGGAGGGTTAAACAACAAAAACTTATTACAGTTCTGGAGACCAGCAGTCCGAGATTAAGGTGTTGGCAGGGTCCATTCCTTCTGAGACCTCTCTCCTTGGCTAGTAGATGCTGTCTTCTCCCTGGGTCTTCACATGGGCTTGCTATGTCTGTCCAAATTTCCTCGTCTTATAGAGACATCAGCCATATTGAATTAGGGCCACCCTAATTACCTCCTTTAACTTAATTACCTCTTTAATGACCCTGTCTCCAAATACATTCACGTTCTGAGGTAGCGGGAGTTAGAACTTCAACAGATGAGTTTGGGGGGTAAGGGAGATAGAATTCAGCCCACAACAGGACTTGAGCAGCTTCTGGAAAGCGTTTTCCTCTCTTTGAATGCTGCAAATACTCGAGACATTCCTCTCTACCCTACTCCCTTAGTGTTTTATTTGTTTGAACTAACTTCCTTCACAGAGCAATCCCTTGGTCATCCACATTTTGCACAAGAGGAAACTATAGAAAGGACAAATAACCTGCCCATACCTCAGAGCTGATACCTGACCAACAAACCCGGAGACCTAAGGCCAGTGCCCATGCCCTCCTCCCATGCTGACCTGTGGCCCATGTCCTCCACCGCCACTGATCCCAGCCCAAGCAGCCTAAGAAAGGTGTATGGCTTCACTTGCTCCTGGGGACCCAAGCGTAAGTGTGGTTGTACAATGTCCATGAGCAAGCTTGTGATGAGTCATTAGTACTCCCATTTCACAGCTTGAAAACTAAGAGCCTGAGCCTTTTGTGCAAGATTCCATATTCAAGGGATGTAAGAGCTCAGAAGTTCTTTACTGACCAAAGGAGATTGTACTTCCAGAAAGATCGTGCCTAACTAGAGGCTAATAAAGTGAAGCAGACAAATCATCTTTTATTTCTTGAGGAGAAAGAGCATTATAGCCATTTAGAGGTGGCAGGAAATGACTCATGGTGCATCTTAATGGTCAAAGTAAGCCTGAACATTAAAGAGAACTCAGTATTACTGCAGAAAGAGCACAGGTTTTGGAGTCAGATGCATTTGTATTTGATTCGAAGTGCTGCCTTCCTGGGTGTGATGTTTTAGATTCAGTTGCTTCATCTGGAAAATGGGTATGTAATATTTCCTTGCAGGTTCATTGTAGGACTTTAGATTATATAGGTAATGTGCCCAGTTCAGTGTTTAGGTTGGTTTTTCATTTCGTTTTGTAGTAAAAATAGGCTAGGCTAAAACATGGTAACAAATTATCCCCGATCTTAGTGGTTTATAACTACCTTTAAATATCACATCACATTATAATATAAATGTCATATTTAAATGTCAAATGTCTACCATGACTCCTCATGTGGATACAAGAGCCCCCATCTCAGGCAATGTAATCCGCAGAGATTGGTGGGATCATGCACCAGCAATGAGACGCTTCAGTTTGGAACTGACACTTGTTGCTTCTGCTTACAGCTCATTAGTTAGACCCTAGTCACTGGGCTCCACCTAACCACAAGGGGGCCAGAGGGAAGGCATTCTGGTGCCTGGAAGTTAGAAGTCTGGCAAGGCTGGTGAACAGCAGTGAGGATGCTCCCCCAGCACAGGGTAGCATCTGAGGTGTTCAGGGAATGGTAGCAATTATTACAACTCTTCCTGCCTTTTCTTAAAGTGATTGTGTTCTGTTCCATTTGCTTTCTTTCAAGCAAGACTTAATTCATACTAATTAAGGGGGCTAATTGATTTGGTCATATGTCTTCTTGCTCCCTCACCTTTGAGGAAAATTAGCCATTAATATCCCAAAGTCAATTGTTATTCTCTGAGCTTTCAAGGTGGAGTTGTGTAGATTCATTGATAAAGAAGAAGGCCTTTGACCACAGGTTGAGAAGAAGATTCTGATGATCACTTTTATTTTAGATATACAACTGAGGGCCCATTTCTTTTTAATGCCTATTTGAATGTAATTAGATTGCAGTCCTGGGGCTGACTACTCCTTTTTTTTTTATTATTGTGGTAATATATACATAACAAAGTATCATTTGAACCATTTTTAAGTGTTCAGTTTAATGGCAGTGTGAATGTACATTCATAGTTGTGCAACCACCATCTCCAGAAGTTTTTCTTTTTTTTCTGTCTTCCAAAATTGAAGCTCTGTATCCGTTAAACGAGAACTCCCCATTTCCCCTCCCCTAGTCCCTAGCAACCACCGTTTTACATGCTGTCTCTATGAATTTGACCACCATATTCTAGGCACCTCATATACATGGACTCATATAATATTTGTCTTTTTGTGACTGGTTGTATTAGTTTATTTTCACACTGCTTTAAAGAACTGCCTGAGACTGGGTAATTTATTTAAAAAAAGAGGTTTGATTGACTCACCATTCCGCATGGCTGGGGAGGCCTCAGGAAACTATGGCAGAAGGGGAAGCAGGCACGTCTTACATGGTGGCAGGTGAGAAAGAGCATGTGAAGGAGGAACTGTCAAACACTTACAAAATCATCAGACCTCATCAGAACTCACCATCACAAGAACAACACAGGGGGAACTGCCCCCATGATCTAATCACCTCCCACCAGGTCTCTCCCTCGACATGTGAGGATTATGGGGATTACAATTTGGATGGGGACACAGAGCCAAACTATATCACTGACGTATTTCATTCAGCATAATGTTCTCAAGGTTTATTTGTGTTGTAGCATAGGTCAGAATTTCCTTCCTTTTTAAGGCTGAATAATATTCCAGCATGTGTGTGTGTATGGATGGATGGATGAATGGATGGAGGGATGGATGGATAGATAGACAGACAGACAGATGCCATATTTTATTTATCCATTCATCTATAATGGGTACAAAGTTTACTTCCACCTTTTAGCCCTTTATAAATAATGCTTCCATGAGCATGGGTGTCTCAAAATATCTGTTGGAGACATTGTTTTTAATTCCTCTTGATCTATATCCAGAAGTGGAATTGTGGGATCATACTGTAATTCTATCTTTAATTTTTTGAGGAACTTTCATACTCTTTTCCACAGTGAATGCACCATCTTTACTGTCACCAGCAATCTCTGACTTCTAACTCCCCGTCTGACCTCCCCATTGAAGAGTCTTGGAGTATTAGTTGTTTTGTTTCAGATTATTTATACAAAGGACAGGGTCCCTCTTGTGTTCCATCTATCATGACTTAATTTGGCATTTATTGCCACCTTACCCTTGTTTTACTTTGTAATTTTGTTCAGAGGTCATGCACTAGGGGCATGGTTTACACTTTAAATCCTTACAAAGAACAATGTGAACACGAAAGTTATCCTTTGTATGTCTTTATTGGACTTTTGTCATTTTTTATTACCATTAATATACTACTTATACCTGTGGGCTATCTATCACTGAATTTCTACAACATCCTTAGCAATGACGTGTAAGAAATATCTGCAAAATCTAATATAATAATGCAGTCCCCTAGAGATTTGTGAGAATAAAATGAGCTTGAGGAATGCTTCTGATTTGAGTTAGTGTCTGACTTTTAGGTATACTAGATAGATCTAACAACATATTGGAAAAGAACACTTGGGGAATAAAGAAAGCCCTCATCTTTGGACATTCTCCTTCTCCTCCCCACGCTCCATACGACCCCTGATGGTAATAAATATCCAATCCGTGGACTCTGAGTCCAATTTCTCAGAATTGGCTAACCCTTTTCTCTTTTGAAGTGGTTATTTTTTCCTACATGTCTGAGGTCTCAAGTCTGGTGTACTTAGCCTGAGACAACAGGTACAAGTACCTCGAGTAGTGAGTATGGAGCTAGGCAACAGGTCCTCCTCCAGGCTGATACCCACTAGAGCATCAGCACTGTCTTAGGAAACAGCAGTTTCCTCCTACTCCTGTGCTCAGCATTACAGGCAAAGCAGCTTGGTGGTGATACAGCTTAGGAAAACAGAAGATATCCTCAGGATGGTCTCGCTCTTCCTAAATCACCCCAGAAATCCCAGCATGTGTGGCCTTGGGGTCCTCAGAAGGCCACTTTTCCCATCCTGTAGGGCAGATGGACAACAAACGCCTAGACAGTTCTTCTGTTCTATTCATTTTATGTTTGTAATGTCTGTTCCTGGCAACACCTCTGTTTAATTCTCAGTCGGCTTTTTTTTTTTTTTTTTTTTTTTTTTAGGGAAGGTAAAACAAATCCCCCTCCAATATTCTGTAGAAGGGGATTAGAATCACTGTGGAATTTGGTAGTATTGGCTAATAAAGTATAAACCCTGAAGATCAATGTCTGAGTGCGCAGTTGTCCTTCAAGCCATTGTACTTCTGCTTTCCAAGAATAGAAGACTACTTTTTAACCAAGAATTAAAAATAAACTCATAATTTAAACATCTCTTTCATGCCGAATGGAAATTTTAATGTTGAATAATCAGGCTCACCTGAATACCAAGTTGTCCTGAAAATGCTGACAATCGCAAAAAAGGTTCTAGAAGCTTTTTCAAAAAACAAGTTCAGATGGTTCCAACTGAGTTACTATTGAATTTAAAGAGATCAGGTCAAAGCTGATTTTGCTTGGTGTACATTCTGTTTTCTCTGAGTGAGGACTGATTGCCTATTTCATAAATATAGTGAAGGAATTAAATTTTACATTAGCTGGGCTATTTTATTGTAAGCTACTTTTATAGGCCAGTTTTAACATAGACTATTTTATTACATCCCTTGAAAGCACTGCATTTTGATGGAAGATATTTAATGCTCATTAAACCAGCAGAACCCTATATAGATGGAATTAATAGCCAACAGAACAGAGGTAACTGCTTCTTCATTTGCAAAATGCTGAGCCATTAAGAGGATCAATCAGTAGGGGGTGATGTAATCCACCAATGCAGACATTTGCAGCCTGGTTCTGTTGATGAATCTGAATACAAAATTGCCCGGAATTTTTTTTTTTTTAAGTGCATTAAAGAGAAAGGGATCCCAGCAGGGGCTTAATAATGGACTTTTTTTCTTCTGTTCTTACTGTTTGTTTTTATACCACACACCCTAGTTTGGAAACCATTTTAAAGTTAAGGTTGTGAATATTAAACAGGGAAGAGAATGAAGCCGAGTGTTACCTTGTAGTGAAATTCAGATGTTAGTCCTTTTTCACTGCCTGTGTGGAAGGTGCAATAGCTTCCGAATGGCAGTTTCAATCTTGCTAAACGGACAAATTTAATAATAATGGTTAAACGTTATGCAGGTGCAAGGGAAGTTATAATGGGCATGTGGATTTGTGAGGGGATCCGAATCTCCAGGGCATAGACTTGAACCTCCATCAGGAGACCAAAGATGGCCCGTAGCCACTGAATTGAACTAAACATGCTGGTGTTGCCCATAACAACAGTTGCTAGGAGACCTTTGCCAGGATGTGGAGGGGTGGGAATCGCTGCAGATCATGGCACTATTTATCATCATACACCAGCAGGCTTGTTTAGGGTGAAGCCTGACACATGTGCTGAGAATGCCACATGATAGAAATGTCACGCACACACCGGGAAAAGAAAGCATTGGAGGAAAGTCTGAGAAATCATAAACGGCCATCATGCAGCAGCCTGTGTGATTTCTGTCTGAAACTTCCAACACAGCATTTCGGTTGTGTGACAGGGTTAGATTTACTATGTAACCATCCTGCCTCTTTGGGGGAAGGTTCGGAGGGGAAGGGAAGAGAGCATGGGCGAGAATAATGGTGTCGTTACTCCATCAGTATTGGGATTGCGACTCTAGCAACCATCAACATAGTAGAATCTATTATCAATAGGCGGCCCAGGTGAGCATGCATTCGGAGCATCCTGTAAATCAATACATGATTTGATTTACAGTTCACCAAGTATCTCATGATGTAATGCACTTTCTGAGGTGCAAAGGACCCTGTTACTTACTTTTTTGAAGGTGTTACATTGATTCCAGCAAAAACACCACTATTCTTTGAACGGATTGGCTAAAAGTAATCCTAGGATGAATGAATATTTCCAGAAAACACACCACGCTTTGAGTTGAGCAAGCACTCATTCAGAAAGCATCTTTTCTTTTCTTTTTTTCTCTCTTTCTCCTATTCTCTGTTCCACTTGGCCAGTCTGTGTAATCAGCAGTCAGGCTGGAATTCAGGTAGTTTCAGTTGTTACATTTTAGATCAGTAGAAACCTGCCTGCCCCACCTGGCTTTTGCCAGTATTTTTATTTATTTATTTATTTTTTTCTTGAGACGGAGTCTCACGCCGTCACCCAGGCTGGAGTGCAGTGGCACAATCTCGGCTCACTGCAAGCTCCACCTCCCGGGTTCACGATATTCTCCTGCCTCAGCCTCCCGAGTAGCTGGGACTACAGGTGCCCACCACCAGGTCCAGCTAATTTTTTGTATTTTTAGTAGAGACAGGGTTTCACCATGTTAGCCAGGATGGTCTCGATCTCCTGACCTCGTGATCCGCCCTCCTCGGCCTCCCAAAGTTCTGGGATTACAGGAGTGAGCCACCGTGCCCGGCCAGCTTTTGCCAGTTTTAAAAGAACAATTCTCAACAAAACTTTTTGTTTTTATCAATTTAAAAGGCACTTTTAATGAGAGCAAATTAAAGAGATCCATGAGTCTATTAAGCCACATAGGGTTATACAACCTAAGTAGCATTCCTGTTTCTGAGATTTTAGTGCTTAAACAATTCAACAGTATCTCCACAGATGACAAGTAAAGTCAGGCATCTCTGGGATGTTTTTCTACGAGTGTGCCAGATAATTAAAATGACAGCAGCTTCAGGGTGAAATGTCAAGCCTAACTTTCTGTGTTCTCAATATTGACGCACATTTTTATAGGTCATGAGGAAATAAGAGTCAAAAGGAACCAGTAAAAAAGCACCTCCTATTTACAGTAGCAGAGACTTGGAACAAATCAAAATACCCATCAATGATAGACTAGATAAAGAAAATGTGGCACATATACACCATGGAATACTATGCAGCCATGAAAAAGAATGAGTTCATGTCCTTTGCAGGGACATGGATGAAGTTGGAAGCCGTCATTCTCAGCAAACTAACACAGGAACAGAAAACGAAACACCACATGTTATCATCCATAAATGAGAGTTGAACAATGAGAACACATGGACACAGGGAGGGGAACATCACACACCAGAGCCTGTAGGGGGATGGGGCATAAGGGGAGGGAGAGCATTAGGATGAGTACCTAATGCATGTTGGGCTTAAAACCTAGATGACAGGTTGATAGGTGCAGCAAACCATGAAGGCACATGTATACCTATGTAACAAACCTGCACGTTCTGCACATGTATCCCAGAACTTAAAGTAAAATATAAATAAATAAATAATAAAATAAAAAAGTGCTTCTTGCTCAAAAAGGAAGGGGAACGGAAAAAGATATGTTAAAAGATCCTTTGGAGAAATGATGGGACACAGTATGGAATTATTTTCCTAAGGAAGAAATGAAGTTGGTGACTATTGAATTTCTTGGCTGAACATCACACAGTGGTTAAGAATCAGGCCTGGACTCATTACCTGGACTCATTTAGCGCCGGAACATTTTAGACAAGTTATTTAATCTAAATAAGTCTCTACTTCTCCTAGACACTTGGAAACATGATTCTATCCACCTTGCAGAATTATTATGAGAATGAGATGATACCCCACATATAAGGTGCTTAGTACAGTGCCTGGCCCATTGTAGCTTGGCAATAGATGATAGAGAAGTGTAACTGGTGCCTTGTTGTTCTGTTAAATTGCTGGGAAAGTTCTCAGGTGAACTCCAGGGGGGAGCAGTGGCTGGAATTTAAGCACTTACTGCCTGTCCCAACAGAGACACTGAGCAGAGAGGCAGGTGGGAGGGGTCCCGTGAATGCACAGGTCTATTGTGGGACCCCTGAGTGATCCGAGTGGAGTAGGAGGCAAATGCTACTGAAAGCAGATGAGAAAACAGGGCTGTGTGAGCCCTGCTGCTAGGAGAAGCTGGCAGAGGAGGACCCTCGCCAGTAGCCTTAGCACCCTCATCGTAGTCAGTGTTCCGTAGACCCAGAATAAATAATGGATTCTCAGAAGGGACCTTAAGTGGTCAACATAATGAAGAGTATTTGCCTACCAGTTGGTGGCGCCTCATATTATCCTATTTGGTCCTAGCAACAGCTGTATAGCATAAACAGAGCTGGAATTCTCTCTGTCTCTGTCTCTCTCTCTCTCTCTCTCTCTCTCTCTCAACAGCAGAGAAATCGATGCAGTCAGGTGCAGTGGCTCACGTCTGTAATCCGAGCACTTTTGGAGTCCAAGGTGGGTGGATCAGTTGAGGTCAGGAGTTCGAGACCAGCCTGGCCAACATGGTGAAACCCCATTTCTACTAAAAATACAAAAATTAGCTGGGCATTGTGGCATGGGCCTGTAATCCCAGCTACTCAGGAGACTGAGGCAGGAGAATCACTTGAACCTGGGAGGCAGAGGTTGCAGTGAGCCGAGATCGTGTCATTGCACTCCAGCCTGGGCGACAGTGTGACTCCATCTCAAAACAACAACAACAAAAAAAGAGAAATTGATGCCCCATATGTGTGCCTTGTCCCTGATTAAATGCATCAGCTGAAAAAGTATAAGAAACAGCACCTAGCACACATCTCCTAACCCCAAATCCCATATTCTACAGTCTTGGCTTACCGTGACAATGCTCGTTGCTCCAGGTTCTGTCTCCTCATCCTATCTGACTTCTGTGCAGCTGTTGGCACCCTACATATGGCCAAGAATTCACCTCTGCTTAAGGCCAGGAGTTCGAGACCAGCATGGGCAGCAGAGCAAGACCCCGCCTCTACCAAAAAAGTATAAAAATGTTTTAAAAAACAATTTTTTTTTTTTGCTGACCTGTTGGAGTTCCTTCTCAGGGTAATTTATCTACAGTATCTCTAATTCTCACAAAAACTCTTAAAATATAGGTTTCATTAGCTATACTTGATAGATGAGCAGACCCAGACCCAAACACACAGAACCATAGTCACGCAGGAGCAAGGTGGATCCTCCTTGAAACGTTAGCTGTCCTCATTCTTAAATAGCATCTGTTCTGGATGTTTGCCCGTTGTTGGATTATTTGTTTGTTTGTCTGTTGGCTGACCATCCTCTGAACCGCTTGCTGATTTGGGCACTCACCCATCTGGTAGATGAGGCAATATGACACCTGAGCAGGGCCAAATGTTCCCTCTCTTGCCCTCGGGCAGCGGGGCACCCAGCTGATTGGAAGCCCTTGTCTGGTCCTGGGCATCCACAGAGGCAGCGAGCCCTGGCAGGGCAGGTGGAGATCCTCAGAGCTGGCCCAGGCTCCAGCAGCAGCAGCAAGCATCCAGTGGTACAGGGCCAGCAGCAGTGTCCTGGCTGTGACTGTGGGACCTCAGCTGTCTCTCCTGCCACCTAGACCTCGGCTCCTGCTCATCCTCTGCCTATAGTTCTCCAGTCTCACTCCCAGTTCAATGAGTTCTTCAAATCCTTCCAATCACACCTCTTTCCTTGGATCAGCCTGCATTTCCTTCTTGGATTACAACCAAGAGCTCTTCATCCACGCTTCATGCGTGCATTCTACTGATGGGATGGTCTGCCCAGGACCCAAGTCCTCCTAAAGACCTATAAACAGGGGCAAGGTCGAAAATGAAATGGGACTAAGGAAAAGGGTTTTACTCTGATGTCTTTTGCCATCAAGTCGAAGGCAAGTGCACGAAGAGCATCCCTTTTAGAAAATTGTCAAGAATAGAAAAGAAAGGCTCAAAGAGACGCCCTGGCAGATGATCATGCATGAAGCTGGAGGAAGCCCTTTCTGTTTCACCTTCTTCCGGGACCTGCCAAATTCTTACTCCAGGATTTAGTGAGACTTAGACACTCTCTCTTTTGGCCTAGGTTGCTGCATCTTTAAATGTCAAAGTTTGGATTTGCTGCCTGATTCTTGGAAGAATCATGGGTGAATATGGTTTGGCACGGGGATTGTGGTCTGTGCTTAATTCTATACAGCGCTTAGAAAGTCATGGCAGGTCAAGCCTAATTATGTCCTTTCCTGGCCAGATGGCAACACCAGCAAATATTCTCAAGGACAGAAGATACTCTGCTGCACTCTGGAATCCTATGCTGATTTTTGTGAAGGCTGCAACAGCGCAGCTGTCTTAAGCTGCTGGAGAGTCACTGGTGGGAAGCCCACCCACTGAACCCGTGGCAGTGGTGGATTCTGTTATACACGTGTTAACAGGCATAACAAGTGTTCAGTAACAAACGCCCCATTGAAGTAACAAATGGATGGGTGTTACCATTGCTCTGGAAGATGTATTATAGTGTAAACCAGGAACAACCATAAAATAGAGCGCTTCTTGGCAATGCAGAGGGGAGTGTGTATGAAAAAATGGTGGTGGCGGCTGGGCACGGTGGCTCACGCCTGTAATCCCAGCACTTTGGGAGGCTGAGGTGGGTGGATCACGAGGTCAGGAGATCAAGACCATACCAGCTAACACGGTGAAACCCCGTCTCTACTAAAAATACAAAAAATTAGCCGGTCATGGTGGCAGGCACCAGGGACTCAGCTACTGGGGAGGCTGAGGCCGGAGAATGGTGTGAACCCGGGAGGCGGAGCTTGCAGTGAGCCAAGATTGCACCATTGCACTCCAGCCTGGGCAACAAAGTAAGACTCTGTCTCAAAAAAAAAAAAAAAAAAAAAAGATGGTGTTGGGTGCTGTCAAAAGACAGGTTAGGTTACCTATAAAGCCCTGCCTTTGACATAACACAGACCCAGAAAATACCCCGTTGTGCCAGCCCAAACAACTACAGGTGAACTAATTACAGGACTTGAAGGAAACTACCCCTTCCACCCCTGCACTTACCTATATAGCAACAAATAAGAAAAAAGTAACGAGCACTACAAAAGTACAGTTGCTAAAGATAAATACTTGAAAGTCAGAGCTTGGAGCAATTTTAGTGTGATGCTAAAAATTCCCTGTAATTCGTGAATCCTGCATGAGACACAGTAGCAACTGATCTAACGTAGAGCCACAGGGGCTGTTAGTAGAGGTGGGACCATGAGGCTGTGCCTCTGATGATGAAAGGGGAAGATCTGAGTGCCCACCGTAGAGACACTTCTCCAGCAGTTCTGGCTGAAAGTGTCAGCCATCTTAATACGGGAGAATTGGTTTTTAGCATCGAGCTTACACTGTGGTTATCAGGTTCTGTTTGTAGAACAAACCCAGGGCTCTTCTAATTGGGACCCACATAACAAATCCATAGACCATAGTCACAGAAGACTGGCTTTGGCATTAAATGTGTCTTCAGAATGCTGAATTCCAGCCCTGCTATGGCATCCCCAAATAGAGCCGCCGACTTGTATCTGGCATCCCAGAGTAACTTGGGCTGGCTGCTACCTAAGAGGAATTCCCTCATGCCTAATTTCACATCAACCCCAGGATCCCTCTGAGATCCAGGGGACCAATGGAAAAGAGAAAGTTGCTGATAAGAACTTTATTGAATGCACAATGATAAAAACAGTAGGTCTCTGATGTTTTGATCAGTGTGATGGGTGGCCTCAGAACTTACAGACATTTCACCAGGGACTCAAACAACCCAACCCAGAAACATAGGGTTGCAGTGATTGGTTCAGCCACTGCTGGATTTTTTTTTTCTTCTTCTTCCCTGAAGTCCTACTGAATAGGGAATCAATATTACGAGATGCTTATCTTCACAGATGCTATGTCAAGAGTTCAGACAAAAAAAGATGCATTTTCATTTATCTGCCTGTCTGCGGCTGAGCAGAGTGAGATGGTGTGTTCTGTGCTTAGTCTTGGGAGGCAATACATTAGTTTTCTATGCCATTAGCTTGGGATTTCTTTCTTAGCCCTTTATCTTGGCACAGCAGAAAGGAAGAGATATTTAAATTTTCAGCAATGGCAAAATGTTGCCTATTTAGAATATTTTCCCTGTGTCCCATTGATTTATTATTGTAGACTCACTTTCAAAAACATCTCTCTAGCCTTTTACATGCTGAATTAAAATCTGAAGCAGATTCTGATTCTGACTTTAGCTCTTGAAATTGCAAAAGCCAATCAAGTGCATGGCTGTGCAGCCTCATTGCAGCTGCCGCTCCTTCTCGCCGCCTCCCAACTGTGCTGAGTGCATTCTTTTGTAGGGAAGCAAAAGCAGTGAGTCTTTTTCAGTGTGCCTGTTTTTATTATTTTCTATTCTGTTCTGATTCTTGTGAATTTCCAAAGCTCTTACATCCTGTACTAACTAGGGCCACAAAAGCACTCAGGATGATTGAGGTGTTTGTTTGTTTATTTGTTTGTTTTGAGATGGAGTCCCACTCTGTCCCTAAGGCTGGAATGCAGTGGCACAATCTCGGCTCACTGCAACCTCCACCTCCTGAGTTCAAGTGATTCTCCTGCCTCAGACTCCTGAGTAGCTGGGATTATAGTTGTGCACCACCATGCTTGGCTAATTTTTTGTATTTTTAGTACAGATGGAGTTTCACCATGTTGGCCAGGCTGGTCTTGAACTCCTGACCTCAGATGATCTGCCCTCCTCGGCCTCCCAAAGTGTTGGGATTACAGGTGTGAGCCACTGCTCCTAGCCAGATGATTGAGTTTTGTGTGAGGATAACTTCATGGAATCAGATGGTTCTGAGGATATGTATTTTTGCTCTCCAATGCAGGTAGAATAACTAATTATATCATATTAAGAACAACCATTTAATGACTGCTTACACTGTGTCAGGTACTTTCATATGCATTCACAATAATCCTGTTGACATTGTTCTCATCTTACAGATAAGGAAACTGAGTCTCAGAGGATTAAGAAATGCCAGAGAGGCATGCAACTACTATGTGTCAGACTGGGTTGAAATACCTGTCTCATAAAGTCTGTATTTTTTTTTTCCTACTATACAGCTCTATCTGTAGAACTAAAATTATTGGAAGACCTAGGCAGAGCAATCGGGCAAGACTATGAAATAAAAGACATCCAAATAGGAAGAGAGGAAGCCAAACTATCTCTCTTTGCAGGTGATATGATTCTCTACCTAGAAAACCCTAAAGTCTCTGCCCAAAGGCTTTTAGATCTGATAACCAACTTCAGCAAAGTTTCAGGATTCAAAATCTGGGTATACAAATTAGTAGCATTTCTATACACCAATAACATCCAAGCTCAGAGCCAAGTCAAGAACACAATCCCATTCACAATTGCAATAAAAGAATAAAAAATCTAGTAATACAGCTAACCAGGGAGGCTGAAAGATCTCTACAATGAGAATTACACAACACTGCTGAAGAAATCAGAGATGACACAAACAAATGGAAAAATATTTCATACTCATGGATAGGAATAAAATGGCCATACTACCCAAAGCAATTTCTAGATTCAGTAGCTATTTTTATCAAACTACAAATGACATTCTTCACAGAATTAGAAAAAACTATTCTAAAATTCATATGGAACCAAAAAGGAGCCCAAATAGCAAAAGCAATTGTAAGCAAAAGGCACAAAGCTAGAGGCATCACATTACCCAACTTCAAACTATACTGAAGAGCTACAGTTAGCAAAACAGCATGGTACTGGGACAAAAACAAACAAGCAGACCAATGGAACAGGATAGGGAACCAAGAAATAAAGCTGCAAATGTACAACCATCCAATCTTTGACAAAGCCAACAATAACAAAAAATGAGAAAAGGATTCCCTATTCAATAACGGGTGCTGGGATAACTGGCTAGCCATATGCAGAAGATTGAAACTGGACCCCTTCCTTTCTCCATATACAAAAATCAACTCAAGATGGATTAAAGACTTAAAAGTAAAACCTGAAGCTAAAAAAATCATAGAAGAAAACCCAGGAAGTACCATTCAGGAGATCAGCCCTGGCAAAGATTTCGTGACAAAGACTCTAAAAGCAATTACAATGAAAACAAAACTGACAAGTGGGACCTGATTAAACTGAGGAGCTTCTGCACAGAAAAAGAAACTATCAACAGAGTAAACAGACAACCTAAAGAATGGGAGAAAATATTTGCAAACTGCATCTGACAAAGGTCTAATATCCAGCATCTGTAAGAAATGTAAAGAAATCAACAAGCAAGACACAACTCACCCCATTAAAAATGGGCAAAAAACATGAACAAACACTTCTTAAAAGAAGACATACACACGGCCAACGCACATAAGAAAAAAATGCTCAACATCACTAATAGAGAAATGCAAGTCAAAACCACAATGAGAGGCTGGGCGTGGTGGCTCACGCCTGTTATCCCAGCACTCTGGGAGGCCGAGATGGGCGGATCACAAGGTCAGGAGATCAAGACCATCCTGGCTAACATGGTGAAACCTTGTCTCTACTAAAAATACAAAAAAAAATTAGCTGGGAGTGGTGGCGAGTGCCTGTAGTCCCAGCTACTTGGGAGGCTGAGACAGGAGAATGGTGTGAACCCGGGAGGTGGAGCTTGCAGTGAGCCGAGGTCACGCCACTGCACTCCAGCCTGGGTGACAGAGCAAGACTCCGTCTCAAAAAAAAAAAAAAAAAAAAACAAAGAAAAACCACAATGAGATATCATTTCATACCCATCAGAAGGGCTATTATGAAAAAGTCAAAAAACAACAGATGATGGTGAGGCTGCAGCACAAAGGGAACACTCATACACTGTTGATGGGAATGTAAATTAGTTCAGCTACAATGGAAAGGAGTTTGGCGATTTCTCAAAGAACTTAAAACAGAACTACCATTTGACCCAGCAATCCTATTACTGGATACACATCCAAGGGAATATAAATCATTCGACTGTAAAGACACATGCACTCATATGTTCATTGAAGCACCCTTCACAATAGCAAAGACATGAAATCAACCTTAGTGCCCATCTGGATAAAGAAACGTGGTACATATACACCATGGACTACTATGTAGCCATAAAAAAGAACAAAATCATGTTCTTTGCAGCAACATGGATGCATCTGGATGCCATTATCCTAAGTGAACTAACACAGAAACAGAAAAATCAAATACCACATGTTCTCACTTATAAATGGAAGTCAAATATTGAACAAGCATGGTCACAAGGAAGGGAACAACAGACACCAGGGCCTAATTGAAGGTGGAAGGTGGAAGGAGGGTGACAACTGAAAAACTACCTATCGGATACTGTGCTCATTACCTGGGTGACAAAATAGTCTGTACTTCAAACCCATGCAACGTGCAAATTCTCCATGTAACAAACCTGCAAACGTATCTCCTGAACCTAAAATAAAAGTTGGAAAGAAAAAATCACAATAAAAAATTTAAAAAATTCTTGTCAGGAATTAAGAGTACCAATGATAGCTCCTGTGAGTAGCAATCGTACAGCCACAGCCAAAACAAATGACAATAATGATAACTAATATGGATTGAGCATCTACCAGGGGCCAGGATCTTTATGCGCATGGTCTTCGTAATCCTCACAATCATTTTGTGATTTAGAGACTATTTTTATTCCTATTTCAAAAACAGGTAAAGTGAACCCTAGAATAGCTAAAGAAATTTGCACAGGACACACATTTGTACTTAATGGAGTTGAACTTCAAATCCAGGTCTACAGGATCCAGATTCCACGTTCTTAACCATTCTTCAGTGATGACAACAACTGGCAAAATGGTACCTAAATTTGGTGTTTTTGTCCCAAGATGCTGGGGGGAGAGGGTCCCACATTTCTGATTTGGGAAATGAGCAACTGTGGTTGAACCTCTATAGACTGTAAAGAAGAGGTATGCACTGTTGCTTGTGTTTTACTCAGAAATATGTATACATGGCTGTCATGAGAAAGATGGGCAGTGACTATTTACGAGAAGCTCCCTGCGCAGTTGAGCTCTGAAAACCTCTCTCACAATTAGATCAGCCTTCCTCTGTAGACAGAGATGGAAAGAAGCAAATTGGATTTTCCACCAATTCTCAAAGGGCATGAACTCAACTTTTATAGTTCATAGGACAATTCATGTTTTGATTTGGGGCAGAATGACCCCATGTAGAGAGGACAGGCTAGCTAGATTGTATGAGTGTTCAGCTTTGTTGCAATGTGATAGCTCTAGGGAGTCAGAATTTAATTTTATATTTTATATAGGATGTGTTGATGTTAAATGGCTTGGTTTTTAAAATAAAAATGCGTGTGTGGGTTGTTGGGTGCAGTAGCTCGCGCCTGTAATCCCAACACTTTGAGAGGCTGAGGTGGGAGGACTGCTTGTGCCCGCGAGTTCAAGACCAGCCTGGGCAACTTACTGAGACTCTGTCTCTACATTTTTTTTTTTTTAAATTAGCCAAGCATTGTGGTGCACACCTGTAGTCCCAGCTACTCGGGAGGCTGTGGTGGGAAGATCTCTTGAGCATGGGAGGTCGAGGCTGCAGTGAGCTACGATTGCTCAAATCATAAGAATACATAATTTATTTTGTAAGAGTACGTAAGTTTCTCTGGTTGCCATATTTCCATAGCTGCTTTTAGTTTCAAAAGTGGGGCTACTTAAAGAAATGTAATATTTTGAGTAGCACAAGTTTAAATGATAGGATATGTGCAACCCGCATATCCACCCATGCAACCAACTTGGTTTTAAATCATGTGTTTAAATCCTAGGTCAATGCTTATGTGGTCAATGCTTTATTTTATTACCTCTATTAGAATATATTTTCTTAAGTAGGTTTTTAAAAAATTTGAACTAGTCAACTGAGAAAGTCATCTTATCCTGGAAACGAGTTCAGGGTCTCTTCACCTCCCACCATTCAAAAGGCCTGATTTTAGCATCTTTAAAAAAAAACAAAAACATTTCTCCAACATTAGCACTGCTGAAGGGGAGCAAAGATAAGAAAAGTCCACATGAACAGATCATTCCAGCAGGGCTCGTGTTAGACCGTGGGGTGTATTTTAATGCTACTGTCATACAGTGCTTAAACAGCTATTGTGGGAATACTCAGTGCTTAAAACTAAATAACAAAGCAACCTTGGATCATCTGATCCAGAAGTTCTAGACAACTGATCTAACTCCTAGAATTCTGCTTTTGAACAGTGAGAGACTGATTGTAATTTTTCTTCATGTCAGAAATTAATTGCATGTATTTTTCAATTACTGAAAAAAGCAAACAAATAGAAATTAGTGATTTGTATTAATCTAGAACCTAATCTGCTTTAACTCAATTACTCCAGATGCGTGAATCTCCTGTTGGGTTGGTTGCAAGTTGACTCAAATTCATTGTTTCACTTTTGCTGCAGGTTAAAAGTCTGCATCTTACAAACCCTGGCTACACCACCCTCTTGTTTCTAACTAAATAAGATTTTCTCAAATAAACTTCATTCTGCATTTTGGACAGTAACTTTTTGCTTTCTTCAAATAAAACAGGGTTAGCAAAACAGTATTTTCACCTACAAAATTAAACATTTGTAAATTGGCTTATAAGTAGATAATTAATCACCCAAGCCAGAGCCCTTAGGAGAGTCAATGGGAACATTATTAATAATTACGCTTAGACAATAAACTTAAGCTGGATGGTCCCAATCAAGTGGGGACATATGGTCACTGTATTTTTGTGAATATGTCGTCATTGTATACACTCTGTGAGGATATAAATTGGATTTGAATTCCTGGGTGTGAGTTTTGCAACAAGAATAATGACAGAAGTCTTCCAACTATCAACATTTGAATCTAAAATGATTTGATTAAAATTTCTATGCTGGGTGCCGTGGCTCACGCCTGTAATCCCAGCACTTTAGGAGGCTAAAACAGGTGGGTCATGAGGCCAAGAGATCGAGACCATCCTGGCCAACATGGTGAAACCCTGTCTCTACTGAAAATATCAAAATTAGCTGAGCATAGTGTCACACACCTGTAGTCGCAGCTCCTTGGGAGGCTGAGGCAGGAGAATTGCTTGAACCAGGGAGGCGGAAGTTGCAGTGAGCCAAGATTGCACCACAGCACTCCAGCCTGGTGACAGAGCAAGACTCCATTTAAAAAAAAAAAAAATTCTGGCCAGAAAACTTTGTTAGAAAGCAAAATAGTTACAAAGTTATCATTTTCAACAAATTCTTAGCAATGCTCATCAACACCTACTATGAGCCAGGAACCTGTTCTGGGGTCTAGAGATGCGACTGTGTGACCAATAGCATCTCACGCATCCTAGAGCTTCCAGTCTAGTGAAGAATGTGGATGCAGAAATTGGGTATTTCAGTATTTTATGAGTAAAAGAAAGGAGATTATGAGAAAACAAAAAGAGGACGCCTCATGCAGACTTGGTGTAGGTGACGCCCAAGCTGAGAGCGTAGGAATGGGGAGGCTAGAAGACTAAAGAGAGGGCCGGGCACCCTGGTTCACGCCTGTAATCCCAGCACTTTGGGAGGCCGAGGTGGGTGGATCACTTGAGGTCAGGAGTTCAAGACCAGCCTGGCCAACATGGCGGAATCTCATCTCTACTAAAAATACAAAAATTAGACAGGTTTAGTGGTACATGTCTGTAATCTCAGCTACTCGGGATGCTGAGGCAGGAGAATTGCTTGAACCCAGGAGGTGGGGATTGCAGTGAGCCGAGATTGTGCCACTGCACTCCAGCCTGGGCGACAGAGTGAGACTCTGCCTCAAAAAAAAGGAAAGAAAAGAGAAAAAGAAGAAAGAAGAAGAGAAGGAGGAGGAGGAGGAAGAGGAAAGAAGAAAGAAGAAAGAAGAAGATGACTAAAGAGATGAACCAGAGTGCTCCAGGCTGCAGGAAGAGCATGCCCAAGCGCTTGGGTGCAAGAGGAAAGCTTGGCACCTTCAGGGAATTGGCAGTAGATCCATCTTGCGGGCATATGCAGCCCTGGTGGGTAGTGGTCAGCCATGAGGCTGGGTGTGTTGGCACTAGATTGTGGCAGGCCTGAAGAACTGTGACAAGGAATTTTGACTTTATAGGAGGTTCATTGGGCTCCATTGAATTACTTTAAGGGCAATGTCAGTTGTTTTAAAGAAAGACCTCCCAGTCTAGGTGTGAAGAGTCGATTGGGGTCTTGGGAGGCAGCGGGGAGCAGGAGGGCAGTAAAGCGGACCAGGAGACAAGCAAGAAGGAATGATGAACACCAACAGAGGGCAGTGATAGTGACTGAGAGACCCTCATGGGTGGAGCCTTGCAGGCAGGTCCATGGATTTGATGTGGTGACGAATGAAGGATGGTGCTTTGGGTTGAACTGTGTTCTCCTCACATTTATATGTTGGAGTCCTAACCCGCCATGTCCTTAGAACATGGGGAAGTTTGGACACAGACATGGACCATGGGAAGATGTAAAGACACAGGGAGAAGACGGCCATCTACCAACCCAGAAGAGAGGCCTATAAGAGATCCTTCCAGTATGGTGCCCAGAAGGAACCAACCCTCCTAAAACCTTGCTTTTGCACTTCTTGCTTCCAGAACTGTGAGACTGTACGTTTCTATAGTTTAAGCAACCTGGTCTCTGGAACAGGCACAAAATAGTGAAACACACTGATGTATACGATGATAACATAATTTTTAACATGTCAACTTTGGGTGTCTGCATGATCTCCAAGGAGAGAGGTGCAGTGAGCTGTTGAATGGTCCAGGCTTGGGAGACAGAGCTGGGCATGGAGTTACTGACTGGGGAGTCCTCT
Organism: Pongo pygmaeus; assembly: GCF_028885625.2. Classification (NCBI taxonomy): domain Eukaryota; kingdom Metazoa; phylum Chordata; class Mammalia; order Primates; family Hominidae; genus Pongo; species Pongo pygmaeus. The sequence goes on along the minus strand of NC_072381.2, from coordinate 14,375,145 downwards.
GCACATAACTCACACCCAGGGAAAATATGCAGGAGTTAAAACCTAGATGATAAGTTGACAGGTGCAGCAAACCACCATGGCACATGTATACCTACATAATAAACCTGCACATGTGTCAAGAACTTAAAGTAAAATTTTTTAAAATTAAAATTTAAAAAAAACATGCAGGGAGGTGACCTGAGAGAGAACGCTACTGTAACTTTGATGTTGGACACTTTCTTCACATCTCAAATAGATGAAAAAGGCTCTGTTACACATTGCTGTAGAATATTTACTTGTAGGAACTAGCAAGACCAGCCCCTTATCAGTAGAATATCCGGCCACCCAGAGGCCAGCTTTGGCCAAGAAATGACCCCTTTGAGATGGCCCTAGAACACACTGGGAGATTCTGACTCATACAAAACTTCTGAGCAACAATATCTAGAACCCAAACACCGGTTTATTCATGTATCAGGAGAAATCGAATTGGCAGGTAGAACAGATACACATGTCTGTCTAACCAGCTTCTTCTATCACTTACAGAAGAGCTACAGAGGGAAGCAAATCATCAGAAGGTTGTTTGGTGCACATGCAATCAGAACAAGGGTGTTAATGGTGTGAATTTGTAATGAGATCAGGCTGCAATAGCCTGATGTCGTGTTCCTCACAATCAGGAGGGGATTGCCAAGCGGACTGTACATCCCTCTGTCCCATCAGCTGTCAGCTGGCTGCCCTCTGCCCTGGACAGTGCGTGGAAGCTGGGCCAAATCTCATCTAAAAGAATTTCCTTTTGTTATTTTCACTGTGTTTCCATAGATGACCCACTTCATGCAAATGAAGGCATGGTTTCCCTTGGGAATATTAATCTCTTCAATCAGATTGAAGACTTTTCTTGCTACCCTAGGACCTCTTGCCTTCTTTGAAGCAGTTTGGTATCTCTCTGCTTTAATCCATTAGGTGTTGATTCGAAAGCTTTTCTTCTTTCATTTCCACATTCTTGGCTACGGGGTTGGGATTGAGGGTTGGGGATGAGGTTTCACCATACTTCTCATTTACATTTTATAAATTTAATATGTTCAAAACGATGATTTTAGTAGTGACGATTTTAGGCTAAATGTTTTTCAGCAATGTTTTTTGTTAATTTGCAAAATATTATTAACTTAACCGCCATCTGGTGTATATTTATTCTTTCACTGCTCCTGCTAACTCTAATAAGAATGTCAAGCTTATTTGCAGTCAGGTAACTCTGTTACTGTGGGGGACACTTGCACTTTTAGGGATTTTTAGAGTTCAGATGATGTACATCATGATGAGAGGGGGCAGAACACATTTATTGAAGATTTGCCATTGTATTTCTTTGAGCCCTCTTGGATATTTTCTTTCTACCTTATTAAGTAGGTGAATAACGGCTTCCTCTGGACCTGCTCTACATCAGTTGCAAGTTAGACTTACAAAAAAAGTTGACAAAACTTGAGGCCTCTCTCCCCATAGCTTCAGGCCAGTGAAATGAAATTAGTCAATTCTCTCCTGTTAACACAGTCTGTCACCAAAATTCATACGCTCCAAGGAGATAAATGAGAGACTCTTTTAAGCTTCCTTCTCTTATCTTTTGCTGCTTTGGGACTGGAATTTAGGTGGGGACCCGAACAGTTGAAATTTTATCCACGTAGGCTGACTTGCCAGATGCTAATACTTTGAAACTCTTCACAGAAAAAAAAATTCAAAATTTAATCAAAGTGCAAACAATTTTGACTGTCCGAAATTCTTCCCTGGTAAATAGATTAAGTGGCCTTTTAATTGGCTGGGACCAAATTCTTTCTGCCCAGTCTGAGTAGGAGTGGAAATGAGGGAAGAAAGACAAAGTGAACTAAACCACAGCTATGCTCTCACAGGGCCCTCCTTTGATGGGGAGGTGGACACATATGCAGGTCACTGTGGCAAGTGTTCTAGGAAAGCTACAAAGTGCTGCAGAAGAACAAGGATGGCAGAGAAAGCAGAGACATCTTGGAGCACAGAGGCAGATCTGCAGGTGTCTGCAACACTTTTAGAAACAAGGACCTTGATTCTTTGAGACATTCCTCAGAAACTGGGCTATTTTTATGGAGCTGGCTTTCTGCACACTTCTTTTTTCTTTTGGCAGAGAAGAGGCACGGATTTGAAGGAGAAGCTAGTTCTTTCCATCAGATGGGGCAAAGCAGCCCCGTCCTGTTTGTGAGAGCCACAGGACTCCTCCCCTGAGCAGAGCAATGGACGATGTATGTCCCTTTTCAGAGGAAGTGATCTGAGGGAATGCAGGGCAAACTCCCTGATGCAGATGATCCATTTTAGAGAAGGGTCCCCTAAAATCTTTTCAGTTTGTTGCTTAGCAGGAAAGAGTTAATGAGGGTAGAGAAATGGAGTATCTATCCCACAGGTGCCCATGGGTTGCAGAGGGGAGTCCAACAACAGGGAGGTGTGGGGTTGCTAGAATTTCCTCTTCTAGCCATATGTTGCATTTGGCTCTATTCTTTCTCTCTCTCTCTCTCTTTTTTTTTTTTTTCATTTTGATACATGGTCTTGCTCTGTCACCCAGGCTGGAGTGCAGTAGTGCAATCATAGCTCACTGCAGCCTCAACCTCCCAGCCAGAAGTGATCCTCTCACCTCAGCCTCCCGAGCAGCTGGGACTGCAGCTGTGTGCCACCATGCCTGGCTAATTTTTTGATATTTTGTAGATACAGGGTTTCCCTACGTTGTCCAGGCTGGTCTCGAACTCTTGGCTCAAGTGATCCTCCTTCCTTGACCTCCAAAGTGCTGGGAATACAGGTATGAGCCACCATACCCAGCCTCTATTTGGCTGTTTTTGAGCCAAGAACTCCAAAGAAAGTGCAGGGGAGCCAACGGCAGTGTAGTCTGTTGCCTTCTAGAGAGCAGCTCTTCCAAGAGATAAGCGTAGATTTGACCTCCACTCTAGATATGGGGGAAGAAAGGAAGCATTTTCTCCTTGCTCACACAGTGAGGGAACAGGCATTCCTGGTCCCAATGGAGAAAAGGTGGTTCTGGGGAGAGGCACCATGATGACTTTGCCTAGCAGTTTTGCCTGCTCCATCCGGAGATGTGGACCCTAGAAGTCTGCGTCTCAGGGGAGGTGAGAATCACTAGGCCAGTGGCTGTCACTGGTGTTTTGTTGTTCTTGTTGTTGTTGTTTTTGAGACAGAATCTCAACTCACTCTGCTGCCCAGGCTGGAGTGCAGTGGTGCAATCTCAGTGCACTGCAACCTCTGACTCCCAGGTTCAAGCAATTTTCATGCCTCAGTCTCCAGAGTAGCTGGGATTATAGGCATGAGCCATTATGCCAGGAGAATTTTTGTATTTTTAGCAGAGATAGGGTTTCACCATGTTGGCTAGGCTGGTCTGGAACTCCTGAGCTCAGGTGATCTGCCTGCCTTCAGGTGAACCTCCTAAAGTGCTGGGATTACAGGCATGAGGTACCGCACCTGGCCTACAGAGCCTGTTGCAATCATCAAAGCCACAGTGCCGCTTGAAATCAACAATAAACAATGTTTATTTTTTCAAGGAGATTTCACTCCAGTCCTCTTCTACTCAATGGCATGGCCTGATTCTGCAGTCGGGAGGGAGAGGGATGCAGAGAAACACAATTTGAGTGGGAAGAGGTCATATGTGATGGGAATCACACTTTGAATATCATTATAAGAAGTAGCTTCTAATTTCCAAGTATCTGTTCCTAGTCTTGATTTAGAATATCTGCTGTTACAGATGGCCTGGTTTCTCTATTTCTCTCTCTCTCTCGCTCTAATCCAGTCAAGTTTCTCACATCTTCTGCTCTCCAAAGATGATTCTGATGATTGGGCAACTGGGTAGACATCACTTACCTTTTCCAGGTACGCTCAGCAGGGGCCAAGCTTGGCTATGCATTTCACACGCTAGAGAGAAACTCTACTTCCACGTTCAAAGCTGCACTCACATTGAATAATGAGACCTTTTGCTAAGCGAGGCTCACTGAGGTTTATTGATAATTATTCGGCCCTGTTGACAAAGAACCCAAACATAAAGGAGTTTCAAGTGATTTCACAGCTGATTTATATGCACAAAGAATAATTAACATCATGTAATTTTCCATGCCAGATTGAGTCTCATTTGAATATCGAAAGATATGCCATTTTAAAATAATTTCATACTTCGCTGATGAACTAAAATTGAGACATTGGACACATATGGCATGTACGTGTAGTGGGCAAATAAACAATCATTTTCTCCCTTTAAAAAGACAGGGACCACAAAACCTACAAGAAGTAATTACCTACCTTCCTGAGAAGCAGTGATCATTTTTAAGCCTGTTATCTAGAAAAACAAACTGGGGCCTCACTAGCAATATTCAACTGCAGACCCTCCAATAACACAGACAGGCTCAGAAACAAAATCACTGGCCACGCATTGTGGCTCACATCTGTAACCCCAGCACTTTGGGAGGGTGAAGCAGGAGGACTGCTTAAGTCCAGGAGTTTGAGATCAGCCTGGGCAACATAGTGAGACCCCATCTCTAAAAAAAAAAAAAAAAAAATTACCTGGCATGGTACTTTGTACCTGTAGTTCCAGCTACTTGGGAGGCAGAGGCGGGAGGATCACTTGAGCCCAGGAGTTGGAGGCTGGAGTTAGCCATGGTCACACCACTGCACTCCAGCCTGGGCAACAGAGCAAGAGATTAAGAAATACAGATATAGTCAGACTTCTCCCTAAGGTTAAAAGTAATGATATTAGGGCTAGAGCAAACCAATTTGGTTTTGAAAAAGACAAAATGTTGCGATTCCTCTCTCCAGATCACGGCACTCAGGGTTGGCCCTAACACACTAGGATAAGAGAGCTTGTATTTGGTATAACTCCTGAGCTGCTTTTTTCTTGATTCTCCAGGCTATGAAATTAGGCCACATCTCCACCAAAGCTCTCCCCTTGGCTCCCTTCCCCAAAGCCTCTCTACCCTCCACAGATGGAGCAGTTATCCCTGACCTATGGATAGCCAGCCTCGAGCTAAGCTCTGGCAATTGTGCTGATCCAGGTAAGAAAAGTTAAGGGGCCTCAGTGCAGTAGGGCAGCCCCCTGCAGCATCAGATCATCTTGCTTCTGCTCTGCCCTATCAAGGAGGAACCTGAGTTTGCACCTTGATTCTCCTGTGCACAAGTGTTGCCACCATTTGCTGCATGTTCTCCATGTTTATTCAGGAAGTCTTTTCTCAATCTCTCTGCTCCTCAATCCAGCCAATACAGCAGGGATCCTGCTCCTCAATCCAGACTATTATGTAGGGTTCCTGCCCCTCAATCCAGCCTAAATAGTCAGGTTCCTGCTCCTCAATCCAGCCAATATAGTAGGGTTCTGTTCTTCACTCCAATCAATACAGTAGAGTTCCTGCTCCCTGATACTACCTGCCTCTGAGCTCTGGGAGCACCCAGTACACACACACACACACAAACACACACACACAGAGGCAACTCAGCCAACTCCTCTGGTTGCCTCTTGTATGCCAGGGCTGCCAAGCCTCCACGCAGGCACCCCTCCTCTGCTGGTCCTCTATTGAATGACTCTGGTCTCTGACACTCCCACTGCTGCACTGAGGTCAGCGAATCTAAGAGTCACTTACTGCAGAATCAGAAAGCTTTCAAGATAAGTGAATTTCCTCTAATCGGTGGGATTTCAGACAGTATGGCAAGGTGAAGAATTTCATGTAGGAGAACCCACATACAAAAAATTCAATTATTGGCCTCCAGGCGGGGGATAGAGATGGGGTCATCCTGGCACCCCCTTTGGGGCATGGAGGGGATTGATTAATGGTGAACATCACCTCCCTAAAAGTCAAACTCACCTGCTCTGACCACGAAGTGCTTAAAGGAGTTTATGTTGACGGCTGATTTTATTTTTGAATGAGCATGACAAATTAGTAATATTGCCACCAAATAAAGCCAGAGTTGTTTCCCGAAGTGGGGCCATATAAACAAAGCACTTTGAGGCTTGACTTGGTGGAGGTGACTCACACTGACCACTGACTTGGTGTTTGGGGCCCCTTTGAGTACGATGATACGTTGCAGTTCATCAGTGCTGAACAGTTTTGTCATTTAGAAGGGCAAAGGCAAATGGATGCTAATCACTAGAACGTAAGTTCTGGGATGACAGCAGAGGACAACCCAGACCCGGGATTGTCAGGACCACATGGTCGTCATGGACAGTAGACACCGTGGCACGAAAACTGCTTTGTCACTTCACAGATAGGCTCTAGACTCCATTCGCAATCGATAGGGAAACATACGTTCTAGGAATCTCCACCCTTCTCTCTTATCTTGAATTAGGGGGAAATGTACTTTCATCACTCTCAATAGCAAGTAGTTCAGGGTTTCAGGCAGGACTAGCATCACTTGTGATTAAACATCTGAAAAAATTCAAGTCTTGACCAAAAACGTCATTTCTCCTCCCCGCCAGCAGACTATGTTCCCTAAATGAGTCTGGACTGAGGATGCACACAGGCAGCCTCCCAGCTTGCCCTGGGCACTTCTGAAGTTCCCCAGTCCCTTCTCTGAAGGTGTTCCATGGGGCTTAGCTGTCTCTGTGTACTCTCATGTCTTGAAAAACAAAACAGTTCTTGGGAACAGTCAGGATCACACCGAGCCTGTGACTCAGTAGAAAAAGCAAAGGTTTGCAGCATCAGACGTGATGGAATTTGAGTCAGCTTCCACCTTGTACCATGACCTCAGAAAGCTGCCTGACCTTCTCCAAGCACAGGTCCCTCATTTGTGCATAGGAAGAGTTATATTACTTTGCAAATTTCTGATGGCATCAGAATGCACTGGCACAAAGTAGGTGCTCCGAGAATATTTGTGGGAGGTTGTGGATTACCTAATTGCACATGTCAGTCCTGACGTAGGTTCCAGGATACCTAGGTCCTTATTAAAAGCATCAGGCAGAGGGGACAGAATGGCTGTCCTCCAACAGGGAAGAATGGTTGCCCCTTAAGACAGGGATCCTGAGACTCAAGATGCCTGTGGTCACAAAAGGAACCCACCCTAGTGCTCGGACAGTGCAAAACAAACTGGAAGCACTGGTTTTTGAGATGTCTTTGTTGTGTTTCCATCTCTCTTTATCAAACTAATTGAGCCTTGTGTATCTGGCTTTCTCACAGGTATCCCTCTCCCTTGCCTTCCTCTTACTTCCTATGTTCCTAGCCTCTCCTCTTATCCCTTTCTTACTATGATTACCAAGTGTATAGCTAAAACACATCTTTTTTTTTTTTTTTTTTTTGAGATGAAGTCTCACTCTTGTTGCCCAGGCTGGAGTGCAATGGTGCAGTCTCGGCTCACTGCAACCTCTGCCTCCCGGGTTCAAGTGATCCTCCTGCCTCAGCCTCCCAAATAGCTGGGATTACAGGTGCCCACCACCACACCCAGCTAATTTTTGTATTTTTAGTAGAGATAGAGTTTCACCATGTTGGCCAGGCTCATTTGGGAGGGGCCAGGGACAGAATGATATGATTTAGCTCTGTGTCCCCACCCAAATCTCATCTTGTACCTCTCATAATTCCCACATGTGGGAGGGAACTGGTCTCGAACTCCTGACCTCAGGCAATCCCCACACCTGGGCCTCCCAAAGTGCTGGGATTACAGGCATGAGACACCATGCCCAGCCACTAAGACACACCTTAGTCCAGCCCTGCGACCTCCCGCAATTTAAGCGAATCACATGAGATGACATGAGATTGTAAATACAAAGAACTTCATAAACCATAAAATCTTATACAAATGTAAGGGATTATGATGATTTTTATGTAACTATGACTGAAAGCTAGTGGGTTAATCCAAAGGATGATACCTCAGCTGTTTTGAGTTCTGATCTGTGGCAGAGAATGAACATTTAAACAACTATGCCCACTGGATGAAAGAAGAAGTTAGTCCAATTCCTCAGTTACATTCTCTGCTGATGTGAATGGGCATATGGGTAAGAAGGGGATCATTGTGTATAATCTTCAGGAAAATCTTCAACTGCATTTCATACCAATTTAAACAAACAGAATCATGATAGAATTGGGAAGTGTCTGGATATAGATTGCAAAAAAACAGAGTAGAAATAGGCTGGGCACCATGGCTCATGCCTATAATCCCAGCACTTTGGGAGGCCCAGGCGGGCGGATCGGTTGAGGTCAGGAGTTTGAGACCAGCCTGGCTAACATGATGAAACCCATCTCTCAAAAACTAGCCAGGCGTGGTGGTGCACGCCTGTAATCCCAGCTACTTGGGAGGCTGACACAGGAGGATCACTTCAACCCAGGAGGTGAAGGTGGCAGTGAGCTGAGATCGTGGCAGTGAGCTGAGATCGTGCCACTGCACTCCATCCTGGATGACAGAGTGAGACTCTGTCTCAAAGCAAAAAAAAAAAAAAGAGAGAGAGTAAAAATAAATGATCACTATCTTGGTGGAGAACCTGCCAGCCTACACAGCACCTGTGTGAGAATTTTCAAAAGGTGGTCTTCGCTATAAGCGGAAAGAGACCTGTCTGGGAGCCAGGGCCTAGGTTGCAGAGAGCCAGCTGGATTTCAGCCCTGATGCCTTTTGACTAGGCCACCACCTCATCACCCTGGTGGGTGGTTGAATTCGTCCGTTTTCATGCTGCTGATAAAAACATAACCAGGACCGGGTAATTTATAAAGAAAAAGAGATTTAGTGGACTCACAGTTCCACATTGCTGAGGAGGCCTCACAATCATGGCGGAAGGTGAAAGGTACATCTTTCATGGCAGCAGATGAGAGAGTGGAACCCAGACGAAAGGGGTTTCCCCTTATCAAACCATCACATCTCCTGTGACTTATTCACCACCATGAAAACATTATGGGGGAACCGCCCCCATGATTCAGTGATCTCCCACTGGGTCCCTCCCACAACATGTGGGAATTATGGGAGCTACAATTAAAGATGAGATTTGGGTGGGGATACGGCCAAACCATTTCAGTGGTCCAAAGTAGAAATCATGGCCTCCCTAGGGATCGATGTTTGGGACAATTTTATTTGACACCTTTTAAAATTCTCTCTGGGTCAAGGTGCATATTTATTTAGAAACATTCTGTATAGTAAAATGTTTAAACTAAAAAGATAACTGAATCAAGTATAGTGACAGAGAAGTGAAGGTGATCTTGAGTCAGTCCCATGGAGGCCATGTCCCCCTGTTTGGTGACCAGCTGTCAGAAGGATTTCCCAGCATGTTCCCTTGTCCTTGGGATCAGTGTGTATAATATTTAGGAAAATCCTCAACTGCATTTTGGACTAACTTAAACAAACTGAATCATTATGGAATTGGGAAGTGTCTAGATATAGACTGCAAACGAAGAGAGTAGAAATGAAGGATCGTTATCCTGGTGGAGACCCTCCTTGCCTACACAGCCATGTTTCAGGCATGTGATAGGCACTTAGGAAATATACATCAGAAAACTAGAGGAAGCATGGGAAGTAGGGAAAAGGAGAAAAACAAAGAAAGGTTTTGGAGACAAAGAGTTTAATGATTTGGTTCCTGTCTTGGGAATCTGAAAATCAAGGAGAAGGACTTGCTGGCGAACGGGTGGCTGGGACAAGACTGGCAATTTGCATCCTCTTTTGAAAACATAGCCTCTTCCAGTGACCAAGGATATTTCAGACAAAATCAGACAAAATCAAATCTCTTCTACTTTTTAGAACATTTTTAAAACTTTCTTTATTTTTAGAGATGGGGTTTCACCATGTTAGTCAGGCTGGTCTTGAACTCCTGAGCTCAAGTGGTGCACCCTCCTCAGCCTCCCAAAGTATTGGGATTACAGGCATGAGTCATTGCGCCTGGCCTTCTCTTCCACTTTTGAGCAAATACAGCTCCTGTACCTATTGGAAGTGCAAATGTGATTCCTGTTAATGTACCTTTAAAATACAAAGAAACCAAGAAGGAGCCCTAAAATGTCGGGGTGCCTAGAAAGAGAGGAGAGAAAATGGAACTGAGTTTGAGTAGGTTGGAAGTCAGTTTAATTAGGAATGGTGAGGATGGGGTGAGTCACATTTATTCAGTAAATCTCAGACCCCGGGAGGGAATTTTGGAATAATCACAGTTTATACAAAGCTGGTGGGGTTTCAAACACTCAGACATAGAGTTCCCATCCAAAAGCAGCACAACATGGCCTTAGGTGCCACTACAGAACGTGTAGTTGAACTTCTTCCCCCCATGGAAATTGCAATCTCAGCTCACAGGATTTTCAAGAGGAAAACAAAGTGTTTTTGTTTTTTTTTTATTCCTTCCAGGAAGAAAACCAAAGGACCTGAGCAGGATAGTAAAGATTATTTCCCTTTCGACATGCAGGGGCAGCTACGAAGTAAAGACAGTAGCAAGTGAGACTCCCATGACAAAGTTCTTAAAAAGTGTGAAATAGTTAATTTCACGGTAGGCTTTCCTCGTTCTTGGGTTAAACTGGGTGAGTTTACTGACTGATTAGTTAATGTAGACCTTCGCTCATATGCCGGCGCTATTCTCTCTAGGCTTCCCCCAAGATCCTCAAATAGAACCTCTAAGAAAAGCTTTCAAAATGAGTGGGAGAAACAGCTGAACACCTTGCCACTGTATTCTGTGGGGAATTGTGTCATTACACACAATTTTATTAAATTTGCTTTTCCCCCCACTTCCTTAATGTTCTTTTGCTCTAAGAGAGGGAGAGCCTGCAAAGTATAAAATTACTTTTGTTATTTTAGTTTATGAAGTTCAAAATTACAGTAAAAAAGGAAGCCACTCTTGAATGATTTGGCAAAGATTAGGCATTCTATAGTCCTAATAATTATATTTGGGTGTTCAATTAACTTTTTAACAATACCTTGCAATTCAAGTAGCAGATGGCAAAGAAACCAAATTGCACACGTTATTTCATTTTTTATGAGTGAGAAATATTGGGTCCTTTCAAACTCGAGTGGTACATATTGATGACTTTAATTATTTTAGGGCCTGGCTTGTTTTTCGCTGAACTGTACACATGGAATTTAAAATAACTTTGGAGCCACTGGAATATATTTATTTTCCACGGCTTTTTCATTAAGACAATGGCTTTTTGTAGACAATGGCTTCTCTAGTTGATGGTATCTACCTTTTCCCAACTTAACTGGCTACTCTCACCCCATGTCAGTAGTCCAACTGTTGGCGTTTTAAAACTGTATATGTTTTATCTTTAATCTCATTAAGTGACCCAATTCATCATGCTTGCTCTAATTCAGCCTTAATAATAAGTTGCAAAAAAACTGGAACAATGTTTCTTTTTGGCCCAAGCCCGTTAGATTCATTGGTGCAATTCATTCCTATAGATTATGATGTTAAAGTGTACATTAGTATGGAGGCTATTATGTAGATAGTTCTTTGTTTATATGTAGGCACAATACAAAGCAGGTTTTTAAAAATCACAGTTGGCTTCCTTCCTTTCTATATTTCACAGAATGCTACAATTTTTGTTCTACCCGTGAAATGCCATGATGGTAGACTTCTAGGCACATGGGAAATATATCAAACACAAGATTATCTATAGAAAATAAGACTATAAACATTGAAAACTCATTAAGCATTAATTGAGGATCTAGAGTTTTTACCTAAGAAAAACTCATAATTTTTAGAAAAATATGATAGAAATAGAGATCTATGGAAATAATAATGCTGTACAAGATAATGTATATTAAGTACTAAGGTATAAATATTTTGGGTTCAAATGAGACAGGTTATAGGACATTAGAGCTAGCCAGAACTTTAAACTCATTCTTTTATTTTCCAGAGAGAAAACCGAGGTTCAGAGAGGTTGAGTTACTTGTCTAAGGTCATTCAGCTTGTATGTGACACAGTCAAAGCTAGATCCAATGTCAACCAACTCCCAGCCTGGGATTTCATGCAGCATGGCTGCCCAGACATGGGATGTGGGTTGGGGTTTGAAGATCTGTGTTCGAGGCCTCCAGGTAGAGTTCTGCAGGCTGGGCTCTGTACGTCTCTAGGAGTTGTCATTTCCAACGACTCTGAGGACCACCTGTATGAGTCCATTTCCAGACTGCTATGAAGAAAAGCCTGAGACTAGGTCATTAAAAAAGAAAAAGAGGTTTAACGGACTCACAGTCATGGCAGAAGGCGAAGGAAGAACAAAGGCACATCTTACATGGTGGCAGGCAAGAGAGCTTGTGCGGGGAAACTGCCCTTTATAAAACCATCAGATCTCCTGAGACTTATTTACTATCACAAGAATAGAAGTTGAAAGGCACGTCTTACATTGGGGCAGATAAGAGAGAATGAAACCCAAGCGAAAGGGGTTTCCCCTTATAAAACCATCAGATCTCAGGAGACTTATTCACTACCATGAGAACTTTATGGGGTAAACCATCCCCGTGATTCAATGACTTCCCATCAGGTCCCTCCCGCAACACTTGGGGATTATGGGAGCTATAATTCAAGATGAGATTTGGGTGGCGACACCGCCAAACCATATCACCACCCCTAGTGGGGAGACTCTTCAATTGAGAGTGGGATTTATACAGACAGCATGGGCTGGCGTGCTGCCATGCTTTACCTCCCTCTGGCTCTCCTATTCTGTGGGGTGGTTTTGTTTGTGCAGACCATCCTAGCCCAGGGCAACCTGAGGGATGATCTAGTCCCATCAGGATTGGTCACTTTGAGAATCTTTGGTGGTGTTAAAGCCTGGACCAGAGCTTGAATACCGGCTTTACTGATGACTGTTTGTGTGGCCTCAGACAGGCTACTTACCTTCTCTGAGCTCAAAGATAATAGCAGTACCTACCTCACATGGCTGTTAAGAAAATTAAACAAGATCATGCTTTTAGAGCAACTACCAGAGTACCTGGTCCATAGCACATGTAGAATAAATATTCATCATTTCAACCATGAGGGTTCTGATGTACCCTATATTTATTTATTTATTTATTTATTTATTTAGAGACAGGGTCTTTCTCTGTCACTCAGGCTGGAGTGTGGTGGCACAATCATAGCTCACTGCAGCCTCCAATTCCCAGGCTCAAGTGATCCTCATGCCTCAGCCTCCTAAGTAGCTGAGACTACAAGCACATACCAGGTGTGGTGACACCTGGTTAATTTTTAAATTTTTTGTAAAGATGGGATCTCACTATGTTGCCACAGCTGGTTTCAAACTCCTGGCCTCAAGAGATCCTCCTGCCTCAGCCTCCCAAAGCGCTGGGATTACAGGTGTGAGCCACTGCGTCTGACCCACCCTAGATTTCTGAACCCAGCATGTGGTTTGCCATAACTGACTCCTCTGAGGGCTTCACAGCCTTGAGGGAAATCTACTCCACTTTCTTCTTCATGGCAGCAGAATTAAAGTCAGAGAAGAAAGATACAGCAAACACATACCTGCACCATCATGAAAAATGCATTCATAAGTAAACCATCCCAGCATCTCCTGCTCAGCTACCATAGGTGCTAAGCAGTTCATTCCAAAGGCATTAAGTTACTTACAGTTTCCAAATTTTGAAATCCCTTCCCTAAAAACAACTCACTTATTGCCCACAACAAGTATCAGTCATCCTCCTGGTCTTCTACTCTGGTTTCAAGACATCTTCATGCACATTAAGGATCTACTGTATATATATTGTTTTTTTCATGCTATCCAGCATCTAGAGTGGGAGAGCTGAGCTGGCAGTGGACATCACAGAAACTAAGGAGTTTTATTTGGTATCGGGAGAGTAGATCTGCTTTTCCATTAAGGGGGAAATGAGATCCCTGGATGCTAGGAGCTCAGAGCAAACATCTGATCCACCCCTTTGTCCTCCGACAAGGTGGGGGTGGGGTGGAGGTCATTTAGATGAAGCTGAAAGGATAATGGGAGCTGTTCCACCTCTCCCTAGAAACAAAAGGTCTAAGCAGGCAAAGGCTAGTGATGTGCCACCTCTTGTCATTCATATTCTCCCAAAGCATCTCCTCCCATGCTGCTCCTGCAGTCCTCAGTGCCACTGGATATCGGTGGTGGCTGCAGGCAGCCCCTTGTTAGTGGGGATCCCATAGGGAAGGTGAGGGGTGTGGTGCTGGGTAGAAGGGCACAGCTCACCTCCTCTCCCTGGGAGAGGAGATGCAATTTGGAGCTATCCTGGGAAACTTTTTCTGCAGCCCCAACAAAGACTTACTGTTGGAAGGATCACACGGGATGTCTGTCTGTACCCTAGGCATCATCTCGGAGCTCAGTGCTTCTTCATTACACCACACAGGTCTCCATCACAGAGAGAAACACCAGGCAGCCCCTTCCCCAGCGCTGAGGCATCACTGAGAGATAGTCAGGCTTTTAAGCCCTTCAAACTTAAATCTCTCTCATGGCAGCCCCTCTGCAACTTCCATTAGGAAATGGGTTTATAAATGTGCTATAATGCGTGACAGTTTTCACACTAATTTGAATCATTCTTGTGATTCTTACTTAACTGTTAGTTACCAGCCTCAAACGCTTCGAGGACTTTGGAACGTTGAAATACATCATGATCCAGCCTGGCCTGTGGTCGACACACAATTATCATTTGCTCTGACGGGGATAGCAGGCTAAGCTGGAGGAGGACCCAAGATAAGTAGAATACAATCTTTGACCCTAAAGATCTTATCATGGCAGGAGAAAGGAGGATGGGATTTAAGAGAAATAGGAACTGGCTCTTGACAGACAGCATGCATGATACGGTTTGATTCCTGTAGCAGCTCTGTAGAAATACCTGAACCTCTGTCTTCTGGTCCACGCAATAGTGATGGGTGCCTTAAGGGGCTATTTTGGAACACAGTAATTCAAAGCTTAGGCCCTCAAACCAGACCCACGTGACTTCAAACCCAGGATCCGCCTCTCACTGAATCAGGAACACTGAGCAAGCAGCCTCACTTTTCCAAGCTTCGGTTTTCTCCTACCTGCTCATTGGGGTTTATGACAGTACCTGCCACATAGGGTTTTTGAGAGGATTAAGTGATTGGCATGCTTAGAATAGATCTAATACAGTGTAAGCTCTCAAAAAAATTAGCTAATAATGTTGTTTATATTCTCAAACATTATACATTAATTTATTTGACTAGTACTGTTATACCAGGGAAGTGAGATGGGGGGATAAGAACCTAGTTCTTCTAAACTAAAAATTTCATTTTCTTTCCCCCATATGATAACATTTCCTAAAAAAATGAATATCTGGCTGGGTGCGGTGGCTCACACCTGTAACCCCAGCACTTTGGGAAGCCAAGGCAGGCAGATCAGAAGGTCAGGAGTTCGAGACCAGCCTGGTCAAGATGGTGAAACACCATCTCTACTAAAAATACAAACAGCAGGGCATGATGGCGTGCACCTGTAGTCCCAGCTACTTGGTAGGCTGAGGCACAAGAATCACATGAACCCAGGAGACAGAGGTTGCAGTGAGCCAAGATTGTGCCACTGCACTCCAGCCTGGGTGACAGAGCAAGACTCTGTCTCAAAAACAAACAAAGAAACAAACAACAAACAAAAACGGAAATCCACGGTCAAGGCCCACATGATACAGTGGGGCTATTGGAGATGCATACGACTGACTCCTTAGGGGCCAGGACCCTGACTTATCCATCTGTGGTCTTTAGCACCTACTCCTGGCTGGCACATATTAGGTGCTCAGTAAATGATACTGAAGGTCCATGCTGTGTGGTTGAGTTTGAGCAAATATACGAAGGCAGGGCATTGCAATGTATGTGTTCAGGGACCTCATTCCAGGACCTCTGGAATTCAGGGGTTATATTAGTTTGTTACATCTTAGTCTGTTTGGGCTGCTGTAACAAAACACCATAAACTAAGTAGCTTATAAACAACAGGAATGTCTCCCAGTTCTGGGGCTGGGAAGTCCAAAACGAAGGCGCCAGCAGATTTGGTGTCTGGGGCTCACTTTCTGGTTCATAGACGGTACCTTGTCACTCCATCCTCACATGGTGAAATGGGCAAAAGACCTCCCTTGGGCCCATTTTACAAGAGGACTAATCACTTCCCAAAGGCCTTATCTCCTAATACCATCACTTTGGGAGTTAGGATTTCAATGTAATAATTTTGGGGAGATATAATCATTCAGGCTATAGCAGGCTGGCACAAAGTATCACAAGCCTGGTGGCTTCAAACAACAGAAATTTCTTCTCTCACTTTTCTGAAGTCCAGAAGTATGAAACTGAGATGCCTGCAGGGTTGGCTCCTCCTGGAATCCTTCCTTCTCTCTTCGTCACTCTCCTTGCCTTGTGGCCTCATCACTCCAATCTCTGCTTCCATCTTTACGTGGCCTCCTCCTCTGTGTGTCTCTCCTGAGCCTTTTCTTTTGGGACAGGGTCTCAATCTGTCACCCAGGTTGGAGGGCAGTGGCATGATCACAGCTCACTGCAGCCACGACCTCCCGGGTTCAAGTGGTCCTCTCACCTCAGTCTCCTGGGATTAGCTGGGACTGCAGGCGTGCAACACCATGTCCAGCTATTTTTTTTTTTTTTTTGAGACAGAGACTTGCTCCGTCGCCCAGGCTGGAGTACACTGGCACGATCTCAGCTCACTGCAAGCTCCGCCTCCCGGGTTCACGCCATTCTCCTGCCTCAGCCTCCCAAGTAATTGGGACTATAGGTGCCCACCACCATGCCCGGCTAATTTTTTGTATTTTTAGTGGAGACGGGGTTTCACTGTGTTAGCCAGGATGGTCTCGATCTCTTGACCTCAAAGTGCTGGGATTACAGGCGTGAGCCACCATGCCTGGCCTCTTTTTTTATATATTTTGGAGAGATGGGGTCTTGCCATGTTGCCCAGATGGGTCTCAAACTCCTGGGCTCAAGTGGTCCTCCCCACTTAGCCTCCCAAAGTGATGGGATTACAGGCATGAGCCACCATGCCCACCATGACACTTTCCTTATGAGGACTCTTATCATTGGATTTATGGCCCACCCTAATCCAAGATGATCACATCTTGAGGTGCTGGATTTAATTACATGTGCAGATTTCTTTTTCCAAATAACAGCACTTTCACAAGTCCCAGGTAGACATCTTTGGAGGGAGCCTGTGCAATCCGCCACAGGAGTGTCAAAATGCCGGCGTGAATAGAGGCACTCAGAAATCCAGTTATTTTGTCAAATAACAAAATTATCAAGTGTCAGGAGAAAAAAAGTGTCAGGAGAGACACACAGAGGAGGAGGCCATGTGAAGATGGCAGCAGAGATATTGGAGTGACGAGGCCACAAGGCAAGGAGAGTGAGGAAGAGGAAAGGAGGGATTCCAGGAGGAAGCCTTCAACCCTGCACTTACCGTGGCCTTAGAAATGGAACCATTCACAGATGCAGGGGAGGTACACAGTGCCTGACCTCTCCCACAGCCTCCCTACCATGGGCCTCCCATGAGAAGCTCACCCCTCCAGAGTGTCAAGAGGTTCCTGTTAAATACTGAAGACCACAGGAGAGTTTGGGAGGGGAAAAAGTTCAGGGAGCAACTTAGTTCCCTTTTAGTGTCCATCACCCTTAACTGTTTCATCAATACGGATCTTCCAAGGATCCAGGAATGGGAACCAGGCATGGGACAGATACAGGTGCATGAGAAGAGGTCAGAGTCCCAAACTGTGCCTTTCTTAGCCCTGCTCTAGGTCTCAGTCTCCCCTCCCTTGTAAAGGGAAAGCTCTGGGTTCAGGGGAGGCCAGAGGTCATCATGGCCTTGACATTCCAAGCCTGTAGGCAGGGGGTGAGTGGCCTACCAGGAGCACAGAGAGCTGAGGTTGGGAGGGGTGGGGGAACGAGTGGCCTTCCTTTAGCCCAGGTAGGAGGTTCGCAGAGTCCCCTCCTCCTTCCCCAAGGCAGGGCTTGCTAGAGTGAGCTTTGGGCAGTCTGGCTCTTGGGACTAACTAGGATGTCACCCCCTACAGCATCCACGCGGTAGATAACATGAGAACATATGAGTAAGGCGGGAGTGGGTGAGTGTGCTAATGACATTTTCTATGACAGAGAGGACAGCCCTCCCCAGAGACCTGGGGGAGCCCAGAGTCATTGGCACCCTGAACAACACACTTTATCCCTCAGCAGTTACATCCAGAACTCTGGCCTACGATAGCTTCAAGGCAGCATGTAGGATTTAAGCAATAACTTTGGTTTTTATTTTCTGCTTGGTTTCGTTTGTTTCTTTTGAGACTGGGTCTGGCTCTGTTGCTCAGGCTGGAGTCCAGTGGTGTGATCATAGCTCACCACAACCTCCACCTACTGGGCTCAGGCCATCCTTCACCTCAGCCTCTCAAGTAGCTGGGAGAACAGGCGCACACCACCATGCCTGACTAAGTTTTGCATTTTTTGTAGAGATGAAGTCTCACTGTGTTGCTCTGGTCTTGAACTCCTAAGTTCAAGCGATCCACTGGCCCCAGCCTCCCAAAGTGCTAGGATTACAGGTGTGAGCCACTGCGCCCAGCCAACAATTTTGTTTTATTATATTAAGGTGAGGTTTATAATGCCTTCTTCTGATTACAGAAGTAATATATGCTTATTGTATAACATTGAAAATGTAAACAGTATAAAGAGGGAAATAAAAAAGCGTATAAAAAGCACTAGTAACCCCACTGCCTACTAATACATTGTGTGTTGCTTCCTAATCTTCCTTCTTTCTCCCTCCGTGTGTGTGTGTGTGTGTGTGTGTGTGTGTGTGTGTGTGGTTACATAGGATGACAGCTGACATAGCTGTCCTACTAGTGTTGAGCATTCTGCTAAGCAATTGATGAGGTGTATTTTCTTTAACTCTTGCAGAAAACCTTAAAAGGGGAAGGACAAAGTAATTAATACATTTTACAGACAAAAATACTGGGGCCTGTGTTAAAGTCACATTTTATATACAGGGTTATATTATATATACAGGCCAGTCCCTGGCCATGGACTGGTTCCAGTCCATGATTCTCCCACTGATTCTACATGATAGTGAGTTGTAGAATTATTTCAGTATATATTACAATGTAATAATAACAAATTAAGTGCACAATAAAGGTAACGCCCTTGAATCACCCCGAAACCATCACCCCACCCCCATCCGTGGAAAAATTGTCTTCCACGAAACCAGTCCCTGGTGCCAAAAAGATTGGGGACCACTGATATAGACACTTAACATAATAATATGAGCATCTTTTGTAGTATTAATTGTTCTTCTACAACATGACCTGGAAAGTTTGTATGACATTCCAGAACACTCTGGAATGTTGTTTATAAATATGTTGTTTATTTAACCATTTCCCTTTTTGGAACATTTCAGGTTTTCTCTTCAGCTTGTTAGCATTATAAATAATACTGTGGTAACCATCCTTGGGCAGAAGTCTTCGTAGGCCAGCTCCCTAATAGTAGAGGTATTAGGTCCAAGGTTACAAATTATTTTAAAGTCACTGATTGGTCTGGATGAAATTACTTCCAGAGATATCGTACCATTTTGCATTCCAATCAGTGGGGCATGAGCCTGTGGATCTCACCTTTAGGATTTTATGCAATTAAAAAAATATTTTGTGTCTCTGTCTCTTTTTTTTTTTTTTTTGAGATAGAGTCTCACTCTGTCACCCAGGCTGCCGGAGTGTAGTGGCGCGATCTCAGCTCACTGCAACTTCTGACTCCCAAGTTCAAGTGATTCTCAAGCCTCAGCCTCCTGAGTAGCTGGGATTACAGGAGCATGCCACCACGCCCGGCTAATTTTTTTGTATTTATTTTTTAGTACAAATGGGATTTCACCGTGTTGCCCAGGCTGGTCATGAACTCCTGACCTCAAGTGATCCTCCTGCCTCGGCCTCCCAAAGTGTTGAGATTACAGGCGTGAGCCACTGAGCCCAGTCTTTGTTTCTCTTTTTAAAGATTAGGTTTCAATATGGAACATTTGTGTCTACAAATAAGAGATAGTGACAAGAAATAAAGAATAAAAGGAACCACAGGACAGAAAGTAGATGAAGATATTAAAAT
Source organism: Pongo pygmaeus (assembly GCF_028885625.2). Classification (NCBI taxonomy): domain Eukaryota; kingdom Metazoa; phylum Chordata; class Mammalia; order Primates; family Hominidae; genus Pongo; species Pongo pygmaeus. The sequence goes on along the minus strand of NC_072381.2, from coordinate 14,355,230 downwards.
TCAAACCACAGGCCTCTGGCATGGAGAAGACAGCTGCAATTGTGGTTTTTTTGTTTTAACCTATAGGTGGTAGATTCTTCTTTTAATTAATTTTTCCCCCAACTTAAGTGCTGAGTCGGTTGTCAGTTTGTTGCTGGGGTGGAAAGAAGAAAAGTGCGCCTTGTGTTGAGAGGGTTATGAGAGCCTTGTGTGTCCTTGTGGTTATGTGGCGTCTGTTAGATTATTCTGAATATTGAGCTTTGAAAATATCCTAACGACCAATCAATTGCTGGGTTTCTATTACCAGTGGCAGGACACACTGTCCATCACACAGAGAGGCAGAGAGGTAGACTGGTCACTGACAAAGGGGCTGGCCCATGGGAAAACTAGCAGAGAGCCAGCTTTTCTGTCTGAATCCGCTCCCTCCAGAATATGCCATAAATCCTGGAAAGAAATAAGAGTCTCAAGAAATGAGGCTCATACCACGACGAGAAGGGGACCTTGAGAGGCTACTTTAAAGAGCAGGCAGATAAGTCTCCTTTTACATCCCAAATCAAGCAGAGGCCTGGAGGCCTGCAAGAGTAAACGTAATTCCCTTTTTTTTTTTTTTTTTGAGACAGAGTCTCGCTCTGTCGCCCAGGCTACAGTGCAATGGTGCATTCTCACCTCACTGCAGCCTCCACCTCGCAGCTTCAAGTGATCCTCCCACCTCAGCCTCCTGAGTAGCTGGGACTACAGGCGCCCGCCACCACACCCGGCTAATTTTTGTATTTTTTGTAGAGACAGGGTGTCACCATGTTGATCAGGCTGGTCTTGAACTCCTGGCCTCAAGTGATCCACCCACCTCGGCCTCCCGAAGTGCTGAGATTACAGGCATAAGCCACCGCACCCGGCCCATAATTTCTACATAACCTGAGTCACCCCAGGGAATCCTGGTTTCTTAGTCCACATTCAGAGTAATATCAGAAGATCAGTGAGGAAGCTGGTTAGGCATCCTATCAGCGTCAGAAAACTCCTAGGAATACACATAAATGTGCATACTTGAAGCTGAGTTCTATAACCCTCCCGTGGCCTAGAGAACTTTCTATGATGATGGACAGATGGACATGTTCTGCATCTGTGTTGGCCAATTCAGTAGCCACAAGCCACATGTGGCTATTAAGTAGTTGAAATGTGGCTAGTACCACTAAGTAGTTAACTGTTGAATGTTGTTTTATTTGAATTAACTTTTAACTTAGTCGCCTGAGATTACAAAAAAATAGAGTTTTTTTTTTCCTTTGGCTAATGTTGTCAAAATCCCAAATCTTGTTTTTAGGTAAGATTTTGGTTTACACTGTCTCAAAGAAGTATAGCAAAAAAAAAAAAAAAAAAAAAAAAAAAAAAAAAAAAAAAAAGATGATCAGGCAGAACTTTGGTAAGGAAGGGTTAAGGCAAAGACACTTGGGGTGGAGACAACAGCAGTGACTTTGAAATGCAATTTGTGTCTGTGTGGCTCTCCGGGCTCTGTTGGGGCATTGGTTCTTCTCCTTCCTGGTTAAAGTGGTTATTTTGGTGGTGCAGTGCTTTCGCGTTCAATAGGCTTGATTTTGCGCACAGCTGGGTTATCTCGGGTATGAAAGCTCTCTGCTTAATCTTCTCGATTTCTCTCTGCTCCTTCCTGCTATGCAGATGTGAGGGAGATGCTTGAATCTCTCTCTCCAGGCTCCGATTAAGTATGACAGTTTCCATGATGTGCCCACCTAGAGAAATAAATGAATTGCTACTTTAGGAAGAAAAAGAGAGGGTCCTGCAAAAGGCAGCTAAGGGCCCCACGTGCTGTTTACCTTTCATGTTCCTTGCTGAAGTGGACCTGGATCTATTCATTTTGTAGTTGCAAGAAAAGGAATGAACCGTGACTACGGCAATTCACCTTGACGTGTGATAATTTAGTTTGCTATGAGTTTTCAGTCTTAGGTAAAACCTGGTTATCCTAATTAATAATTAGTTATGGATGATATAGTGATTTTTTTTTTTTTTTTGACTGCGTCTCACTGTCATTCGGGCTGGAGTACAATGGCTGATCACAGTTCGGTGCAGCCTCAACCTCCCTGGGCTCAGTGATTCTCCTACCTCAGCTTCCTCAGGAGCTGGGATTATAGGCGTGCACCATCATGTCTGGCTAATTTTTGTAATTTTTTTATAGAGACAGGGTTTTGCCATGTTGCCCAGGCTGGTCTTGAACTCCTGGGCTCAAGCAATCCTCCCACCTCGGCCTCCCAAAGTGTTAGGATTACAGGCATGAGCCACCACACCCAGCCTATAGTGATACCTCTAAGTGAGTCTCTCCTTTCTTCCTTTCAGTAATTTTTCAAAGCAACAGGCACCTGATTAAATAAGAAAGTTGACTAGCTTTTTAAATGCCTACTAATGAAGTGAAGAACTAAAGAACTTCTGTGATTTCAATGAAAGCCCTTCAGAGATGTTCCTGGGCTCTTGTTACTGACAATCTGTTAGGAACTGTGGGTCAAACTACGATAGACAAATAGATCTTGCCCCAGCGGAAGAACGATTGGCTGAGATAATACCTCGGGACAGCTGGAATAACTTTAGGCACAACTCAAATGAATGCTTTTTGAAGAGGAGCATTTTAAAAGTCGAGGGAAGTTCTAATCAGATAGCAAGTCAGGATAGAGCATTCCCATTAGCATAATTCTCCTCCCAATAAATGCAGAAATGGGAGAAAGGGGAAATTGCAAGAATTTCTAATGATGATGGGACACAGCCAGATGACAGGATGACAAACAAGGTGATCCCCGTGGCAAGCGCTTACTGATTCAAAAATTAAATAATGAAGACTGTAAGAAAGTAAGAGCAAATTTAGCCGAGTTAATATCTGTTCTTTATGTTTATTAGAGAAGGGCAAAAGCCAGACATTTGACATTGTTATTATTAATTAACTACCATCATCACCACCTGCTTTCTAGTGTCTAGATACTTTCTGGAATCTAGTGTTATCTTCAGTCAAATGCTTATTGGATGTGCCCTGTCACGCGTGTGATATTGCAAAAACATTCTACATTAACCACAGCAAAAGAGCGATGTAAATTCGGCTCATTCTAGGAGAGCCCATCTCTGTCAAATGTTGAGATGGAAAACGGGGAAATGACGTTGTAGTCGGTTTCCTCTAGATCATGTCAAACATTCGAAGACTGATTATTTATTTTAAAAATCTATATATGCTACAATAAAAATCTAAATTAAAAAAGTGAAGAAACAGGCAAAAGGACAGGAGAGGAGGCAGGCCAGTGAATGTGTAGTATACCACCAGATTTCTACCTGGCCCTGGAGGCATCAGACATAAACTCGAGTCTAAAATATTCAGCTTGTGGCCAGGCACGGTGGCTCATGCCTGTAATCTCAGCACTTTGGGAGGCCAAGGCAGGCGGACCATTTGAACCCAGGAGTTGGAGACCACCCTAGGCAACATGGAAAACCCTGTCTCTATGAAAAATACAAAATTAGCCAGGCTTGGTGGTGCCCGCCTTGTAGTCCCAGCCACTGCGGAGGCTAAAGTGGGAGGATCACTTGAGCCTGGGAGGTCGAGGCTACATTGAGCCGTGATTGCACCGCTGAACTCCAGCCTGGGTGACAGAGAGAAATGTTGTTTCAAAAAAATAAAATATTCGGCAGCCACTGCAGAGAGAGAACATCCAGTTATGTGATGTATAGTGACCCTAAAGTCAAAACTAACCAGGTGTGGCCAGTCGCAGTGGCTCATGCCTGTAACCCCAGCACTTTGGGAGGTCGACGCAGGCGGATCACTTGAGGTCAGGAGTTCGAGACCAGCCTGGCCAATATGGTGAAACCCCGTCTCTACTAAAAATACAAAAATTAGCCAGGGGTGGTGCCGCTCACCTGTAATCCCCGTACTTGGGAGGTTGAGGCAGGAGAATCGCTTGCAACCAGGAGGCGCAGGTTGCAGTGAGCTGAGATAGTGCCACTGCACTCCAGCCTGGACAACAGAGCGAGACTCCATCTCAAAAATAAATAAATAAGTAAATAAATAAATAAATAAAAACTAACCAGGTGTTAGAGATGAGGACAACTATTCCTATTCAGACCCTCCAAAGAGGCTTTTCTGTGTCTTTTCCCATCTGAGGGGACATCACCACCTTCCGTGTCATCACAAAGTCAGGCTGGGGCACAGACAGGAAGACTTCTGCCTGGCTCTGCACTCCTGCCTGCCGCTGTCTTGCAGCACACCACTGACTTGGTTTGCCAGAAGCCAGTGGCTCTCCACGTGAATTTTTTTTTTTTTTTTTTTTTTTTTTTGAGACAGATTCTTGCTCTGTGGCCCAGGTTGGAGTACAGTGGTGCGATCTCGGCTCACTCCAACCTCCCCCTCCCGGGTTCAAGCAATTCTCCTGCCTCAGCCTCCCAAGTAGCTGGGATTACAGGCGCACACCACCATGCCCAGCTAATTTGTTTGTTTGTTTGTTTTTTAGTAGAGACGGAGTTTCACCATGTTGGCCAGGCTGGTCTCAAACTCCTGACCTTGTGATCCACCCACCTCAGCCTCCCAAAGTGCTGGGATGACAGGCATGAGCCACCGCACCCGGCCTCCATGTGAATTTTAAAGACACGAAGGTCTTCATTTATGGAATGGTTTGTGTGATCTGCCAGGAAGCAGCCCCCGCAATAAAGTCATCTGCTACTTGTCCAGAGAGGACCACAGCTCCAGAGAAGCATCAACCACAGGTCCCCCTGGCTTCTCAGAGAGGCATTTTGAAGGTTGGGTTTGGCAACAGCTGAAGCCAAGAGTAACAGCTTTCTCAGTTTAGAGAGGGGGTTCTCTCCTCTCAGACCACACTTTTTTTTGCTGGACATTATGAAAAATAAATTATAAGGCAGAAACTAAAGCAAAGGGGAGAGGGAAAGCAATATTAGTACAACTCAGACACAGCTGTGTTTTTGTGAGAAAGGAGCCTGTATTATTTCCCCCCAAATTATTCCTGGAACAATAGTTAGTAGTTCTGTTTGCAATGTCCCCGGAAGAGAATCCACTTTTCCGGCATTCCTAAGTATATCAGTCAGGATCCAGTTAGGAGATGGAACCGACGCCAGTTATTCTAACCGGGAGAATTTGATATAAATCATTGCTAACTAGGTAACTTGAAAGGCAAAGAGAAGGGCAGCAGGGAATCAAAGAGGCCGCTGTTGCAGGAAGCAGCTACTCCAAAGACTGGCAAGCAAGAGGAGAGCTGAAATTATCGAAAAGGAGAAGCTTGGAGGAAGATCCCCGTGAGCTGCAACTCAGACCTCTGGGGTCAGGGCTGCTGTCTGGTGCTGGTATCTCTGAGCTGAGAGGAGGGGTCTGTGGGGCTGGACACTGAGCTCTGAGGAAAGGGCTCTGGCAGCTAGGGCTGGTGTCCAAGGAAGTACGATGAAGCTGGCTCTGCCAGCACTGGAAAAATTGCTAGCTGGATTCAGCTGTTCCTGCAGCTAGCATTGTTGGAATGAAACGCTCCTGACAGGTAGGAGCAGCCAGAATGGCTTCATGGGGACTGAACAGGAGGTAAACAGGAATAAATGAGTCCTCCAGCCTTGCAGTCTCCCTCCCACGCCCCCTACCGGCAGAACCTAGAAGAGACGCTGGAGCCACGCTTCCCTGTAAGCTCAGCCCAAGCACTAGAAAAAAGGGCCTGAAAGGGCTGATTTGAAAAGGAAGAGCCATAGCTTGCCACTGGGACAGTGAACCACGCAGATTGTATGGAAGGTTCCAGAGAGAAGGCTGAGGAGGCTGAGGAGGCTGCTCACCCTGCACAGTGCTCAGCGTTTCATGATTCCTTTCCCTGCAAAATAAATGCCCATTGAACTTCCCTCCCTTAGTGTCTCTTCTCCACATCCCTGTCTATAGCTCTCTTTCCTTTACAAAATGATATCACCTGAGGTCAGGAGTTCGAGACCAGCCTGGCCAACATGGTGAAACCCCATCTCTACTAAAAATACAAAAATTAGCCTTGCAAGGTGGGGATGCCTATAGTCCCAGCTACTCTGGAGACAGAGGTGGGAGAATCACTTGAACCTGGGAGGTGGAGGTTGCAGTGAGCTGAGATTGCACCACTGCACTCCAGCCTGGGTGACAGAGTGAGAGTCTGTCTCAAAAAAAAAAAAAAAAGAAAAGAAAAAAAAAGAAATTATATTAAGCTATCAGTGCTAATCTTCCAACCCTGAGTCCATCCCCATCAGTAAAAGTTGTGTCAGAGCAGATTTTAGATATTTTCAACACAAAAATATAAGGCCTGGCACAGCGGCTCGCACACGTAATCCCAACACTGTAAGAGGCTGAGGCAGGAGGACCACTTGAGCCCAGGAGCTCATGGCTGCAGTGAGCTGTGATTGCACCACTGCACTGCACTCCAGCCTGGGCAACAGAGCAAGACCCTGTCTCCAAAAAAATTAAAAAAATAAAAAATAAATTAATAAATAAGCAAGGTGATGGATGTGTTAAGCTTGATGTATTCATTCCACAATGTAAACATATACCAAAATATCACATGTGCCCCATAAATATATAATATATAATTATTTGTCAACAAAAATATAATTTTTAAAATTTTAGTAAAATTTTTAAAATTATTCATGTCTTTCTTAAAGGTAGAGGAAATAATAAAGTACATATTATGTCAAAATTAATGTCTTTTATTCACATCAATATATAAAAAAGAAAGAAAAATTAAGATTAAAACTAAATATCGTGATGAGATAAATTTAAATTTAGAAATTAAAAGGAATAAAAGATAAATGTCTAAAATAACAGGCACGGTGGCTCACACCTGTACTTCCAGCACTTTGGGAGGCCAAGGCAGGTGGATCACCTGAGGTCAGGAGTTTGAGACCAGCCTGGCCAACATGGCAAAACCCTGTCTCTACTAAAAATACAAAAATTAGCCAGACGTGGTGGTGGGTGCCTGTAATCCCAGCTACTTCAGAGGCTGAGACAGGAGAATTGCTTGAGCCTAGGAGGTGGAGATTGCAGTGAGTTGAGATCACGCCACTGCACTCCAGCCTGGGTGACAGAGTGAGACTCTGTCTCAAAACATAATAAATAAATAAATAAATAAATAAATAAATAAAATAAGACACTTAAAAATCAAGCAGTAGAATTATTGCAAAATGATAAAGAATAAGTAACAAATAAGCATTAAAATGATAGCTAGAAAGCAAATGAGATTAAAACTTTTTAAAATGGAAACAACATAAAAATTTTAAAACCAACCAGTAACACTATAAAACCAGTAAAATTGAATTACTTTGCTTTTTGGATAAGAAAGGAAAAAATTGACTGGATAAGAAAGGATAATTAATTTTAAGAGAAAACATGGAAAGGTAAGATAGAAACAAGGAGCTTAAATGTAACCATAAATAATAATAATTATCATGTACTAAGCATTTAAAGATGAATGACAAGCTCTCTACTAAGTACTTTGAATGTAGTGTCTCATTTAAACCTCACAATAGCTCTGTAAGGCAGATGCTATTGTTATCTTCAGATTTTATAGATGGGAAAACTGAGACTTAGAGCGGTCTCACAGCTCATAAAATGCGGAGTTGGAATTTAACTCGGCCAGTTCTCTCTAGATGCAGAGCTGGAGTTTTGTAGGAAAGCTATAAGATAGTGCACCATGGATGGAGGAAGAGACAAATTCAAGGTAATCAGTACATGTGATGTCAATGAGATCACAAAGTAATACTGAAATACTGATTTGTTCAACAAAACATATCTGTGATAAGAGGACAATGAGGGCAAAATCAGAAAAGAGAGTAAGGAGGAAATGGGAGGAAACAAACTGCAAAACTGAAGGACCCAGGGAATCAGTCAAGTCTCCTGTGAGATTGGCTTGCTCCTCAAAGCCCTCACTGTCCCTGGGATGCAGCCTCCTGACCCCCTGGACATTTCCTCTGCCTTTGCTTCCTCCTCCATGAAATTGCCTAGGCCCCTTCAGTAGACCTTGTTTCTATTCCTCCTGGCCAGGAACCACGTGCCGCCACCTGGTAGCAATTGCATGGCAGTTGCCTCAACCTCCCAGGTCTCTCCAGCCCGACGTCCCAATGAGGTCACGTGGACGGGAACATCCCCATCACTCTCGCTCCAAGACTCTGTGCTCATACAAGGAACGCAGTCCCTGAGGAGATCTGTTCCTTAGTTATATCTGACAATCCAAAATAAATGATTTATGAGCCTGAGCAGCTACTCCCCACTGGTATCGATTGCTTTGATTCGTGCCGCCATCTCAACTCATACGCTCTGGGAGAGTAGTTTGAAGGTCTGGGCAGCCCAGGAAACTGCAGGCATGTTTCCTACTGGGATGTGCTTTGCTGGATGGACGATGAGCACTGGAAAGCACCACATTGGCCAGGTCTGTCCTGCGGACTCCCAGCTCACCAAAGAGCCAGAGCGGAAACTCCAGGCAAGCAGTTAGTGCTGATATGACACATGGTCAGTGATGAATAAGTAGAATATTCTGTCTCGTGGAAATTACTGTGGGATTTGTTTTTCAAGGATTGCATACGTGATGTGCTCACTTTCTAGGATTTAATAATTGTGGACAAACGTCTAGGCATTAGTGCGAAGTTGGCATTTTGAGTGCCAAAGCTTACATGTATGCTTGCATGTAGAACAGTTGCTAGGCAATACAATTGAATAAAATAATAATTTAATAGTACACTGGATTTGTCATAACTAGAGTGAACCTGGCCAGGCATGGTAGCTCACACCTGTAATCCCAGCACTTTGGGAGGCGGAGGTAGGCGGATCACTTGAAGTCAGGAGTTTGAGACCAGCCTGGTCAATGTGATGAAACCCCATCTCTACTAAAAATACAAAAATTAGCTGGGCATGATGGCGGATGCCTGTAATCCCAGCTACTCGGGAGGCTGAGGCAGGAGAATTGCTTGAACACAGGAGGAGGCTGCAGTGAGCTGAGATTGCACCATGAGCTAGATTCCATCTCAAAAAGTAGAATATAAAAAATAAAAAAAACTAGAGTGATCGTATATCCTGCTTGTCCTGAACAATTTTGTTTTATGTCTTATATGCCAACATTATTATTCATAGTGTCTCCTTTTGCCCTTAAAAGTTATCACATGGTTCCCCTAGCCATAACACAATAAATGGGGTCCTGATTTGCCTGTATAAAATTATATAAAATGTGGGGTTCCCTTATTGTGAGGTTAATGAATTGAACAACTGAGTTACCAGACCAGGGAGTTTCTGGGTTGAGCTGCTTGTCCCAGCCTTGTTGTCGCGCCCCCTGGTGGCAGCTTTCTGAGCTGGCTTAAATATCCATCGGGATGTTTCTGGGTCTTGAGGCTGGCAGGGGTTTTGAGAACAGTGATAGCAATTCTAGGATTCAACCAATTCGTTGGTTTCCAATTCATGGAGACTGGCCTCAGACTATTGACATAGCATGGACCCTAGACAGGGTTGCCTGCCTTCCCCTGCCTGGCCTTGACCTCCCTTCTCTGTCATTCCTCCCCAGGGTAAGAAGTTTAGCCCAAACCATTTAGAGAACTACGACTGGACATAAAGATGGGAATGAATTGCCTAGCACTTTATATTTGGATTCAAGTAATCACAGTTAACACTGGCAATCCCAATAATAGTTAACATTTATTGAATGACTTCTATGGGCTAGCAATTTACATTAAGAATGGCATTTCTAATCCAACACCAAACAATGTAAAGTATACTTTAGACTCTGTTGTAATAGATTTTTATACAACCACATAGACATCAGTGTTTATCCATATCTAAGAATTATGTAGAAAGTATTGTTTTGGTTGGGCATTATTTTTGCTTAAAAATTATAAAAATATAAAAATTATTTGTTTTTCTTGTGTAAAAACAAAGCCTTCAGGTTTTCATTTAAATCGAACATTAGCGTTTGATTTGAATCACTTATTCCCTTCAGGTGCCCTAAAGCTGTTTGATAACAGGAACATTTTAATATTTTACAGCCTATCTGGAACTCTTGCAGCTTGGGCTACTAGGTCCATGGGTGAAGGTCAGCGTGGCAGAGACTCTGGGATCAGTCCTTGGAGGGTGGGTCAAGTCTGAGTAGCTCAAGGTTGAGTTGAGCAGAATAGCTGGTCTTACCCAGCCTCAGCTCTCAGCCTCCTAGTAATGGGATTCCTGCCATATTTCCATGACTGCTTGTGCAAGGATGTGTGTGTGTGTGTGCATGTATGTGTGTGCATGTGAGTATATATGTTTATATGCACACCTGTGTGTTTATGGTCAAGCTGGAAGGGTTTTAGCATGGGAATCAGAATTTGTTTTTGCAGTCTCTGTCCATTTTAATTGACTTGCCTTACCTGGAAAAGCCTTTGTTCATGTCCTTCCTCCACTGATCTTTCTCAAAAGCTCATGCAGAGACATAATAGCTGCTCTGTAAATATACTGAACAAAACTTTTCAGAGTGTCGTGAAGTGGTAAGGAACTACCGGGCTTGGATTCGTAGTTTGTATGTGTTCAATGTAAGTGAAGAACTGTGACAGCACATACAATGGGCACCTTCTCTACAACCTTTCCTGAGCTGTTTGCACGCAGGATGCCACAGTGCACTGGATCCAAGGAGTTGCTACTATTAATTTTATCCTGGGCTCTGTCCTCAGAAAAGGGGCTGGTTTCATTTTGGTCTCTGCAGTCATGAATATTGCCACCTTCCTGATGGCAATCATGTAAGAAACTGATTAGCCCCAGCTTGACTCCCCCTGCAACAGGGGACGCCTGGAGAGCTCACTGCACGAAGAGTCAGACTTGATGCTCAAAACTGAGCAAGTTTATTTGTTATCCGAGGAGAGAATGGAATAAGTATGGGAACCTTAGGGAAATAATTTGTACAGGTAGTTTTCAGTCTCTAACTGCAGCCCGAGTTCCCTCTGCTATTTTCTGATGGCAACTGATTTTTTTTTTTTTAAGTGAAAGAAAACACAGGGGAGACAATTTACTTTTGTCAGAAAGATTTACTATCTCAGGCAGATGTGATTCCCTCCTAGGTATGGTTTTTTTCTTTTTAAATTCCACCGAATTCCTAAAACAGATTCTGGAGCTTCAGTTTCTGGTTCTTGCCCCATTTCTAACTTGCTGGATTATAACAGGTAATATCCTTAAACACACTGAGCCTGTTTCCACTCGAGCAAAAATAAGAATTAGGACATCTAGCCTACATAAAAGGGAATGCCAAGGGAATCTGGTGGATTATTTTTGATGTTTGGGAGAAAGAAATAGCATCTACTACTACTACCAATTCTTATTGTTCTATGTGAGCCTGCCCTGAGAATAAGAATTGCTATTTCACTTTTAAGGAATGAAAGAAAAATGTAAGGAAACAGAGATGATGATTTAATACTTTGACCAATCTGAAATGAAATAGGGGCACTTCTCTTAAGACCTGGATATAGTTCATGATTTCAAGCTAACAGTATCTGAAAAATCAGCTAAGCTATTTTTCAAAGGGCATTTGGAAGAGAATAATATAATGTTATTAACAGATTAATAACAGATTTTACATAGATGAATACTATGATATAACATGATAATATAGATTCATAATACTATAAATAGAATAATATTTCTTAGAACCAAAAGAAGATTTTACGTGCTTTAAGGAGATAAAAGAGAAAGAACCATAAAATAAGAGATTTCAGAAAGTTTATCCTCTTGACATCTCAGAAATGAACATTTCCTGAAGTAGGAATGCTCCTTGGTTTTTTTCTTGTTGTTGTTGAGACGGAGTCTCGCTCTGTCGCCCAGGCTGGAGTGCAGTGGCGCGATCTCGGCTCACTGCAAGCTCTGCCTCCTGGGTTCACGCCATTCTCCTGCCTCAGCCTCCCGAGTAGCTGGGACTACAGGTGCCCACCACCACGCCCGGCTAATTTTTTGTATTTTTTAGTAGAGACAGGGTTTCATCACGTTAGCCAGGATGGTCTCGATCTCCTGACTTCATGATCCACCTGCCTCGGCCTCTCAAAGTACTGGGATTACAGGCATGAGCCACCGCGCCCGGCCTTCTCCGTGTTTTTTAACACCCTTTCCTCACAATGCCAGCCATAGTGCTGTGATAAGTAGTAGGGTTGATGAGTGAATGAAGGAAAGCAGAGATGGATGAGTCAAGGAAGGAATAAGTGAATGTTCTCACATCGCTAGAGGGCTTTGTTATTTGCTTTTACTTTCATGGTTATAGAAGCTGATTGTACAGAATTTGCAAAATGAAGATAAGTATAAAAATGAGAATTAAAATCACAGAGGAAACCCCCTGGGGTCTTCATTTGCAGGTTTGTGCTTTTGCCAACATAGATAGCTAGTTATGTAAATTTAATGCATAGAAATTCTGTGTCTTAAAGTCTGATCTTCATGGAATTAAAAAAGAAGGGGAATTTCCATAGTTTGTGCGTATCAACTTTGATACAGGAAAAATTCAGAGAAGCAGGGGACATGGGTTGGAATGGATCAGTGTTCACCACAGAACCTTCTAGGGACTGAGAAGTCTGGGAAAGGAGCAACGCATTTTTCCATCAACCTCATCAAACTAAGAAGTGTGCCAGTGTCTTAGTGAGAGGAGCCTGGAGTTGACATAGAACATCAAAGCAGTATCTCTAGGCGTATGTATTTGTTATACAATATTATAGATTATTTGTAGTTTTTTTTTTAATTTGTAGACCAGCACTGCTGGTCCCTACTGCAACCTTTTGCATGGTTTCCAGGCCATCTTTCATTGCTTATGAATGTTTCTGGTCTCCGCTTTGCCCAACTAAATTGTATATTCTTCAAAAACCAGATGGGGTCTTGTTCTGAATTCATCCCTCTGTTTTTTCATTCACTCTACAAGTTTCCATTGCACACTCAGTGTGTGTGTGGGTGTGTGGGTGGGTGTATGTATGTATGTGGTAAAACACCAAGAATTAAAAAGCAATGAAATGTGACATTTCAGTTTTCTGGAAGTTTGGTTTGTGATTGATAAGACAAGGTCTCTGGACCCGAAAGTGTTAAGTAAAAATATCAGCAAAGGCTCACTCATGCTTCCATTGCACAGTTCCTGACGTGAGGCACATCACTTGGTGCGTTAGTCTCAGTTGATGGATTGATTAATTAAGAGGCAACCTATCAGGGAAAAAGCAAGGTAAAGTACTGTTCATTGGTTTACAGACAGTCTAATGTGTTTAGAAATCATCAGGGGTAAGACTTTGTTCTTCCCAAGATAATGATTACCAGAAATCCCATTCAAACAAAAAATAAAATTAGCCATGCATGGCCCAGGGTAGGATTTCTGAAAACAGTATTTAACTCGACCTAGATATTGACAAGGATAACAGTGCAGTCCTTGCTGTTGGAGTCAGCAAATACACGCTGTTACTCTGTATTTCTTTTTGTGGCATTACTGTCTGTGCAAATATATTTAGTTCATATTGCTATGTACACAGCAGTGACAACTGCAGCCTATTGAGGTGATTATAAATGCAACAGTGAATAAATAAATCATCCTTTGGTGACCCCTGGAAGAAAATGTTGATGCAAAAAATGATTAAAAACTCTTTGAAGGAATTCATTACGTTTTAGAACTCAGTAACCTAGAGGAGAGATGTTCATTCCTGGAAACTCACAGAATAAAATCACACCTTCGTAATACCATGCTCACTGATGTCCTTGAGCTTATCGTATAATACTGTGGAGGGAACAAGAAGGCTCTTCTTTGGAGAGGTTTAAGGAGGAGACAAAAATACATAAGTCCAAGAGATCCTGAAGCTCTCTTAAGGAAAGAGGTTAAAAGAAGGTTCTTAATACACATGAAGATTTGAAGAGGCTGATGCTGCAAGAATAAAAGGAATGTGGAGGAATTTATCACACAATAGTGCACTACTGTAACTGGTTTCTTTTAGCAGAGTTTTGTTATGTGAATGTATATTTCCTGATATTTACACTTTCCCGTTTTTGCTAAGCTAATTAGGTTATAAGAGCTGTTATTCTAAACAAGTTAATCAATCTCTTTTAACATCTTTCAAATAAGATAAACAAAACAGGTGTGTGTGGATACACACTGATATTCAAAATGTTCTGTGTATACAGCTACACAAAACCCAGTTAGCAATTCTTACAAAGAAAACGTGGAGAATTAGATATGTTATTCTCCATCAAAAAGGATGATTTCATATAAAGCCTAGAAAAGTCAGTGAATTGGAATTCCTTTGGATGATAAGGGGATGGTGACTTCAGGGATAAAAACCACCAAGGAGGTAGCTGTGCACCTTTGGCTGGGGCTCAGAATTGTTGATTATTAGCAACTCCGGCTTAAAGTGTGGTCAGTTAAGACCAGTGGAGGTTAAAACCTGGTTGAAACGTCAACCGGGGATGTGAAAAAGTGGTCTGGTGGAAGTGAAGACAGTGAGTGAGAAAATAATTTTAATTATAGAATAAAGAAAAAAACAGGAAGCAAGAATGAAGAAACATCTAGGAAAGTATAGAAAGAGTTGTAATCACTCATGAGGAGATGAAGCATTTGCCAGGAGAGAGAGAGAGAGAGAGAGAGAGAGAGAGAGAGAGAGAGAGAAAACAGCCAGTTGAGCTGAAAAATCCTATCTAAATATGAAAGCAGGGATATATTCTGAGGCTGGAAATATTCATCAATGTGTTAAATGTCACACATTCTAAAAATACTAGATAGATTTCAACAGCCCTATAGTTAAAGACTGATGATTGGAATTTTGCTTTTATGATGCCATAGCAATTCACATGATTCTTAAGTCTCCATAGCAACAGCCGATACTACTTTTTGTTCTCTTGTGTAGTCACATGATGCTGGATGCACTGCATAGCAAACAGAGGGGAGCGGTTGATTGTATTTCTCAATTAGTGACACAGAGACCAGGGGTCATGGGACAGGACTTTTATTGGGATTGGTCCTGGGTCTTGTAAATGGTGGCTGTCCCTTGATAGCCTTTCTCTCAGGAGCTGGCACTTCTACTGGCTGTTCACCTTTGACCCCATTAGCCTCTGCTTTCTCTCAACTACTGTTGTTTTATGAGTTGTGTGTCCATTTAGATAAAATTCTCTCAAAGCAGAAGACTCTTTCTATTTGGGATTCCCAACTGAAACCATGCCCCAAAGAGTTAAAGAAGCCAATGGCTAACTTCTTGGGCTTAGAGGATAACACATAAGAAAAGCAAAAACTTGCTGAAAAGCTGAAACTGAGACTATGCCCCCAAGAGTGCAACCAGTAACTAACAAAAATTCTTGAGTGTGCAGGTTAACGTATAAGACAAGAAACCTCTCACTGCAACACTAAAACTCTCTCCACCTATGAGATAAAAGAACTGGCCAAAGTTGGTTGGAACCAATATGGCTAACTGGGGTCTGCGCAGAACCAGCTTGCTGACCTCACAGACCGAATTTCCACCCATGTTTCGCACTAACTTCCTCCAAATTTGCACACAACAGTCCCAGGAGGCATCAAGAATAGATAAGTGCGCATGCCCAAGGACTTTCCAGACCTGCTTCCTTCCATCAGTCACCTTCTTATCCCCAAATCCACCCCCTGAACCTTTTCCAGTAAAAAATACTGCCTTGGAGCCAGCACAGATAGACAGATTTGAGCTTGACTCCTGTCTCCTTGTGAGTAGACTTGCAATATAAAGCTTTTCTTTTCTCAAAAATCCAGTGTTGACTGGGTGCCGGGGCTCACACTGGTAATCCCAGCACTTTGGGGGACCAAGGTGGAAGGATTGCTGGAGGCCAGGAATTTGAGGCCAGACTGGGCAACACAAGAAAACTCCAGCTCTACAAAAAATTTATTAGCCAGGTGTGATAGCATGTGCCTGTGGTCTCAAATACTTGGGAGGCAGAGGTGGTCTCAGCTACTCGGGAGGCAGGATCACTAGAACCTTGGAGACTGAGGCTGCAGTGAGCTATGATGGCGCCACTGCACTCCAGCCTGGGCAACAGAGCAAGACCCTGACTCTAAAAAATGAATGAAAAACAAACAAACAAACGGAAAACCCGGTGTCATAGTGTTGGCTTCTAGCGCATCCAGCAGTGAGCCCTTTTTTCTGGTAATACAGTTGTCTTGAAAATGGTAGAACTACCAACATGAGAGGGGTGGTCATTTGCTGTGAAGAAACTACTATTTTCACTTCAGGATGAGCAACAAACTCGTCTGCTAGGGCGAGGGCATACTGTTGCATCAGACTCTGTTCCACAGTTTTCCTGTCTGTGAAATGGGAGTGATAACCAAAACCCTTTTCTTAGCCAAAGGGTAATGTCTATGAGACATTTAGACAAGTTTTGTCAAATATATTTTGGAAAGTGGTGTACGTGTGGGGAGAACCTGACTTACTGCCTTAGGCTTATGTATTAGAGGTATCAAGGTGCTTCATGTTTTAGCCTAGAGTCAGAGAGGGCCCTATGAAGTTTGCAAGCGTAATTAAGACAGATAGAAATCTCTCCTGAGGTCTCATTAAATTTACAAGGATTTTCCTACCGAGGCCGACTCAAGTTCCCAACACTTTTGCCATCGTTCTCATTAATGAGCATCAGGCTGAGTTAAGATCTGCCTAAACTCACCTTGACATTGGCTGTTTTTCAGTGGCAGTCAGAAGTTTATGGGCTCTAGTCCTAAGTGGTGACACTAACATCTGTTACCCTGACTGAATCAATTCCCTCTTTTTCTTTATTTTTTTCTTTATAGGAGAGGACATTTATACAAGAACAAAGAATGTTACTTGGTACAGAGAAGGCAGTCTGTAAATATTCATTATCTTCTTCCTCTTTTTTCTTTTTTGAAATGGAGTTTCACTCTTGTTGCCCAGGCTGGAGTGCAATGGTGCAATCTCAGCTTACTGCAACCTCTGCCTCCCAGGTTCTAGCAATTCTCCTGTCTCAGCCTCCCAAGTAGCTGGGATTACAGGTGCCCGCCACCACACCTGGTTATTTTTTGTATTTTTAGTAGAGACGAGGTTTCATCATATTGGTCAGGCTGGTCTTGAATTCCTGACCTCAGGTGATCCACCCACCTCTGCCTCCCAAAGTGCTGGGATTACAGGCATGAGCAACCACACCCAGCCCATTCTCTTCCTCCTCTTACCCCTTTTTCCACCTCAAATTCTTGCATTTCTGGCATTTTGCTATTGGGACTTCAAAGGTTTGCCAGTGATGTAGGCATGTTTGGAGCTAAGGGTGACATTGTAGCAATGCTGCAGCATCATCACTGATGCAAGATGTTAGGCTCTCACTATCTATAGGACACCATACACAGAGGTGGAAATACACAGCCATGAGACCTTGTGCTTGAGGGTTAAAATACAGTTCAGGGTTAAAAGATAACAGCACAAGGTAACTTAAGCTAAATGTCAAACAGGCAGTGAAGACAAGCAGAGGTGAGCTGGGTTGCTCAGGGAAAGCTTCCCAGAAAGGAGTTGTTTTTGGGGGGACTTTGTTTGGTTTTGTTTTTGAGACAAAACCTCGCTCTGTTGCCCAGACTAGAGGACAGTGCTGCAATCACTGCTTATTGCTGCCTTAACTTCCCAGGCTCAGGTGATCTTCCCACCCCAGCCTCCCAAGTTGCTGGGACCACAGGTGCATGCCACTGGTGCTCAGCTAATTTTTTGATTTTTCGTAGGGACGGGGTCTCACTATGTTGCCCAGGTTGGTCTCAAACTCCTGGGCTCAAGTGAGCCTTCCACCTCAGCCTCTCAAAGTGCGAGCTACTGTGCCCAGCCAAGAAAAGGAGTTGATGAGGACTTGGAAGAAAGCTAATGTATATTGAGGGCTTATTAAGTAATGGACATTGGGTCTTGGCCTGCTTTATCTCTTTGATTAAAGGTTGGATTCTGGATAAGGACATAAAGGTAGAAAGGTGGGACTGATTGAAGAGGGAATGATTGGATAATGAGTTTGGCAGGTGGGAAGGCAAATAGGAAAGGAGATGGCACATGATTCTAAAAGCCAAAGTAAAGAGCTTGTATAGTGAGAAGCCATTATACATTTTCAATAGGGAATGCTGTGTGCCCAATTGTAGGATTTCAGAGGGAAGCATTCAAGTCTGAGAAAAGCAACCAGACCACAGAAAGAGCCCACGCAGCAGGTCACGGGTCCTTGGCACAGGGGGAGAGGCAGGAGTCCAGAAATGTTGACTTGAGAATTCAGTAATTTTTTATTTGATTCCAGGCATTTTGTGGAAAAGGTCCAGTAAATAATGAAATAAGTCATTTTTACATGAAAAACAAAGGCTGACTAGATGAAAGATTAGCATCAAGGACAGCACCTGGAGAGTCTAAGGAAGGAGCTCTTTTGGGGGAAAGGAGGTTAGAGGGGAGTTTTAAATGTATTCAGCATGGAGAGGCTACAAGGAGGTGGAGATACCTTCCCAATAGTACACTAGAGATGGGAAAATTGTATTGTGGGAGCTGCCTGAATGCATTCCATCGTCATCTCCCAGGAAAACTGGGAACCCCACTGTCCCAAGGCCCATAAAGCTAATGGCATGTTTTATGTCTCTGTTTTACATCTTTATTTCCCCCTAGTGAAATATGGAATCAAAGAAAACCAAATTTCCCAAGTCTACTTCTAACCCCCAAAATAAATATTTTACCAAGTATTTATTGAGTTCCTTCTCTGTGACAGGATTCTCTGTATCCCTCCCAGCCACTGTATCTGGCTGATCTTTTTCTATGTCAATTTGTGGGTAAATGGAGAAAGGCATGGGATATAGGTCGAAGCAAATGTCCATGGAGCGTTCTTTAAATCTGTCATTCCACGATAATGGCTCTGTTCCTTTATTTACAAAGGACATATATAGCCAACAGTATGTTGAAAAAGAAAGAACATCAGATTAGCAAGGTTGAGGACTTCTGTAATCTTAGGAAAGTCACTGAACTCTTTGGGACTCAATTTACTTATCTGTGAAATGATGGACGAGTTGATACACAATTTGACTCTAATATCCTATGATCTGATATCATGGAGTTAGGCTCATAATGCCTTTAAGAAATCACATCATTGCTTTTATAGAATGCAAGCTGTTTCTTGTTGTAAGGAAGAGTGTCTCCCTCCCTCCCTCCCTCCCTTCTTTCCTTCCTTCCTTCCTTCTTTCTTTTGAGACAGAGCCTTGCTCTGTCACCAAACGAGAGTGCAAAGGCATGATCACAACTCACTGCTTCCCCAAACTCCTGGGCTCACGCAATCTTCTTGCCTTAACCTGATTAGTAGCTAGGAATGTGTACCACCACACCTGACAAATTTTGTTATTTTTTTGCAGAGATGAGGTCTCAGTATGTTGCCCAGGCTAGTCTCAAAACTCCTGGGCTCAAGCAGTCTTCCCTCCCTGGCCTCCCAAAGTGCTGTGATTACAGGCATGAACCACCATACTGGGCAGAGAAGGGTATTCCTTAAGGGTACAACTTGTGTCCAGGGCCACCCTGAACAGTCAAAGCTATGATCCTCTTTGCCAGATCTCCTGGGGATCCTGGGGCTGAGCGCAACATCTGCATCCTCAGAGGCTGATAACCCTCCCTTCTCTCATGAGGATATGAATATAGGTAAGAAGGAAGAGGATGCATGGACTAGTCCTTGGGTCACCTGAGACTGAACAGGAGAGAAGTAGCGTCCCTAGACCATCATGTTTGTCATGGAACCAAAGGGTCACTGCCCAATGTGCCAAGACTATGACACCAGGTTTGTGAGAAAAGCAAAGTTTTTATTGTTCCCAAGGAGACAGGAGTCCAGCTCAGATCTGTCTCCCTCTGCTGGCTTCAAGGGAGTAGTTTTATTAGAAGAGGTTTAGGGGGTGGATTCTGGGATTAGTGGGTGATTGGTGGAAGGAAAGGGGAAACCTAGAAAGTTTTTGTCATGAGCAGTTATCTTTTCATGCCTCCTCATGGGTCCCAAGTGCAAATTCAGGGGGCATTAGTATGAAACGTGTGGTGGAAGTTCAGACTGTGACATCTGTGACATAACAAGCTGGTTCTGTACAGGCTCTAGTTGGTCATATGGATTCCAACCAATTGTAGCCTGTTTTGTATCCCATAAGAGGAGGGAGTTTTAGCATTTTGGCCAGTTTTTTTTTTTTTTAATCTGCAATTTTGTAAGCTCAAGAAATTCTGTTAGTCATTGGTGTCTTTATCTCTTTGGACGATGGTTTCCAGTGTCTCCTTTATGGGGGTAGGTCCCAGCCAGCACTTCTGCCCACTCCTGTGCTCCACCACCATGGACCGTGCACAGCTGATCCTCTGGCCTTGTGCTTTTCCTCTCACTTGATGCACATCATTCTGCTCCAGCTGCCATCTTTGCAGTTCCTGCCAAGTCTCTCTCTGCCCTCTGCCCTGTTGCCGTTACCACTTTATCTCACTCTATAGGAAACCTGGCCATGGCTGCCTCCACTGGGCCCTGCCCTGCCTACCCCATTCCCCCCAGGACTAGTTAGGATTGTACTTCTCTGTTGCTTTGGCTGATACTAACCAGGTCTACTACAGCTGCCATCCCTTCCCTGTAGAACTGCTTAAGATGCCACTCTCGAGCTGCTGCTATCTCCTCTTCTGCTCATCTGTAAAGCTAACGATTGTCCTTGCAGTTCTGTAACCATGAAGTATATCTCCTTTCTGTCACTATACTTAGTTCCATGTTTTATAAAACGTTGTTGAACCTTTGGTAATTTTGTTTTAATGTTTCCATAGCCTTACAACAAACCTCCAGAAAAATAACTGAGATTGGAAAAACAGCAAAATTTTCCACACCTGTTTCTGCTACAATATCCTAATCTGTAGTAGCTCTCCTTGCACTTAGGGTGGTAGATTTTTTTCATGAGCACTCTACAGATGTTGGGGTTTAGGCACACAGATCTCTCACTGTGGATATCTAGAACTAAATGAAAAAATGAAAGACTCTATCTCTACATCCTTCTGCTGGGATCTCTCAGGAAGCAAGAGTCTTATGCAAATTGTTTCCGGGCTTCTTGAAATAGACATGCAAATTAGAACCCACAATGGCTTTGGGCTACACCACATTATACACATAACAGGAAAAGGAGGATGAAAGGTTCTTTCTGAGCTATATGCCTGGGAAAACCTGTTCAGACACAGACATTGGCAAAAGATGATCAGCATATGGAGCGGCGTTGGGTTGATTTAACAAAGAAAAAGTATCAAGGCCCAGGGACCTAGATTCAAAGCATTCCTTTCTCCTGGGCTTTGTTTTCTCTCATTCCGCACTCTCTGATTGTGTAACTGTCTAAACAAATTCAGACATGAAAGGGAAACACCCTACACGACTTTAGTGGTCGCGTTTGTTTGTGCTCCATCGTAGTACCCACGCAGTTGTATCCGGGCAGGCCATGCATGAGGATGTGGTAAGGAAATCTATCATTTCCTTAAAAAATAAAAAATAAATAAATAAGAAAATGCGCCTTTATTCTCCAAACTTCTCTTCTTTCATTTCTGACTTATAGCCCACGAGCCACACATCTGGGCTGCTTTGAAAGAAAGCTTAAGGGAATTGATTTCACTAAGAGGTGAAAACAGAAGCCATGCTTTGCCTGGCCTGGACGTGTGCTTCTGGGAATGTTCAGAGGCTCCTCAGGAGATGGGCACGGTGCCTTGCATAAAGCACTTCAGCCTTTGTTGAGCAAACAAATTCCCTTAAATTGGAAAAAAAAAAAATATCTTTTTTAACACTGGAGAAGTAGTAATTTCCCCATTTTTTTAACATAATAGAATAGAAAGTTGGCTAAGAGAAGCTAGATAAATAACTGAGACTACTCAACAAGCTAGGTATAGAAAATAGGTTCAGGGTCCAGTTGCGGTGGCTCACACCTGTAATCCATCCCAGCACTTTGGGAGGCCAAGGCAGGTGATCACTTGAGGTCAGGAGTTCGAGACCAGCCTGGCCAACATGGTGAAACCTTATCTCTACTAAAAAAAAAAAAAAAATTAACTGGTTGCGGTGGTGTGCACCTGTAATCCCGGCAACTCCGGAGGCTGAGGCAGGAGAATCGCTTGAACCCAGGAGGCAGAGTTTGCAGTGAGCTGAGATGGCACCACTGCACTCCAGCCTGGGCAACAGAGAGTGAGACTCTCTCAAAAAAAAAAAGAAAAAAGAAAAGAAAAACAAAAAAGGAAATGGGTTTAGGTGTAAGTGCTTTGGTGATCTACTTTTAGAGGGTCCAACCCCTTTCTCCAAACCATGACCAGGTAAAAACATGCTTGGAAACCATAGCAAAGTTTTCAAATTAAGCCTTTGTTTCTGGAGCTATTTTCCATATCTCATAATTTCTGTTTGTTCTTATGATTACTATGATGTTTAAAGTCAATACTGTTCACAAAGTTTGGTTTATTAGGTTATGCTGAGGTACTTTCATGCTAAGACATGAAAAATCATGTCTTATTAAAATTGAAGCAGAAATATTCTTCACACCTGATCAAAATGCCAACTGGCTTTATGACCTCAGGCACGAGTGTCTCTGTTTATGAACATTTTTAAAAGACAGTAGTTTTGCTTTTAATGAACATATTTAGATATCATGGTTAAGATTCAATTTGCAAAACAGAATGCATTTCCAGGTTTGGGAGTAAAAGATGCCCATCAATATCTATCATTAATTTCATTATTTTGACACAGTGAGAAATTGAATCAAGCAATTACTTTCCTTTGTGCCTCAGGTTGAAGCTGGCCAAGGAAATTTAAGACACAGGAGTGATTTGAAAAAAACAAAAAAACAAAAAAAAAACCTCCTTAGAGCTATGAAAAAATGCACACTGAGGCACATTTATTGTTTGAAAGGTCACATTGTAAACATAATTCAATTATCAGGCAATCCCAGTACTGTTAAATGGACCATCAAACACTATGCAGGTATGGCCCATTCCAACTTGTAAAATTAGAATAACTTAGAAGAATGAGCTTTTATAACATAAAGGAATTTCCTGCAGATTTCTAAATAAATTAATGTGTAACTTTCCAAGACACCACTAATGATGTAACGTGAACTCTGTCTGCACATTATTTCATTCGTGCATGGCACATAACTGTTTTCAAATAAAGTGACGTGTAAATTAAATGTTAAATTAAGAAAAATCGAGTCTAAGACCATATAATCTGGAGATCACTTATCAGCACTCTGTAAACTTCACTGTTCTTGTTCTTCTCTTCAAATATGTTACTGCCTAGCTCTATGCTTTTTCAGCATGGGTCAGTCTCTCTGTCTGAAGTCCTCCCTCACCTCCTACACATCTCCACCCCATCCTGCTTATGACAGCCCCACGCACCAACATCCTAACCTCCTCTAGATGGTCAAAGCCACCCTCAAGAATAAGATTTCCCTTGAAGCAGCCTAATCAACAATCCCAGGTGAAATGAGTACTTCTCCCAAGGTTTGCTTCCACTTGAATTGTTCAACCCTCCTGCTAGTTCTCACTCAGTAGAATTCAGAAGGTTTCTGTGATTGTTACCTCTAATCCTTGGAGTTCTTAAATTCTTCAACAGCCTTCACCTGTATTCTTCACCCTGGTAACCTCGGGGCAGAGCCCCTGGTCGAACCTGCCTTAAAGGAGTTTCTCAGCACATGTGTCCACCTTGAAGGAACCTAGGAGCATCCCTGTACCAAGGGGTTCATGAGTTACTTTTAGGGTAGACGATGGGGGTCTCTTTCACACCCCTACCATGAAGGATGGGCCAAATAGAGAAAAAAAAATTTTCGTCTTGTCTCACTTCTCTTGCTCTGTTGTCCAGGCTGGAGTGCAGTGGCAAGATCAGATATCACTGCAGCTTCAAACTCCTGGGCTCAAACTCTCCTCCTGCCTTAGCCCCTCCAAGTAGCTGAAACTAGAGGCATGTGCCACCATGCCTGGCTATTATTATTATTTTTTATTTTTTGTAGAGACAGTGTCTTCTTATGTTACCCAAGCTGGTCTTGAATTATTGGCCCCAAGCAATTCTACTGCCTCAGCCTCTGAAAGCACTGGGATTCCAGGCATGTGCTACTGCACCCTGTCTATCTCTCTCTCTTTTAAAAACACAGCTTGAGAGTTCAAAGAAGTCTCAGAAGCAGAAACTGTGTCAATTCCCATCTCCATTGATCACTATCATTTTTGTCCCCTCCCCAGTCTAGGTTTGATAAACAATTATACGGCAGTTTGGTAGTAGTGTTGGGGTTGCCTCTTATAAAGAAAAAGCCACAAATAAACAAAGCTTTTGAAAGTGATTTGTCCAAGTACTGACAATCCTGAACATTTTGACAGAAATATCAAGAAAAGATGTAGTCCAGGTACTGTGGCTCACGTCTGTAATCCCAGCACTTTGGGAGGCCAAGGCGGGCAGATCACTCAAGTTCAGGAATTCAAGACCAGCCTGGTCAATATGGCAAAACCCCATCTCAACTAAAAGTACACAAATTAGCTGGACATAGTGGTGCACATCTGTAGTCCCAGCTGCTGGGGAGGCTGAGGCAGGAGGATCGCTTGAGCTCAGGAAGCGGAGGTTTCAGTGAGCTGTGATTGTGCCCCTGCACTCCAGCCTGGACAGCAGAGTGAGACCCTATCTCAAATAAAAAAAAATTCATGATAATCATTTCACAATGCATACATATATCAGAACATCGTGTTTTATACCAGAAATACATGCAATTTTTATTTGTCAAAAATTAAAATGTTTCCCTACATAATTTCTGTCAGCACAATTCTTTAGTTTGGAGCTTGGAAATAACCCAACAAAAGCGGGAGGTAAAAATGCAACCCTGCACGCTAACTTTGCAGGAACATCCAACTGCTTCCCCTCTGTGAGGATGGGAAGGAGGAGGCATTGCTTCCACCCAGATGCCTGTCTCTCAGCTTTCTCCTTATCTGGGCTCCCAGAGGTCTTCTGAGCAAACACAAGAGCAGTGATCTGTGGCTGCAGCAGCTGTCGGTTTTCTTCTCCCTCTTGACAAAAGTACTTAAACCACAAACCTTAAGGAAAAAAACAAAAAAAAGAAAAAGGTGGAAATACCTCTTTTCGAACACTGCAAAATAATGTCACTCTGCTCTTTAGATGTTTTCATAAAACATCGTGGCAGGTAGAGAACCATTTCCAGCTGAAGTGTTTATGATAATGAAAAAAAGCAGTTTTATTTTTCCCACTGTGAGACACTTTTTCGGAAAGGCAAGAACCGCTGAAGGGAAAAGTCTCCAAGGGCTAGATTCCAATTAACTTCTGTACCGATTGCTGATAACTTTAGGCAATCGCTGTTCTTTAGAAAATGGGGCAGAGAGTCTGAAAGATCATAAAGATGAGATGACTGATCAAGGCATAGAACCTCATACCGTGTTTTCTTCAGTGTGCCACAATTTTAAGGAATTGTAAATAAAATACAGTAGATCCTATACTTGACATTCAATAACATAGAAGTGCTGGAATGTGTGTCTTGGAGCTTAGACATTGATCTGGGGGTTTGGAAAATAGTAATCATACAACCCATCACTGTGCATGGGTGAGCCGCAGAAATGTGATAGCATTGGAAGAACTTGAAATTTTTGGAGTGAGAAAACCTGCGTTTGGAGTTCTGGTCAGCTCTGCTCCACAGTTTAGGAACTCTCATCTTGGATTAGGAATCGTATCCATTGGCTGCATAACAAATGCAAGGCCTGGTGCCACACAGTAATAGGCACTGGTTTTTCAGAAGACTGTAGAGTTTTGCTGATGTAGGCTGGGCTCAGCTGATCTTGGCTGGTCTCACTCATTTGTGGTTCTCTGGCTTGCTCGTAAGTCTGTAATGGAGATTGGGTCTTCTCTCATCCTCCTGTTGGAATCAGCAGACTAGCGTGGGTGTATCTTTCCCATGGGCATTTCAAAATTCTGCTTGCACCACCTTTGCTAGCCTTCTATCCATACTTGGGGAAAAAGAGAGGGTGGCAAAGTCACATAGCAAATTGCATGGATAACAAAATGTATGAATAATCAGGACCGAATGATGCTATCTACTACCATACTTAATTCTCTCAATCTCAGGTCATCATCTGTTAAATGGGAATAATAATACACCTGTTAAAATTAAGTGAGATGACACTGAAGAGTATCTAGCTCAAGCCCTGGAACAAAGCTGATGCTCAGTAAATATTACTCTTCTCCTATTCACCTCTCCAATCTTATAAAATGAAAATGAATACCTGCCACATCTCATGGGATCATTGTGAGGTTTGTTTTTTGTTTGTTTTTTGGTTTTGTTTTTGTTTTGCTTTGTTTTTTTGATGGATTCTTGCTCTCTGTAACCCAGGCTGGAGTGCAGTGGCACAATCTCAGCTCACTGCAACCTCCGCCTCCCGGATTCAAGCGATTCTCCTACATCAGCCTCCTGAGTAGCTGGGACTATAGATGCGCACCACCATACCCAGCTAATTTGTATATTTTTAGTTGAGATGGGGTTTTGTCATATTGATCAGGCTGATCTTGAATTCCTGAACTCAAGTGATCTGCCTGCCTTGGCCTCCCAAAGTGCTGGGATTACAGGCGTGAGCCACCATGCCCGGCCCATTCTGAGGTTTTTAAAAAGGCAAACACATGTAAAAACAATTTGAAAGAATGTTAATGGCTATATAATTTTGGTATTGCAAGAACTTGTAGAATGTTCACTCTTACCTAGACATGAATAAATTCAAGCACTTAATATTAAATCACAATTTTCATTGAGCACTTTAGTACATAGCAGGTGGAAATTTTCTCTGTGCTAGGGTCAGATATTTATATTATAAATGAAAGCAAATATGTGTGGCTGAGGAGGGTTGAGGCAGAGAGAAAAAGGGGGAAGGAGATTTGTCATGTTAGTTACATAACTCCTTCAGTGTTACCCAAGATATCTGGAACTGATCCAGGAAGAAGACCTTTTCTATCCATTATCATCCCAAAGCCTACAACTTGATGAAGATGTTTCTAAATAGTAAAGAGTGATGAGCAGGTCACAGAGGGTAAAGCCTCGATGGTGCTCGGGTCACAATTCTCTCACCTTAATAAATCATCAACTGTTTATGAAGCAGGCAGTGCAATCCCAGATAATAAACCCTAATTGTTTGCCTAGCTGTGATCCCCAGAGACTCTAAGGGGCCTAAAGAAATTAACCTCAAAAATGGCAAAGATGTGGGGAAGAAACAGTCAGCGTTTAAGCGCAAGAGATGGAAAACCTGAGCCTCCAACCATGGCATACCCAACAGCCTTTGTGACATTTACAAATGCTCCTAGTCTAGAGAAGTTTATTATAAAGTTATTATTTCCCTCTCTTTTTTGACATCAAAATATGAAAGAAGGGTGGCTCAAAGGGCAAGGGCATTTGCTAAGAGGGTTCCTTGGTGCGGGGAGTTTTCCTCTGTAGGTAAGAAGCCCACCTACCACAGAGTAGAAATTCCTTAAGTCAGATTTCAGAGAAAACTCCCTTTCTCTTGTGGTGTAAACTTAATTGATATTTCACCGGTGTCTACATATTTGATATTTATTGACTTTTTATTTTCTAAGTTTGGGTTAATCCCAGATGGTAAATTGCAAGCAGAGAGTGCCCTAATCCAAAGAAATCAGTGAGGCAAAAATGCAAATTGTTCTTGCTTCTGAATACTTTGGTAACATTGATCAATGTCAAGGGTGTTAGGGTGCCTAATGATCTGACAATTATTCTTCACTGACATTTATTGCCCAGGTTAAAATGTTTTCTAATCCCCACCACCCTCTTTCTCTTCCTGCCACCTTCACCCTGCAACAATTCAACCACTTCACACGAGACATAAAAGGTGCAGTCATCAGTATTGAAAGGACTTGGAAATGATAAGTGATAAATGGACTAGTGTGTTCCATTTTATAAATGTTTATCTTTGATAAACATAAGACTTTGTGCTTTTAAGTGTCTAACACAGAACCTGGCTTGAAGTGGATGTTCAATGAATATTGGTTTCCTGAATACGTAAGTGAACGAGGTACTCAAAGTTAATGTAATAGCCTAATAGTCTAAAATAAAATACTTTCAAATGCTTACTTTGCAACCCCTGACTAATAAAGAACAGAAATTTAAAATGTACTTTTAAGTCTTTATATGTCTTATGTTGGTGGGGATTATTTTTAATGAAATAACACAAAGTGGAAATAGTACACTAGCAGTGGCTTCATTGAACTGAATGCTGTGTGGGTGAATTACTTAGCTGAAGCTTCTGCAATATAGCAGTAAGAATAGTACCTCCCTCGTAGGGCAGGGGGTAAGGGAATTGTGTGAACTACTGCATGAAATCATTTAGCCGGGTGCCTGCCACCAGGTAAGCATTCAACAGCTATTGCCATTCTCATCTTTACCATCAACAGCAGCATCATCTCAGGAACTAATTGATAGGTTCCAGGTCCTATTGATTCCAGAGGTTTAGTCAAGGACCTCTCAGACCGTTATAAAAATATGGTGAACGACCCCAGGCTCCAGGGGCTAAAGGGCTGGTGCGTAAACAACCAGAAAAGTTCTACCTTCCCTAAGTGGTGCACTTATACAGAATATTCCAAATTCCTTCCGAAAGTCCTTTCCTTTGGCTCAGGAAAGCTATTCTGGTTCCCAAAATCTATGGTTGGAGTTTTTCAGAAAACAACCAGCCTGAAGCATGCAATCAGTTGAATTTTGTTTAACCTTGGCATAGTCCCCCCCTACCCCCCCCACCCCCCCGTTCTATCTACTTCAAACAAACCTTTAGGGAGATTGAGAGCCAGAGAGAGTACAGAGGGCCAGGAGGCAGGGGGGCAGGTAATCAATTGTACCAAAGATATATTTTTTTAATATCAAGGATAAAATTCTTGAGAAGGGAACATGATTGGGGCCAGGCACAGTGGCTGACACCTATAATCCCAGCACTTTGGGAGGCCAAGGTGGGCGGATCATTTGTGGCCAGGAGTTCAAGACCAGCCCAGCCAACATAGGGAAACCCCATCTCTACTAAAAATACAAAAAATTAGCTGGGCATGGTGGAGGCTGGGGCATGAGAATCACTTGAATCCAGGAGGTAGAGATTGCAGTGAGCCAAGATCATGCCACTGCACTCCAGCCCGGGTGACAGAGCGAGACTTTGTCTCAAAAAAAAAAAAACAACAAAAAAAAGAAGGGTACATGATTGGAAATTCTGACGAGAGGGGTTTCTGAGGTTAGAAAGGGCACAAACAGTGCAAACCTGTTCATGAACCTGTTCGTGCCATGAACAGGGCAGAATGCTTCAGGAAAGAATTGTCGAAAGTAAAAAAGCAAATAATGGATGTAGCTTATTCTAGTTATTGAAGAATCCAACAGGATGGAAGCTAAATGTGGCACATGGCATGGGCGATGTCTCAACAGTGAATGGGATAACAAGTCGTTTTAATGGTTCAGGGCCAATAACTGGGGAGGATGAGGAATGGCATCTCTGTTTTGAGTAAACAAGAGTGATTTCCTTCCCTGACACTGAAAAATGAAACCTTTGGGGAAATAGAGGAAGGGTCTGGGGAAGAGGAGAGAGAATAGAATTAAAGATGGAAGTGAGGCTGGGTGCAGAGGCTCATGCCTGTAATCTCATCACTTTGGGAGGCCGAGGGGGTGGATCACGAGGTCAGGAGATTGAGACCATCCTGGCCAACGTGGTGAAACCCCGTATCTACTAAAAATACAAAAATTAGCTGGGTGTGGTGGTGCATGCCTATAATCCCAGCTACTCAGGAGGCTGAGGCAGGAGAATCACTTGAACCTGGGAGGCAGAGATAGCAGTGAGCCGAGATTGCACCACTGCACTCCAGCCTGGCCAACAGAGCGAGACTCCGTCTCAAAACAAAACAAAAAAAAGATGGAGGTAAAGGAATGAGATTCTTGTGGAGACAATTTAGTTTTTTATTTCCTAGGAGAAAGTTGATCATGGGTATACAGGTAGGAGAAGAGTCACAAAGAGAATGGCACTAGACTGGAAATGGAAGTCACATCAGAAGCTTTACAATCCCACAGTGAAACCCAAAAACATGGGGAGAGGTTGGTATGAATAATGCAATGATAGATGGAAGGGCTTGATGAGTTGGTTGAGTTTTGTATCAAACCTACTATAAAATATAGGGCCTTGGAACAAGGACTTTGTCTACCCTATTCTCCACTGTATCATCAGAACAAGAACAGCTTCCAGCACATACTAGGTGCCTTACAACTATTTGTTGAATGAATACATGAATAGAAGTAAAGATTAGGGATCCCTAAACACTGTAATACAAAATAAGAAGTATTGTTTAAGTCAATACCAAAGAAATAAGGTCCAGAGGCTCCCAGAAATGGCAATAATCTTTTATATAAGGACAGCGAGTTGCACTCAATATGTTGGGTCTACAGATTTGTCAGGATGCTAAGACTCTGGTCAAAGGATGTACATGTCTGGTTAAGTGAGAATGAGGTTGCAGCCTGCACCTAAGGTGACACAGAGAAAGAGTTAAGAATAGAAAATTGGACCCCGAGCAGCGGCTCACATCTGTAATCCCAACACTTTGAGAGGCTGAGGCAGAAGGATCTCTTGAGGCCAGGAGTTTGAGACCAGCCTGGGTAACATAGCAAGACCCTGTCTCCATTAAAAAAGTTAAAAATTAGTTGGGCATGGTGGTGCATGCCTACAGTCACAGATATTCAGGAGGCTAAGGCAGGAGGATCTCTTGAACCCAGTAGTTCAAGTACTCCAGCCTGAGCAACAGACAGACACCCTGTCAAAAAAAAAAAAAAAAAAAAAGAAAGAAAGGAAGCAAACTGGAGACTATGAAGAAGATGATCAAGAGGTGATAGAGTTGGTGTAGATACTGAAGTTCTTTTAGAATGCTGATGTGTGAACTGGAGGAGAAGAAGGATGTTAATTAGAGATGAAAAGCATCGATGAAGGAAGAGGCAGGGGCCGGGGACCAGCCTGTGATTCCATCTGGAGGACAGAGTGGCTCGCCCTATCTTGGGGATGTCTTGTGAGTATAAGAACCACAGATGGAAAGAAGGGCAAGGGACAGGGGCATCTTCCTTAAATCGCATTGATAGGTTCATGTATGGTGCACATGTGTCACATATATGATGCAAAAGTGTCCTGGCCCCTTGGTGATGGCATAGACGTGTGTAGCCACATTTAAGGAGTCACCAGTTGAAGTAGAGTTGTTGAATTATTCTTACAGAGAAAATTCCTCAAGCATAAAGAAGTTCAGAAAAATCTCATCTTTTCAACTGCATTATGCTCTGACCTAGGTCTTTGCCATTTTTCTTTCATTGTGTATTTTTTCCAAGTGACCAGCAATGCTGAATGAAACAGTCAATCCTGATTTATTTGGACTCCTGGACAGTGTGCCCGTACGCGCGCGTCCACACACACACACACACACACACACTTTTTTTTTTAATACTCGACTATTCAGGATCAGAGTCCATAAATCTGTTTTTGAAACTTTCTCTAAAAAGAGGCTACAGTTATGTGCCTCTAAACATCTGGCCAAACTGCAGAAGAACCCAGTTAACTATCCAGATGTGAAATTCACAGTGGGCTGAACATGGGTATTTAGAAGTACCCACGCAGTGGGATTTCTTTTTCAGCTTTCTGTACACAAACCAGAAAAGCAGCTCAGTAATGGTGTCAACTAGATCCATTCCTGTGGGAGTCCCACTTCTTAAGAGAGGAATGAATGATGAACGAATGAATGAATGAATGAACAAACAAACGCAACAGTGCTCTCAGCTCTAGAGAGAACAGGCTACAGAGCCCAAAGCGGCTGGATGCTCCCGCTCAGCCCCCCTCGCCTCCTGCCCTGGATCAGCTGCCCTGTGGGTTGGTTCAGATCACTTTTCTTGGCTCAAATGCGTTACCTAAGACAGAGATCATTTGTCAAGTGAGCAGGGTACACAGAGAGCTGTAGGCAGATTATGGAAAGAGAGAGGGAGGAGAGAGAGGGAGGAGAGAGAGCGCGGGAGAGGGAGAAAGAGAGAGGGGACCAGGGCGAGGAGAGGAGCAGGCTTCTCCAGGAACGGCGCTTTGCAGGCGCTGGGGATTCAAGTTAGACCGGGTGGCGGTGCAGAGGCGCCACCCGGGAGAGGGGAGCCACCACGGCTCCCGACATGGCTCTTTTCATGTGGGATGCTTAAGCACAAGCACGGCACACAGAGAGAGTAACTTGCAGGAGACAGAAACTGGCATGAGGATTCTGCCACCATGGAAGGGCTCCTGTCTCCGATGAGGACGAAGGTAAGGGGAGTGGATGTGGATTTCTTTTCCTTCTGCTTGGAGGGACAGAAAAGGCTGTGTGCATGGGAGGAGGCTCACGGAGCTTTTGTCTTATTTCAGAACTAGGCTGGCGATTGCAACTGGATCTCCAAAGAATAGGCTTGCCTGCACGGCAGCGCGATCTGAGGGGAAGGGGAGAGCAGAGAGGGGAGCGAGCCATCTGTCAGCGTGGACAATGGGAACCTCAGTAAATGAGTTCGCCTCTCGGTTGATTAGACAGCCATATTTTAGCAGGATTTCCAATCACTCTTGCTTTGGGGCCGTGCAGCCCTCGGAGCTGTTCGTTTGCAGGAAGTACCGATTTCTCAGACCGTATTGCTGTTTAGCAGGAGGAGTAACACGTTTAAGGCAAAGAGTGTGCCCAGCTCCCACTTGAAATAGCCTCTTTCCTCTTCCTCCTCCTCTTCTTCAGAGCAGGAGGACCAGGGAATCCTCTCTGTAGAAAGTAGGTTAATGCATTCTGGAGGCCAATGTGTTCTCGGAAACATAGCAGATCTGCAGAAAAGATTTCAGAGCACTGCTCTAGCCTGACATCTTGAACTTGGTCCTGTAACATTTAGAAATGCTCACGGGGAACTGGTTTTAGTCTCCTGAAGACTCTAAGCGCTTGTTCTTCTTGGCTGGAGTTTGCTTTTTCACTTTCAAGAGATGCTTTGAATGTGGGGTTTTCCATTATAAGCTCAGACGATGAAGGTGTTATTTGATATCTGCTATATTTACCTATAACTCTAAATGGATAGGTCAAAAGTTTTCAATAATGCTAGAAATATTACTTTTCTTAACCAGAAATTTCAAAACAAATCAAGGGGCAAATAGCTCTCTAAATACACAGCAGAGTTAAAGTCAATAGGACAAAGCTTTGATTTACCTCATCTCTTTGATGCCCTGTTTAATGATTTGGACACAAATAGACTCTTGTCATTGAACTTTTTTTTTTCCTGCTGGTTAATGAGCCTGACCATGATGTTTTCAGAGAATGTTAGAAGTAGGTCTTGTGCAGGAAGACACCCCCATCCTTTGCGAGAATTTCCCATCTCTGTTACGTTCACCCACGTCTGAGAGTCGTTCATTAGAAGGATAGCCTCAAGTGAGAGTTTGTTACAAAGGCTTTAACTCCAGCCCTTCAGCGGGCTGGCAGATCTTTGAGATCCCCTTGGTGACCCATTTGTTCTCACTGGGCATGTAGCTGGAGTCCTGTTGCTTACAGGCAGTACACTTCAATCCAAGGTCCTGTTTCATGATTCCCTACCGCAGCAAAGAAAATGGCAAGTGACACTGGCATCCTAGCTCACTTGATTGACAGGAAGAAGTTTGAATGCTTTGCGGAATAGCATTGTAATCTGTTCATTTGACCAGGTTTTCAAATTGCAAACTATCGCAGTATTGTGCAGTCTCTGGCGCCTAACAGATCTGTGGATCCGAGCTCCTAACCTCACGCAAGTACAACTCTCGTAGACTTCGAAGGGAGTTCCCTATGCAAATAATCAGGACCCAGGCTCTGTGTAAATCACACTATGAGTCGTTTAAAATGGCATGCTATAGTCGGGGGAGAAATGGATGTCAGTGGGTCAGGCTGCTCACATATATTTATCAGTATCACTCACATCATGGCTTGTTCCTTCATCATCATATTGTCTAATAAACATGGAAACTGTGGGGTTTGGGTCCTACCAAAGTTTAAACATAAAATCTCTACATAGCAAATAGATTCTCATTCAAACACTTCAGCCTTTAGGTTTCAAGGGATTTGTGTATGTGTATGTGTTTAAATTGCTTCTGTGAATTCTTTTTTAGTCTTTTTATTTCTGATGCTGGAAATGGATATTTCCATATTGAAAATTCAAATTGCATTCGAATTCACCGACCTACAATATCATCATGACTGAGGGAACAAGACCCGACTGGGCAAGAGGAGAATCCCATTGACAAGTCTTGGTTTTAAATCCTAAGTTGCTCTGTCTGAATGTTGTTGAAATTATCCAGTGATATTTTTAATTTATCCAAAGACATATCCGTGACAATGTGGTTGCCATAATTAAACTTTGATCACATTATGTCTCCTTAAGTCTGTTCTGAAATATTTTCTCCCTTTGGTGAGGATTTAGCTTGAAGTTTCTGATTTCCTGGTATCATGATAGGTCAGACAAAGGAAGCCTCCTAGAGCTAAATTTTGGCATGTTATGGTTACTCAATAACTTATGGACAGTTTAAAGCAAGCACTGAGGTAAATTGGACATCGTGCAATAATTTCATTACGCCATGTAATGGACTTAACCAGTCTAAATCATGGGTGCTTAATGCATTTTTATCTTGGGATTTGCATAATTGGCACATAAATATGCATGAGATTAACTGGAAATGGCAAAACAGGGTGAGAAACACAGTTCATAAGCGTTGAAATTAAGGCAGTTGCAAAGAGGGCACCTGAACATACTCTGTCTCCTGGGTGGGCGGCCACACTTGACATACCTAGAAACAGACAGGGTGGCAGCTGGCCTCCCCTAATCGCAGTTAGTGTATTGTCAGTGATACACAGCCATTGCACAGCTTTGGCTTTTGGC
Source organism: Pongo pygmaeus (assembly GCF_028885625.2). Lineage (NCBI taxonomy): Eukaryota > Metazoa > Chordata > Mammalia > Primates > Hominidae > Pongo > Pongo pygmaeus. Next base: position 14,320,437 of record NC_072381.2, on the reverse strand, counting down.
TGGATTCACTTGGGCACACTGCTTATTCTTCCTTTTATATATAATGCAATCTAAAAGAGTCTCTAGGCTGATGGATATACTTCTAACTGGCCTTCTGGCAGGCCCTGACACAGGTCTCAGGATTTCAACCATAGCAGATGATGTTTGCAGAGGCAGGAGTGAAAAAAGCAAGAAAAAAAAAAGAGAGAGAAAGAGAAGGTGATTGGGTGGTTTCTTCTATGAGAGTAAAGGAAATCATTTTATAATCAGTCATCTCTGTGAATTTTTTTAATGTGTCCTTTTAGTTAGATTTTTAATCCTCCAAACTTCATAATTCCGTCTAATCTTCTGAGCCCTGCTTCCAGTGAATGAGGCTGGAAAAACAAACAAACAAATAAAAAAAAAAACTCCCCTCGTATTCAGCGTCTTGTGATTCATGGTGGCTGCAAAATTTGCAGGGAGCACTTTGGTAAGGCCCCATGAAATCAGGCCAAGTCTTTACTTTTCATGACTGTAAGGAGTGTAATTTGAAGAAACTGTGGCATCAAAAGAAGATGGAGAGGAAGGGAGGGGAAGAAAAGAGGAGAGGAGAGGAGAGGACGGGGAGAAGAGGCGAGGGAAGAGAGGTAGGGGAGTGGAAGGGAGGGAAGATGGCTTGATTAGAGTGCTTTTTTTAAATATCCAAATAAGATTATAGCTATGTTTTTACCAAATGTTTGTGCAGTAAATACAGAGTGGATGGAAATTAACCCTAGAAAGGATAGTTGTAGCTTCTAAAAAGTTGATTAACTATTTCGTGTGCTAATTTGAGTTTTTCTGAATACTCCAATACAGTTTCCTTTAATACCTGCTCTCAGTTTACAATCACCTAACTTCCCAGAGTTGGTGTCTTTTTGTCTGTCTGACCCTGTCTTATTTCTCCTACAAAGACATATCCTGTGCTATACTTCGGATACTTTTTTCAAGGAACATTTGTGATTTGTGGCATAAAGTAACTTTCTAAAGGAAGTCTTCTGAGAGGATCTGGCCATTTTATGAAAGGGGCAATTAAGGGGAAATGGAAGCAGATCTTTTAAAGAAGGAGCATTTGAAATTAGCACAGGAATCATGTCCGGCGAGTCCTGCTCTTTTGTACCTGGGGATAATAGCCATACATAGCTAGAGTTAGTTCAAGAATTGTCTTTCCTGATCTTGCTATATTTTTGGAAACACGTTAGATACAGAGGTAAGATGTCAAAATTCTGAAATACACACAATATAGGATCAAAAGGAAGAATAAAATATGTATAGTCAAAGCTCTATGGCTCCTTAGGGCAATTATTATAGAGTATGTGAAACCCTTAAAGTCACTTAGAATTATTCGACACCTGCTTGAAACTTTGCCAGGATTCCATGGAGAATAGTGCCTGGAATGATCCACTGTATTCCACCTGCTTGTATGTGAATTCAGATCAAACACTGGAATTTCTAATGTAAAGAACTCTGTGAACCAGAAATCACTAAGGGTTAAGGAATGGTTAGCCTGAGTGGGATGACTGTGGAAGGCTTGACAATTACTTGCAAATACGCTAAATATCACACACATGATTATGCCCAAGCCTATGACAGCCTATACTTTATCTTAATGGAGACTTGAATAAGAGGAGATTTGTTGGAGCTGAAGAATGACAGGTTTAGATTAAATTCAAGGAAATGTTCACTGATATCAAAATGTTTTCCTAAGAAAGTGTGAGACAGTTTCTAATCTGAAGGGGCCTCTGAGATAGTGTTCCAAGGAAGGGCCACATATACAAAGTGACCCCCAAATACAGGAGGAGGCAAGAAACTAAAGAACAAGGATAAAATCCAGTTTTTTTTGGTAAAGGGTGATTTATTTGGGGAACTTACAGATGGAAGCATGGGACAGCGAGATCTCCATAATGTTATGTTACCCCCAGACCCAGGGCTTATCTACCATAGGAAAAGGGTGTGTGTGCTCTGGGCAGGACAATTAAAAGCAAGCCTACAGAATAGGCAAGAATGCTATGCGTGTCACAGCCTATAATTTGTGTGATAACATCAAGATCGACATGTTCTTACACTAGGGATGGTAAATAAAGTAGGAACCAGGAGGCGTTGACGGAATTGGGGCTAATCAGAAGTCGAAGTGGCAGATTAGCATCCAAGATGGAGTCACTTCATCTCGGAGTCACTCCTCAAATAGGCAAGGAATAATCTTACCTGAAAAGGGATTCTTCCACCTAAGAACCCAGAAGGAGCTGATGCAGACATTGTGTATTTTTATGGTGCTATTAAATTTTTACCATAAAGCCAATAAAACCAGAAATAGGTTTGTGTATGATGTACACATCAGATTCTCTTACAAAGAGCTACTGTGATGCGTTTACTAAACTACTGGCCTCAGTTGGGTGCAAACAGGAAACAACTTTATTCTTTTCAGAACAACCCCCTTCAAGGCATCTGTGAATTGTGGGAACACGGTTGAGGGCTATAGGACAGTTTATTTAGTTAATGAAAAGGAAATGTGAGAGGCACCATGGCTTATCCCCAGACAGACTACCTGCATTCAGATTCTAGCTCTGATACTTACTAGGGTGTACCTTTTTTGAGCCTCAGTTTTTTTGTGTATAAAATGTATGCAGTAATAAGACTTATACATTATTTTGAGAAGTTAATACATTCATGCCTGAAAGGTCTTGGCACGTCATCATAAATGTTAGCTATTACTAGTATGAATGTGTAAACAAATATGTGAATGAATATGTGAAGAAGTGCAAATCTCATGACCAGTGCCTGGAATAAATTGTCATTGCCATGAATACAAGTGGGAATAGCAGATGACCTATCTTCTGGTTGATGCTTGCAAGATTCCTGGGAGGTCACGGTGCAAAACCCCTGTCAGGTGTGCTCAAAGAGGTCGGAACAAAACAGATTCCTCTGAAGAGTAAATCAACTCTCATGACAATAAAGGCTTTCATGACAAATAATTGTGACAGGTGAATTGTTTAGAAGAAGAGACTGTGGATTCAGCAAAGCCAAAAGGTATCCTGTCAATAAGAGAATAACAACTTTTTTTCTTCCATGCTTTAGCTCTTACGAAGTTGGACACAGATGATCTCATGTGATCTTTATAGTAATTACAACCCAGAAATGAGCAAGCTGTGAATTAACCACTTCCACCCCAGTAGTGATTGTTAGTCATTTACCAGCACACCACTGCCTGGGACCCTCATGAGAAAGTCCAAGCATCTCCCCTGGACTTCTAGGTTTTTCATGAGCTGTCCCCCACCCACCCATTCTGCCTCGTCTCTCTTCTGCATTAGAAGTTCAGGCTTCAGCTAGCCTTCCAATCATCTGAGAATGTGTTTAAAAGTGAAGGTTCTCGGTCCTCTCTTCCAGAAATCCCGACTCACTGAATCCAAGAACCATGCATTTGTGCCAAAAGGCTGGAGGACTCTGATGCAGGTGATCCTCCCACAACATGTTTCAGAAACACTGGGTCTACCCTCTCTCTATCCACGGGGATGCCCTATAGCTCCCTGAGCCTGGTGTACTTCCCACCTTCCAAATCTTACAGCACACTCTCCTCTCTGGGGGCATATACTTTTCCATCCTGCCCTGTCTGTCTACCCTGTTCACTCTAAGGCCACCTTCACGTGGCAGCATGGATGCCACATCCTCTGGGAAATCTCTGAAGCCCCAAGGTGGGGCTAGATGTCCATCACATGCTCTGCTTACCTTGTTCCAAGCCTTCCTCACACTCTAAGCCCCCACGTATTTATCCATTGCCTTTTGCAATGGACCGAGAGCCTCTCCACTATACCGTGTTCTTATTTCTTTCTTTTCCTTTTTTTTTTTTTTTTTTTTTTTTTGGTGAGATGGAGTCTTGCTCTGTCACCCAGGCTGGAATGCAGTGGCATGATCTCAGCTCACTGCAACCTCTGCCTCCTGAGTTCAAGCAATTCTTCAACCTAAGCCTCCTGCGTAGCTGGGATTACAAGTGTGCACCACCACACCCAGCAAATTTTTGCACTTTTAGTAGAGACAGGGTTTCCCCATGTTGGCCAGGCTGATCTTGAACTCCCGACCTCAAGTGATCGCCTCCCAAAGTGCTGGGATTACAAGCATGAGCCACCGCGCCTGGCCCTGCTCTTGTGTCTTTATTTAACTTTATTGGCATATATATGATGTACTTATTTTCTGGGGAGAAATGATAATTTCATACATTCATATAGTCAAATCAGGGTCACTGGGATATCCATCACCTTAAATACTTATCTTTTTTTGAGCTTGGAACATTCTAATTATTCTCTTCTGGCTATTTTGGAGTAGACTATCGATTAATATTAACTATCGTCACCCTGTTGATGTATCAGACACTAGGGCTTATTTCTTCTATCTAAGTGTATATTTATCCCATTGTATCTTGTTCATCCTTTTAAGCCTAGTACGTAGCATGGTACAGAAATATAGGGCCTTCATACATATTTATTGACTGAGTAAATGAACAAGAAGCACCCATAGGCTCTCTAAGGGCTCATGGGGTTTGATAAACTGGGCACAAAGGCCAAAGTAGCTGGTTAGAACCGGGGTAGAACTATCTCCATGAAACAATATGGGCAAATTCCACAGAGTGAAGGCAATCAGGCAGTATATTTGGGAACAAGTAATGGGCAGGCCATTTTGTTGCCCTTTTCCTATCCTGTTCTTTGGGTGAGTAATAATAACCAGCATTGACTGACTGTTTGAAAAGCTGCAGGTGTAAAAAGGGCTCTACCAGTGAAGACGCCATAACTGGAGGTGAACATTGACTTTGGTTTGGGTTCATCTGTTATCCCTGACTTCCATTCGGAACTTTAGATTCCAAAATGTTTCAGTGACTTTACTTTTGTTGAAAAAGCAAATGATTATTTTCCAGATAAAACAAAGCTGTGCTGACTTTAGGCAAACAGGAAAAAAAATGCTGACTTTATTTTCACTTACTTCCAGTGTATCTCCATAGAGAGAATAAACTAGCTAGAAACAGTAAAACAAGTTAGTTTCTTGTATCATTATGAAACCATGTTAATCAATATTTGAAGTAATGATGCATGAACAATAGTAATATATTAGTACAATATAACAATATATAAAGAATTATTCTAATAGTCATAATGTATTGAAACTTAATATAATATAACATGTTTTAGTATATACTTATTCATATATTTATAAAACATGTTAATATTTATACAACATTGGCATTGATTATACAGTATAGTATGTTTATAAAATATTGTTTATATATTAGTTATAAAATACATATATTTTAAGATAATATTTTATTAGTAAGTGTAATAGTAATTGCCATTTATTGAGCATTTACTATGAAGACAGTTTTTTTTTTTAATTTCAGATTCAGGGGGCACATGGGCACGTTTGTTACAAGGGCTATATTGCATGATGCTAAGTTTTGGGCTTCTGTTGATCCTGTCACTCAAATAGTGAACATAGGACCCAATAGAAAGATTTTCAGTCCTTGCCCCACCCTCTTCCTCCCCTCTTTTGGAGTCCCCAGTGTCTACTGTACCCATCTTTATGTCCATGAGTACTCAATGTTTATCTCCCACTTATAAGCGAGAACATGTGGTATTTGGTTTTCTCTTCCTGCATTAATTTGCTTAAGATAATGGGCTCCAGTTCCATCCATGTTGCTGCAAAGGACATGATTCATTCTTTTTATGGCTGTGTAGTATCCTATGGTGTATATGTACCACACTTTCTTTATCCAGTCGTTGTTGATGGGCAGCTAGGTTGATGCCATGCCTTTGCTATTGTGAATAGTGTTGTGATAAATAGAGAAATGTGGTGTCTTTTCGGTAGAATGATTTCTTTTCTTTTGGGTATATGCTCAGTAATGGGATTGCTGGGTCGAATAGTAGTTCTATTTTTAGTTCTTTGAGAAATCTCCAAACTGCTTTAAACAGGGGTTGAACTAATATACCTTCCTACTAATAGTGTATAGGTGTTCCATTTTTTCCCACAACTTCACCAGCATCTGTTATGTTTTGGCTTTTTAGTCGTAACCATTCTGATTGGTGTGGATGGCTTTCACTGTGGTTTTGATTTGTGCTTCTCTGATGATCACTGATGCTGAGCATTTTTTCATATGCTTGTTGGTGGCTTTGTCTTCTTTTGAAAAATGTCTGTTCGTGTCCTCTGCCCACTTCTTAATGAGGTTATTTGTTTTTGTTTTTGTTTTATTTCCTTATTGATTTAAGTCCTTTATGGATTCTGGATATTAGACCTTTTTCAGATGCATAGTTTGCAAATATTTTCTCCCATTCTATAGGTTGTCTGTTTACTCTCTTGATAGTTTCTTTTGCTGTGCAGAAGCTCTACTATAAAGAGAATTTTTTAGAAATATCTAATCCAGGGGTGTCCAATCTTTTGGCTTTCCTGGGCCACATTGGAAGGGGAATTCTCTTGGGCCACACATAAAATACACTAACATCAACAATAGGTGATGAGCAAAAGAAAAAAAAAAATGAAGGTCCATGTATAATCTCATGTTTTAAGAAAGTTTAAGAATTTGTGTTGGGCTGCATTCAAAGCCATTGTGGGTTGCAGGTTGGACAAACTTGACCTGATCCTTATAAGAATTTTGGAAAGCAGATATTTTTAACCTCATTTTATAGAAGCGAAACCATGGCTCCAAGAGGTTGATTTCCTCAGATCTATGGAAATGGTGAGTGGAGAAATCAGGGCTTTGATCCTACCATTCACTAGCTCCATCTTCTTCCCAATACCATGTGCTCCCTGTTCCCAAAGTAGAAATGAAGACTAGGGAGGAGAAGTGGCTGAGTCCCACCTCACCTTACTGTGCACCGGGAATCACCGGATGGGCTACCTTAGTGTTTAACCCACAAGTTCATGTATTTTTAACCATGCGAATCCTGAGACAGCTTGATTCCTGAATAGCCTTACTGTAGACACTGCACAAACCAGCTTCCGGGTTGCCTGGGATGCAGGACCTGGGGCTCATTGCCAGCTACATGAGAGGAGAGCACAGGGACCCGGCACAGGGCTCAGGCATAGGCACAGGGACAGGGACCAGGCGCAGGTCGCCCCTGCCATTCTCTCAGCCAGAGCGGCTGGCCTATTTCTCAACGGTGAAGGCTTTTGTGCCTGAAGATGAGGCTTGGGCAAATACAGGATGAAAACTCATGCCCCAGAAGGTAGACGAAAGACCTAAAAACAGACCACATATACCAGCTGTGTCGCTGCTGGGCTTTCAAAGCCATGGTTGGTTTGCAGCCTTTTCCATCGCGTGCCAACAAAAATCCTGTTGGCCCAGGAGACATTAGGAAGCCTCTGTGGGAGCTGTCTGGATGGCCCTGAGGAATGAGAAAATACACGGGCCATTGGCCTCATCAGAGGGAATCACAGGGCGCTGGGTAGCCACCCCCCTGGGCTGGTGGACCACACTGCACTTGCAGAGGGAGATACTCATTCGACTGAGAAAAAGACCTCCGAGACGCCCCAAGCCAGAGACCTCACACTGGAATCTGAGTGTAGCAGGAAGAAGGGAACACGACTCGGGAAGCAAGAGGGGTGAGATGAAGATTTCTGGGGATTTCTGATGTCTCAAACATGTAGGCGTTTATTTGCAGTAATTCTGTTCCTTTTCGGGCCAGACCTGTCTGCTACGTCTCAGGCAGGGGGAGAAGCTTGGAAGCTGCTGGGAAGGGAAAGGTAACCTGGCCATTCTGGAATCTCATTTACTTATTCATCCAACAAGGATTTATTAAGTGCTCGTATCGAGTGCCAGGCAATAAACACGTTTCCTTCTGTCAGAAATGTGCAAACAAAAGGGAAAGTTTAACAAAGAGTCCACGAGCAAGACAAAGGGACCCATTCAGTTTCTCCTGAAAACAAATGGGAACACAAGCTCTCCGGAAGCTAGAAGCAGATGATTTTTTCCAAAGCCGCGTTACTTTTCACTGAGTGTGACGCTTTTATTAGAAGTGGATGATAGCGACTGGGTAAATTAACTCCACATTGATATTCAAAGGGAATTACGTTAATGATAATAACTTAGTATCTTCAAAGGGATAAAAATGCCTTCAGGGGGATCCTATTAAGTCTCAGAAGGTCTCCTTTATCTTACACAAAGAGCATGAACCTGGACATATTTTATAAATGAGGAAACTGAAATTTAGACATTTCTCCTAAAATTTCAAAGTAATACAATGTCTTTAACACTAGAGAAACCAGTTTTAAAAATACAGTGTAAGATACCATTAAACTCAGCAAAGATTAAAGTCTTACTTCATCGGGTTTTTTTGTTTTGTTTTGTTTAAATTAGCATTGAGAACTCAAATAACCCCCACATTACATCCACAAACTTTCTATTATTCTTTGGTCTGTCTAGATTTTTGGCTGGAGATTCCTATTTAGCCTGTGTGCGCAGCTGTCATTCACTTTCAAACTTAATGTGAAAGAGATTCGAATGGCCATGCCGGTGTGTGTGGAAGGAACGGAGCAGGATTTACATATTACCACACAGGCTTTAAAGCAACTTTTAATTTATTTTACAGGTTGAGTAAATCATGCATAGCTCTTGGGTAAGGCTCTTGGGCACGTCATCCTGGGTAGATTTGAAAGAGATTAACATTTACTCTATGCTCTGCATAGCTTGACCTAGTGTCCTGGTACCTGCAGCAATCAGCTAACAAAAATCCCAACAGGAATCCAGTTAAATAAAAAGAGAAGATCTGATGCAATACTTCAAATGGCAGAAAACAAAAACAAAAACAAAAACAAAACCAGAGAAACTCAAGACTCATGTTCAATTGGCTGGGACGAGAGTGGGGTACAGGACCAAGTTAACCGGTTAATTCAGCTGCGCCCCACACATCCCCTTCAACCAGACCCCGTGTTCCTCCTGTACAATGAGAGTGCTGAGCTCGTTCATTCCTCTTATGTGACCATCAGCTTTCACTGCAGAGGTCAAAGCACTTCGGACATTCATGCCGTCATATACACTTGTACCAGAGGTCCTAGGATATGCCAAAATCCCACTCACAAAATGTCACTGGGAGCAACTACATTGTCAAAATAAGCTGTTAAGGCAGCAATCACGATTTACCAGAAGTAGACACATCCCAGCTTTATGGCTTCTAGGGTGGGGCCAATGAATCAGTTAGAGATGCCTTGTCTAGTGTGGTGGCTGCTAACCACATGTGACTATTGAGTCCTTGAAATGTGACCAGTCTGCCTTGAGATGTGCTATAAGCATAAAATGCATACCAGATTTTGAAGGTTTCATACAAAAAATATGTATATATAAAAAATACCTTAATTTTTCTATTTATTACATGATGACATGAAAATATATTAGATATATTTGTCTAAATAAATTATATAAAATATCTAATATATGTAACTTAAATATAATTTAATATAAACATATTATTAGAATGGCTTTTAACTATTCCTTTTTTTGCCTTTGTATATTGATACATAATATTTGTACATATTCATGGTACACGTGATATTTTGATACATACAATGTATAATGATCAAATCAGGACTTTTAGGGGGTCCATCACCTTGAACATTTATCATTTCTTTGTGTTGAGAACATTTCAAATCTAGCTGTTTTGAAAAATATAATGTTGTTGGCTATCATCACCCTACTGTGCTATCAAATAGTAGAACTTATTTCTTCTATCCAACTGTAGGTTTGTACCCATTAACCAACCTCTCCTCATGTCCCCTCTCCAACACATCTCTCCAAGCCTCTGGTAACTATTATGCTACTCTCTGTCTCTACCAGATCAACTATTTTAGTTCCCACATATGAGTAAGAATATGTGATATTTGTCTTTCTGTGCCAGGCTTATTTCATAATGACCTCCGTTTCCATCCATATCACTGCAAATGGCAGGATTTCATTCTTTTTTATGGCCAAACAGTATTTCATTGTGTATATATGTCACATTTTCTTTATATATTCATCCACTGATGGACACTCAGGTTGATTTCATATTGTGGCTATTGTAAATCATCCTGCAATAAACATAGGGGTGCAGGTATCTCTTTGATACACTGATGGAAATCCGTGTATTTTCCTTTGGATAAATACCCAATAGTGGAATTGTTGGATTGTATGGTAGCTCTATTTTTATTTTAAGTAATCTTCATAACAGCTGGGCATGGTGGTTCACACCTGTAATCCCAGCACTTTGGGAGGCTGAGGCGGGTGGATTACCTGAGGTCAGGAGTTCAAGACCAGCCTGGCCAACACGGTGAAACCCTGTCTCTACTAAAAATACAAAAAATTATCCAGGTGTGGTGGCAGGTGCCTGTAATCCCAGCTACTCGGGGGGCTGAGGCAGGAAAATCACTTGAACCCGGGAGGCAGAGGTTACAGTGAGCCGAGATTGTGCCACTGCATTCCAGCCTGGGCGACAAGAGTGAAACTCCCATCTCAAGAGAAAAAAAAAATCTTCATGCCATTTTCCATAATGGCTGTACTAATCTACATTCCTACCAACAGTGTATGAATTCCCTTTTCTCCACATCCTTGCCAGCATTTGTTATTTTTTGTCTCTTTGATAACCCCATTCTAACTGGGGTAAAATGATAGCTTCTTGTGAAGCTAATATCCAGAATGTTCTAGCTTCCAGACAGCTTGTGTTCCCATTTGTTTTCAGGAGAAACTGAATGGGTTTTGATTGGCATTTCCCTGATGATTAGTGATGTTGAGCATTTTTCATATATCTGTTGGCTATTTGTATATCTTCTTTTGAGAAATAATTACTCAGATCCTTTGCCCACGTTTTAATGGGATTATTATTATTGTTATTTGCTGTTGAGTTGTTTGAGTTCCTTGAACATTCTGGATGTTAGTCCTTGTCAGATGAATAGTTTACAAACATTTTCTCCCTTTCAACAGGTGGCTCTCCACTCTGTTGAGTGTTTCTTTTTCTAGGCAGTAGCTTTTTAGTTTAATGTAGTTCCATTTGTCTATTTTTGTGTTGTTGTCTGTGCTTTTGAGGTCTGAGCCATAAAACCTTTGCCAAGACCAATGTTCTGAGTTGTTTCCCCTGTTTTCTTCTAGTAATTTTATAATTTCAGGTCTTACATTTAAGCTTTTAACTCATTTTTGCATTGATTATTTTAACATGGTGAGAGAGAGGGTATCCAGTTTTCCCAGGGCCATTTATTGAAGAGGATGTTCGTTCCTCAATGTATGTTCTTGGCACCTTTTTCAAATATCAGTTGGCTACAAATATATAGACTTATTTATATCTGGGTTCTCTATTCCATTCCATGTGTCTGTTTTTATACCAATGTCATGATGTTTAGATCATTATAGCATTTGGTACATATTTTTTTTGGAGACGGAGTCTTGCTCTGTTGACCAGGCTGGAGTGCAGTGGCATGATCTCGGCTCACTGCAACCTCTGCCTCCCAGGTTCAAGCAGTTCTCCTCCCTCAGCCTCCCTAGTAGCTGGGATTACAGGCGCCCACCGCCATGCCTGGCTAATTTTTTGTATTTTAGTAGAGACAGGGTTTCACCATATTGCCCAGGCTGGTCTCAAACTCTTCAACTCAGGCAATCCACCTACCTTGGTCTCCCAAAGTGCTAGGATTATAGGAGGGAGCCACTGTGCCCAGCCAGCATTTGGTATATTTTGAAGTTCCATCAGGTGATACCTCTAGCTTTTTTTGTTGTTGTTTTTGTTTTTTCTTTTTTGTTTTTTGTCAGCATTGCTTTGGCTATTCAGGTTCTTTTGTGATTTCATATAAACTTTAAGATTTTGTTTCTGTTTCTGAAAAGAATGTCATTGGTATTTGGATAGGGATTGCATTGAATCTGTAGGTTGCTTAGGGTAGTAGCATCATGATTATTTTAATAATATTAATTCTTCTGATCCATAAGCATAGGATATCTTCATTTGTTTGTGTCTTCTGTCTTCTTCAGTTTCTTTCATCAGCATTTTATAATTTTCTTTGTAGAGGTCTTTCACCTCCTTTGTTAAATTTCTTCCTCAGTGTTTTATTTTTTTTGGCAGCAATTGTAAATGAGATTTCTTTCTTGATTTCTTTTTCAACTACTTCATTATTGGCATATAGAAATGCTGTTGAATGTAGCTATTAGAAAATCTAAAATTAGAAATGTGGCTCAAATCATAATTGTATTGCACAGCCTTGAGCTAGAGAACATTTACTCCGTCAAGTTTAATGGCTATACGCCCAAGTAGTTTTTTGATTTGTTTTTATATTTTCCAGCAATCCCTGATTGTTCCAGAGACATTTTTAATGTACTATAATTGGGACCTCATCATAATCCTCCTCGGGCTGCTCCCCTCTCTCTCTCCCTTGTCTCATTAAATGGCAGTCCATTCCATCCATGCACCCAAGCCAACGACTTGCCTTTATATACTCTCCTTTCCTTCCTTTTCACATTCAGTCAGTTTCCATATCCTGTTACTTCCTTTCTTCAAGATATCATGTATTTGTTTCTTCCTCTTCATCCACATGGTGGGTATGCTTCTGGAATAGAAAGCTACCTCCTCCTCCTCCTCCTCTTCCTCTTTCTCCTCCTCCCTCTTCTTCCTTCTCTTCCTCCTCCTCTTCTTCCTCCTGCTCCTCTTCCTCTTCTTCCTCATCCTCTTCCTCTTCCACCACCTCCTCCTCCTTTTCCTCTTCTTCCTCCTCCTCTTCCTCCTACTCCTCCTCTTCCTACTTCTCTTCCTCCTTCTCCTCCTTCTTGCCTCCCTCCTCCTCCTTCTCCTCTTTCTTTTTTTTTTTTTTTCTTTATTTTTGAGATGGGGTCTCACTCTGCCTGTTACCCAGACTAGAAAGCTGTGGCATGACTATTGCTCACTGTAGCCTCTAACTCCTGGGCTCAAGCGATCCTCCTGCCTCAGCTCTCGAGTAGCTGGGGACACAGACTCACACCACCATACTCAGCAAATTTTAAATTATTTTTTGTAGAGGTGGGGTCTTACTGTGTTGCCCAGGCTTGTCTTGAGCTCCTGGCTTCAAGCAATCTTCCTGCCTCGGCCTCCCAAAGCACTAGGATTATAGGCATGAGCCACTACTCCTGACCACAGAAGCCATCTTCTGACTGAATTCTTGCCCTAGTCTCCTAGCCAAGTTTCTCCTCTCCAACACTCAATTCCTCTAGTCAGTCAATTTCTTACTAGTAGAGCTGCTACTCTGAAACACAAATTTAATTACTCAATTTTTCTTCTCCAAATTCTTCTCCAGCTGCTCCCATTGCCTACACAAAGAGATTTCCCCCATCCCCCATCCTTATATGACATTCAAGGCTCTTTATGATCAGGCCCCTGCAAGTCTTTTCAGCCTGAGCTACCGCTCCTTCTTCCGGAAGTTTTGCTCTAGTATTGCTGGTGCTTCATCAGAAGGTCATGGTTTCCCTGGCCCTTATGTCTCTGTCCATGCTGAGCTTCGTGCCTGGGTTCTGCTCTTTTCCTTGTCTGCTGAAAATTCTATAGTCCCCAAAAGTTAACTCAGCTTTTTCTATGAATCCTTTCCTGACTTGAAGCTCAGACTTAGGGTCTTAAGACTTAGGGTCTCTCTTCCTAGATCTCCACTTACCATACCTAAAGATTAAGTTCTCAGGCTTGTCCTACATTCTTAGTAAATTTGGCCAGATGCAGAGTCAAATTTTCATTTGTTAGAAATCCGCCTCATGTCCTGTGTGTGCTATACAAATAGAAGACTAAGATTCACCTACAGATGTGTGAGTGCAAGATGCTAAGACCAGGTGGCCCTTACCTCAGCCAGAGCAGTGAGGCTCACCCACAGCAAGGCCTGTGTTGGCTGGACTCCGGGGTGATGGGGACAATGATGACATTTGCCTAGTTCCTGCCACTGTGATCAGTGCATCAGTTAAATGTTATCATCCCTGTTCTAAAACGAAGACTCATAAAGTGAAATCGCTTGCCCAAGGCTCAACAACCACTATGGGATATTTGGCTGACAATCCCACTCTGCTTCCACTCTACCAAATACCTCCAAAATTCGTGTCATGGTTGGTGGTATTCAGAGTATGATATGGAGGCGATGATGACCTGGTTCCTCAGGAAGAAAGAGTGTGGGAGGAGTCAGAGAGCTGTAGGTCATGGGGTCCACTGGGGTGCAGAGATAGAGAAAGAGAGGTGGGGAGCAGATATGAAGACTGTGTATGTTCAGGTCCCACAGCCTTAGGGCAACCAGTCTGTGACCTCTTAGTAAATTGGTCTGATGTATGGGCTATTCCCCTAAGAAGCACAGGAAGAGTCATTTTGTAACTTAGTTTTAGATTCAGGCTAGGCTTTTGCTGCAGCTTTCAGACCTGAACCCCCAGGCTCTGTGAGGTGGGGAGTTGAAAACATGTTCCTCTGCTCTACTCCAAGGGGCTTTTCCTCTATCAAACAAGTGAACCAGCACAACAATAAAAGCAACTGCTTTAAACAAGGGTGTATCAGCCTAAAGAAACTATCTAGATTTCTGGCAAGTCTATTTTGCTTTACTGACTAATGTTTTCATGAAGAGTCTTGATAGACTAACAAAGGATAAAGAAGCCTCTTTGATAGAGAAACCCAATGAGGTCATTGAGCAGGACGTGTGCTCAGGTTTATAAGTTATGTTCCAGTAACAGCCAGGAGTCTGTGGAAGCATCTAAGGTTCCAAGTAGAGTTGAGTTTTATGCAAAATGGCTGATTTGTTAAAATCATGACTTAGTCCAGGTAATCAGAAACATACAAAGGGTATAAACCCACGTAGATCTCTTTGTAGCTTAAGAACCGAAACATCACTAGTAGAGTAGATGTCTCCATGTACCTTCCCTCATTATCTCCCTCCCTCTCTCCTCCCAGAGGTAACTGCTACCCTGAATTTGGTATTTATCATCTGATACCGTTACTAATATTACAAACATGTTTGTAATAAAAATAAACAATATTGCGAGTATATTTTGGTGCTCTCAAGAGATGATATCTAAGTGTATGAATCATCTGCGATTTGTTTATTTCACTCAATAGTTTTAGTGTGAGAGTCACCAACATGGGTGTGTATTGTTATAACTCATTCAAAATGGGTGTGTATTATTGTAATTCATTCATCATGGGTGTGTATTGTTGTAATTCATTCATCATAGGTGTGTATTGTTGTAATTCATTCATCAGGGGTGTGTATTGTTGTAATTCATTCATCATGGGTGTGTATTGTTGTAGTTCATTCATTTTCCCTACTGAATGGATTGATTGAGTACAACATTGTGTGAATATACCGCAAGTCATGATCTGTTGTCTTGTGAGTGGACATTTCCCATTTTTTTAACCCTTACAAACAATACTGCTATGACCATTTATATATACATCTCCTTGAGCTCATGGGAAAAAGTTTCCCAGTGTCTGCACCTGGGAGGGGAATTGCTGGGCTGTGAGGTACAGGTGTCCTAACATTTACTATATTGCTCTCCAAAGACGGTGACCATTAAAATGTGTTCTATTTCCCTAAATGGCACCTATATCTTCAATGTGTTACGTGGCATTTGTATCTATGTATAATTAAGGATTATGTCAAAAAAGAAAGAATGTGTTTCTATCTACACACGGCACACTTATTTTACTTGTTTTATTGTGTTCTGAAAATGCGAGTAAATAGAGATTACTTGATTGCTTTCCTCCAAAACCTCCATCCACTCTCACTCTTCCCTAACATTTACATTCATTTTTAAAATTTTCTAACTTTCAATTTTATTATCCCAATATCTCAGAGCCCTCTCCAGTGGCATTGCATTATATATGGCATTAATCCATATAACCTGATCAGAGGTGATGTGATTTTATTTTCTGTACATAAAACTCATAACAATGTAAGGAAACCTGCTAGACTCTGTGACTGAAAACAAGCCCACATCCTTTATGGCTATTAAGGAAGGAGAATTGCCACATGGGAAGGGACAGACGCTAAGCCCTGGAGTTTTAATTCCTTTCTTTTGAGGCCTGGCTTCCCCGGGGATTACTCATTATTTATTGCCCCCATTGCTGGGCTGGGCTCAAGGTGACTCTTACTAGTACTGTCTCTCAGAGGTCCTCCATAAGAATTTCTATTTTATATTTTCAACACAAGAATCTATTCATTTATTTATTTAGAGATAGGGTCTTGCTCTGTCTCCCGGGCCAGAGTGCAGTAGTACCATCATTGCTCACTGTAGCCTCCAACTCCTGGGCTCAAGTGATCCTCCTGCCTCAGCCTCCCGAGTAGCTGGGACGATAGATATGTGCCACCACACCTGACTACGTTTTTTAAAAAATATGTTTGTAGAGATGAGATCTCACTGGGTTGCCCAGGCTGGTCTCAAATTCCTGGCTTGCGATCCTCCTGCTTTGGCCTCCCAAAGTGCTGGGATGACAAGTGTGGGCCACCACATGCAGTCCACAATAACCTTAAAGACACAAAGAGTAGAAGAGGATTGGGGACCACCTGATGACCACTTCATAGTTGGATACTGGCCCAGGATTGTTTTGCCTGCCATATTTCTTTCAGACCAACAAAGAAAGACTAGAGATTTACTTAGTAACAAATGATGTGGCTCTTGCTATATTGTTCAAGGTTTACAGAAAGTTGAGTAGGAAAACAATGACAGGAGAATTGACTCCTAACCCAGCACAGGGCAATGTAGACATGCCAATCTCAAAAGAGCCCACAGAAGAGGAGTCAGAAACATATTCATGCTAAAAGCTGCAATTTCATTTCAGCCAAAAAATATCAACACCGGGGTAGAGCAATAAATTTGAACTTTGTTAATTTTATATATTTTTGGATTTAATTTAAAATTTTGTTTGAGTTTCTAGTTACATAAGAACTCTTCAGCATGAGGAGATTGTATTTTTAATTGTTTTAGACATATTTAAGGAACTAAAGTTAAGATAAAAATAAGTTAAGCCAGCACTGGGGGTCTAGAAGTAGGTTGTTTTTTGAAAGGGATCCATACATCATACATTTAAAGTGAAATCAAACCTCTCCATATAGCTGAGACCCAGCTGGAGCATTTAAATAAGGCTTTCTAAAATCTCAATGATATCAAAAAATGGAAACAGACAGATTTGCAATGCTAATCTTGATTACAAGGGGGTAATTCACTCGTCTTCAGCTTTGGCTCCTCACCTGGTCTACCATTTGCTCCCTTCCTTGGTCTTCAACGCCCTGCAGCTTCCTCAAAGCTGATGCGGGTTTTCAAAATCCATACCCTAGACCTTGAAGTCGACAGAAAGACAGAACCTCCTTGCCTAACCTATCGGGCGTCATTGCCAGATACTTTTCAGTCAAGTATTTCAAACACAGACGGTTTAAGACAGGGAATGGGTCGCTCACGTGCTGGAAGAGCTAAGAGGCCAAGCAGGGGATGGCGAGGTGACAGCAGGAAGCCGCGACCCCGTCATGGCTGCTGGGACACAGCCAGGAAAGGAGGCTACTGGAGGGCAGAGGCGGAGCCATCTGCCAGGAGTGACAATTACAGCAGGGACTGCTCCATCGGTGCCTGCGCAGTTAGGAAAGAACGATTGGTTGATTAATAATGTCTGGGAGGGGAGGCCGTGCTATGAGAAGGAAAGAGAAGGTTCTCTCTTATTCTGCCCTCCGACTTTCTGCCAGCGCTTCCTAGTTTCAAAGGCGATTGGCCAGAGAACCTAGGGAATGCACTTCCTGTGATGCAGAGCAGAGCTGGAGACGGGAGGGGAGCAGGCGCGTGGAGACAAGCCTCCTAAGCTCGGTTTCCTTTTCGCCTGACCCTTCGCTCCTCTCAGATAACTCATGCTGGGAGTGACCTTCTATATATGACTCCATACTCTACACACTGGTGTAGCCTCATCTTGTAGCAGGAAAGGCAAATAGGATTCCAATTTTATACCAGTTCTGATTGGTTGCTGCGGTTGCCTGGAGCCCTGTGTGGAAGTTCCTGTGGCTCCATCTGTGCATGTGTAGTCAGGAAAGAATGAAATATTGATTAATAATGTCTGCTGTGAGTACAGAAGGGGAGTACACGCATCATTTGGTATAGACCATCCCTGTATCCTGGCTTCATCAGAAAAATCATGCAGAAGGCAACACAAAAGTTAGCATCCATGTGGAGCAAGTGTGAACCTTAATATATCTGCAAACCTGGGTGTGCAAGAATGTCAATGTCTTTATTCTATTAAATTGAATTCATTTGAATCTAAGCCCTCACTTCTCTGGATGAGCAGGGATTTCCATCTTGTCACTCTTTTCATTTTCATGGAAAGTGGGAAAAGCCCTCTGCACTGCAATACATTGTTGTGCCCGCTGACAGCTCGTTGGAAAGACCACAGTAGGGCAGTAGGGCAGCTCTCAGCCTCCCTGCCTTGTGTGGAGTCCACGAGTCTCTGCCGAGGCCTGGGGCACTAGTGCTCAGGATCCAGCATTCCCAGGAGCCGCCTGGGATCTTGCCTCCTTCCTGGGGCTCTGCCAGAGACTAAGGTAAAGATTTCTACTGCTTTTGGATGCCTGGGTTCCCCCTCTTCCCAGCTGAAGGAGTCTCTCTTCTCTGCATTTTTTTTTTCTTCTCGGAGGCAAGGTCTTGCTTTGTCATCTAGGCTGGAGTGCAGTGGTGCAATCATAGCTCACAGCAGCCTCAACCTCCTAGGCTCAAGTGATCCTCCCTCCTCAGCCTCCTGAGTAGGTGGGACTAAAGACATATACCACCATGCCCAGCTAATTTTAAAAATTTTGTTTGTAGAGACAGGGTCTCGCTATGTTGCCCAGGCTTGTTTTGAACTCCTGGCCTCAAGCGATCCTCCCACCTTGGCCTCCCAAAGTGCTGAGATTACAGGGGTGAACCACCGCACCCGGCTTCTCTCTATTCTTAATGCACAGGCTTCACAATGGAGGTCAGAATGAGGACATTATTGGTTCCCTGTTGTCCTCTTGGTCAATGCAACCAACATGCTGGTCAGATATTTAATTTTAATTTTATACTTAGGGAGTAACTGTCTTTAGACTTTTCCAATAGAACTACACAGACATGGCTGGTGCAGTGGCTCACGCCTGTAATTCCACCACTTTGGGAGGCCAAGGTGGGCGGATCACGATGTCGGGAGATTGAGACCATCCTGGCTAACAAGGTGAAACCCCGTTTGTACTAAAAATACAAAAAATTAGCCGGGTGTGGTGGTGGGCATCTGTGGTCCCAGCTACTCGGGAGGCTGAGGCAGGAGAATGGCGTGAACCCAGGAGGCGGAGCTTGCAGTGAGCCAAGATCGCACCACTGCACTCCGGCCTGGGTGACAGAGCTAGACTGTGTCTCAAAAAAAAAAAAAAAAAAAGAACTACACAAACATCCTGGTTTGGCTATGTATTTATTTATTTTCCAGCAAATTGTAGTGTATTGAGACAGCTGACACGAACCCATTACATCACCCTCCCTTCATGCTGTGTGACGTCCCCTCCCCTCTCTGTCTTCTCCCCCAGGAAGCTTGGCAACATCTTTTGAATGAGCTTCGTTCTTAGAAACTAGAACCTGGGGTAGAAAGTGTCCTGCAAGCAGCTGAAGTGGGAACTCATCTTAAGTGAAGGGAACAGGGGCCTGCTGCCCTTTAAAAACAAAGGAGAGAAAGAGGGAGAAAATAAATTAGTTAAACATCTCCAAAACTTAGCCTACAGCATTTCCAAGAAATGTACCCTGGAGAAGGGAGGGAGGGAGGAAGGCAAAAAGGGCTGCAGGAAGGAAGGGCTGCTCTCATTGCAGAAGGTTCTGTTTTTTCATGTATATATATATATATGAATTTTATTTTTTATTTAGAGGGTACATGTCCTTGCTTATTACATGGGTATTACATGTGTAAAGGGGGGATTGGACTCCTAGTGTACCCATCACTCAAATATTAGACATTGCACCTAGTAGGTAATTTTTTAACCCTCTCCTCTCCTGTCCTGATCCCTTAGGAATCACTGGAATCTATTTTCTTCATCTTTTTGTTCACATGTACCCTTTATTTAGCTCCCACTTAAAAGTGAGAACATGCTTTTGTGCTTCCTGTTAGTTCACTTAAGATAATGGCCTCCAGCTCCATCAGTGTTGCTGCAAAGAACATGACTTCATTTTTTCATGGCTGCATAGTATTCCATGGTGTACGTGTACCACATTTTCCTTATCGAATCAGCCGTCGGTGGACCCTTAGGTTGCTTACACGACTTTGCCATTGTAAACACTGTTGTGATGAACATATACGTGCATGTGACTTTCTGATATAATGATTTATTTTCCTTTGGGTAGATACCCAGAAGTGGGTTTGCTGTCCCTGCAGTGGACAGATACCCTACTAGACTCAGGAAGGATCAGTAAATACGAACTACTGCAACTTCCTTTTGGAGCTTGGAATCAAGAAGTCAAGGAATTTTAATAACTTCAATCTTAGCCTCTGAGCTAAGATTCTTAGGTGTGCGACAAATGCAATGCTTAGGATATTAGATATGATGCTAAACTGAGATTTCTCCAGAAAAAGCCCAGAGTCTGCAAATTCCTTCATCTTTCCATGAATGAATATGAATATGAAATTGGTAACCTGCCTTGGTGGAGTAATTTCTAAAAGCGCTGATGTGTTTTCACCTTGTTTCGTTAGCTAATGCTCATTGGGAGAGGAGCGGGAGGAAAATGGAAATGTGTGGTTTGGGGTTCCTGGCTGTGAGCGTGTTTCCTAGGAAACCACCTGGGATTGAGTGCAGCAGTCTCTCTGAAGGGTGAGAGAAGGGAGAAATATGAAAGTGAATATGCACAGAGAACCGAAAAAATAACTCACTGGCAGAGCCCCTAGGTCTTTAATTAATAAAGAAAATACTCCATTCTGAGTGAAATCTTTAGGAACTGCTGATGAGATAGAGGCGGGGTTGCGGGAGGCTAGGAGAGGGTAGAAGAAGTACAAGCAGATCCATTGGCTGGACAGGAATGCAATCTAGAACAGTTCAGCCCAATTAATATGCAAAAAATTAAGCAATGTACAGATGAAATAATAACATTATCTCTATTTCAGCTTTGCATTATAAATGGAAATAACGATCTAATTATCCTCTGAGAATGAAGCCGATACTACTTATCAGCAGTTCACAGGCTCTGATTTGTTTTACCAATGGAGGCCACATATGAAATATGCACTTCTCTGTCCAAGCTCTTTCATCTCCTTCCTTTTAGGATCAATGCTGCGGACTAGGACCTGATATGGTTTGGCTCTGTGTCCCCACCCAAATCTCATGTTGAATTGTAATCCCCAGTGTTGAGGGAGGGACCTGGTGGGAGGTGATTGGATCATGGGGACGGATCTCCCCCTTTCTGTTCTCATGAGAGTGAGAGAGTTTTCATGAGATCTGGTTGTTTAAAAGTATGTAGCATTTCCTTCTTCACACTCTCTCCTGCCACTGTGTGAAGATGTGCTTACTCCCCTTTCACCTTCCACCGTGATTATAAGCTTCCTGAGGCCTCCCCAGCCGTGTCTCCTGAACAGCCTGTGGAACTGTGAGTCCGTTAAACCTCTTTTCTTTGTAAATTACCCAAACTCAGGTAGCTCTTTATAGCAATGTAAGAATGGATTAAAACAGGCCCTATAGGAAGGAGAGCTGGCCAGGATGAGGGGTGCCACCTCAGGACACGAAGCACACTCACTCAACTGCCCATATACACCTCTGAGAGTCACAGCCCATCTCCCACCTTTCCTGAGGGTGGGAAATATGGTGTTAATGGACTGATGAATCAACAATGTGTTTAAAATGGCAAGCAGTTGCCAGATGTGGCCGCTCATGTCTGTAATTCCAGTGCTTTGGGAGGCTGAGGCAGGAGGATCACTCGAACCCAGGAGTTCCAGGCTGCAGTGAGCTATGATGGCACCACTGCACTCCAGCCTGGATGACAGAATGGGACCACATCTCTACAAAAAGTACAAAAGCTACCCAGGCATGGTGGCACATACCTCTAGTTCCAGCTACTGTGGAGGCTGAGGCAGGTGGATCACTTGAGCCCAGGAGTTTAAGACCACAGTGAGCTATGATCATGCCACTGCACTCCAGCCTGGGTGTCAAGGTGGGTCCCTGTCTCTAAAAATAAATACATAAATAAAAGATGAGCAGGGAGTAGTTAAAAGACATTTTCATCAATCTCACTACACATTTCTGTGTGTCCATTATAACTAATATTTAAATATTAGGCATATTAAAGGAGACATATGGTTGCCTGATGAATCTTAAAACTTATTTTTCATGGAAATACTTACATAGCATGGGTTTTCTATAAAAACAATGGTCTATGAAAGTATGTATTTGGACTGTAAATAGGTACAGCCCAGAAAGTCTTAAGAACTTGGCTTCTGGCTCATTCATGATGTTTATGAGTTCCTAGAAACATCCTTATCAATATTTTGTTATTTCTGTGCTCTGGTGTGTGAATTAGGTTTGTTTTCAGTGATGTGTATATAATTACATATTATAGCTCATTTCTAATTACAAGTGTGTGAGCATCCACATTTGTCTGGGTATGTATGTGGGAGGTAAAATCCTAGCGTAAACCCCTAATATCCTACAAATCACATTAACGCTAGACGGTCTTGCCCAAGATCTTAAAGCTAAATGTTTCTAGATGTGTAAGTCCTCCTAGAAACAGGGTGGAGGAGATTATTCTCATTGTTTCTTTTTGTTGTTGTTGTTGAGACAGAGTCTCGCTCTGTCACCCAGGCTGGAGTGCAGTGGTGCAATCTCGGCTTACTGCAAGCTCCACCTCTTGGGTTCAAGGGATTCTCCTGCTCAGCCTCCTGAGTAGCTGGGATTACAGGCACATGCCACCATGCCTGGCTAATTTTTTGTATTTTTAGTAGAGATGGGGTTTCACCAGGTTGGCCAGGCTGGTCTCGAACTCCTGACCTTGTGGTCCACCCGCCTCAGCCTCCCAAAGTGCTGGGATTACAGGCCTGAGCCACCGCGCCCGGCCATTCTCATTGTTTCTTAAACAACAACCAAAAAAGTTTTCTCTTGATTCTTAATCCCTTTGAGAATGTCTTCTCTGTTCATTCACTGTTTGCAAAGGCAAGTTCCTGGTTGAGATGATGGTGGCCCTGTTTTAGTCAACCATGTTGAAAGATGCAATGATAGTTTCTATAAAAAAGATTAAAACACTCATGACATATAAACTCCATGGAGTTCATTAACCTGGAAACTAAAGGGGGATAATTAAAACACTTTTATTTCCTTTCAACATCAGACTACATCTTGTGGACACCAGAATAGTAAGAGGGTGTGGATGCACATCAAATGCTTGGTGGTGGGTCTGAATTTTCTCCAACACCTCGTGACATTGTACAAATTGCACAATACACATTAATGGAGGGTGTTCCTCTTAAGGGAATGAGAACAGCCAATATTACTGAGTTTATTGTCCCAGACAGAGATGTAAGAATATTACTGGAATTGAATTGTCCTAGGACACCTTGAGGTAGGAATTGTTTATATAATCTACTCCTTTATAGACAAGGAAATAGAGGCACAGAAACATCAAGTGACTGTCCCAAGATCACATAGTAAGTGGAAGATCTGTGATTTGAATCTAGGCGGTGTGTGGTTCCAGGGCCCACTGACCCAACAGCGCTCTACAGCAGGGGTCCCTAACCCCTGGGCTGTGGACCAGAACCAGTCCGTGGCCTGTTAGGAAACAGGCCACACAGCAGGAGGTCAGTGGCAGGCAAGGGAGCATTACCACCTGAGCTCCACCTCCTGTCAGATCAGCAGCGGCATTAGATTCTCATAAGAGCACAGACCCTATGGGGAACTGCACATGCCAGGGATCTAGGTCGCACGTTCCTTGTAAGAATCTAATGCCTGATGATCCATCACTGTTTCCCATCACCCCCAGATAAGACAATCTAGTTGTAGGAAAACAAGCTCAGGGCTCACACTGATTCTACATTATGGCGAGTTGTATGATTATTTCATTATATATTATAATAATACAAATAAAGCTCACAAGAAAGGTAACGTACTTGAATCATCCTGAAACCATCCCCCACTCCCCAGTCCATGGAAGAAGTATCTTCCACAAAACCAGTCCCTGATGCCAAAATGGTCGGGGACCACTGATTACCAGTATCTCTGGCCTGCAGATACCATTTGGCCCCAGCATCTGGAGACAACTGTCCCACTCTTAGGAATATAATGACCACCAGGATTGGCTCTGAACTGTCTGACCCCCTCCCTGACTTTTAGACTCTTACCTGATCTGACTCATCAGCTTTCCTTCTACTGCAGGTTGGCATAAGAAAAGGAAAATGTGTTCCTTTTCGAAAAGATAATATGCCCTAGCCTCCCAAATCTGCAAGATCCAGGCCATCTTTCAATGAACCTGCCTGTCCGGCATTTGTTTGTTTATTTCTAATTTATACTTGCATCCAAAAAGGAGTTGAAGCAACTTAAAATAAAGACATGCATATCTACATTTATTAAAACAAAAATAGAAAATTGCAAATGTGAGGAGGAAATGAAGCAAATAGATGATGATATTTGCTGTAATTAAGCATTACAGTTAGTTATTGCTCTGTCATTTGCCTCAACTGATTATGTGCAGAACTGCATATCTATTTTCAGTCCATCAGTTGACTCATGTGCCTGGAGAGTGCTGTGTGCTCTTGGTGAGACAAAGGTACTTAATTCATGGTTGTCCCTGTCCCCTAAGCTGACAGCTAGCCTTGGAGAAAGTCTGGCACAGGTGGAGCAAGAGCTGAGAACTAGATTCCATGGAACTTAGTGCCGTGTTGAGTCATTAGTGTGATAAGTAAAGATTCTGAAAGTAAAAAGTCAGGCAGTTCTGGGAGGGCAAATCTCTAGACTCATGATTCTATAGGCATCAGATGTCTCAGATGTCTCTTCTAATAGGCATCAGTTTCCCCTTCATGTGTTAATTATTGATAATGGCCAGGATGGGGGTCAACAGTTGTAAGATGAACAGAGAGGGGATCAAAATGCTAGATATTATTTTGCTATGTAGTACAATAAGTCATGTTGTGTTGTGTTGTGTTGAATTACATTGTATCAGACTATATCACATCACATCCTATTTTAATGTTTCTGAACTCACACAACTGTTAGGAGAAGAAGGACATCCTGGCTATTTTCCACATCTTGTAGGAATCACTTTTTCCCTGTAACATTCCTGTCACATAATCTAGCTGCCACATTCAGTGCAGCAGAGAAATGATGACGAAGACAAGAGCAGATGTTTATTGTAATTTACTATGAGCCACCTTTTAAGCATTTCCCATGTATCAGCTTTCTTAATCCTTACAATGACTCTAAGAGTCCTTTTACTCTCCTCATGAAGAGATGAGGAGGCCGGGCGCGGTGGCTCACGCCTGTAATCCCAGCACTTTGGGAGGCTGAGGTGGGCGGATCACGAGGTCAGGAGATCGAGACCATCCTGGCTATAACACGGTGAAACCCCGTCTCCACTAAAAGTACAAAAAATTCTCCGGGCGTGGTGGCCGGCGCCTGTAGTCCCAGCTACTCCGGAGCCTGAGGCAGGAGAATGGCGTGAGCCCGGGAGGCGGAGCTTGCAGTGAACGGAGATTGTGCCACTGCACTCCAGCCTGGGCGACAGAGCGAGACTCCGTCTCAAAAAAAAAAAAAAAAAAAAAAAATAGATGAGGAAATTGAGCCACAGAGATGTTAAGTAATTTCCTCAAGGTCACACAGCCAGCGAAGGGCAGAGCTTTTAACCACTAAGCCTTTTGCAATGATTCTTTCATTTCTAGGTGACATTGTTAGGAAAATGTTTTAAGCTTCATCTGAAATCTGTCTTCAATTGCCTGTGATCCACTGGTCCTAATTATCATCATTTCTGAACAAAATAATCACGTTACTCTAAATGGAAATGGTTGCAATCCTGGATCAGAGATTGACGTCCTTGCTTATAAGGAAGGTTTTTTTGGTCAGTTTCTCTCTCTCTCAGACAGCATAGTGAGAAATTAAGATCCTGTCTTCTGGGTCTAGGCAGCACAAGTTCAAATCCCAATTCTGCCAGCCATCAGTTCTGTGACAAAGGACATGTTGCTTAACCTCTCTGTGCCTCGGTTTCTATATCCAGTAACAGTAAATATAATTTTTGCAGATAGTATTACTAAACTAGTAATAATATCTGTGAAATCACCTTTTCATGATTTTTAAATCATTTGTGTATGTAAAACAGAGCCTGGCACAGTAACAATAGATGTGTGATTATCGCCCATTCACCCCCAGCCTGGGTCTGTCTTCTGGACATATGCGGTCACTAGTCATTGTCCACAACCCTCTTAAAGAGCAGTGCTCAGACGTGGTTCTGAGACACTGAGTCTCTTAATGACCTATAAATAGAATTCGTTTTAAAAATCTGTATTAGTTAATTGTATACATTATCTTGATATGGAGAAGAGAAAGATGAGTTTGATCTGGGGGAGGTTAATTAAGTGACTCTTCCAAAGTGATTCAATAAATCAGCAGTAGAGTTAGGATTGGAATTCGAGGTTCCTGGGGCTTTCTTGCTTACTTAGCGATTCTGCTCTGTGCTGTCACCTTCCTTGTGGGTATTATTGATGCCTCCGCACGTGTCCTCATCTGTCTGTGTTTGTTCTGCCGTTCTGTTTCTATGTAAGCTCATGGTAATGCCATTCTCCAAGTCACCCAGAAAACCTTGAAATGACTTTGGCTTCCTCTATTTTTGCTCCCACCACAATCTAATCAACCACCCACAGTTCCACCAGGCATCAGTCAAATGAAGAAGCAGCAGTAGATGGTTTCTAAGGACCTCTCAGCTGAGAGTTTCTTTCCACGTCTTTGCCTAAATCCAGTCCTTGCTGCCTCCAAAACTCCTCTTGACCCCAAGTCCTTCTCTGCGGTTTCACCATCTCGTCTGCTGCTCTTCATCACCTGCCCCAGAACCAAGCATCATAGGAAGGCATCTAGGTGTTTCTGCTTCCAAAGCTACTCCCTATTTGGCCCCAGGTTTGGGAAATCACCGTGTCTCTTGCCAGGTCCTGGACGACTATCCCATCTCTACCAGAACAAACTCCCAGATGGCACCCCAGCATGAGAGCACCCTTCTGAGTGACACAAATTGTGCTGAGACAATGATCACACATAGAACAGAGCCACAGACAGTAGGTAGAAAAGGGCTGCTAAGACACCCTATTGTCAGTGAGGTGGTTTCAAATGGAAACTCATCAGGGTTTTCCAATTTTCAGTTTGTATAATGAAACTTGCATATGATGCAGAGCAAAGATAATTACTTGCACTGCTTGAAAGATTCACCTGACCACACTGTAGACTTAAACAACAACAGCAAACAGGAGTGAGAGAAACAAGCAAGAATTCTTTGGATGCGTAGATTCCTTTTTCGGTTCCCCTTCTCTCTCCTCCCCTCCCCTCTCCCCTTTCTTGCCTCAGAACCAGTTCTCCGAGGGGTTCCTAAAGGCTCAGGTAACAGGCGTGACTGCTGCAGCTCCCAAGAGTGACACTGATTTGCATTTTAACACAACCTCCTGTCAAAAAGAAAAATGAAACTTCAAGGAAAAAGTTTTGAAGGTCAGCCCACAGGTGGGGAGGAATCTGGGGGACACCGACCCATCCTCAGGAGCATGTAGACAGCATTCCTTCCCCTCATGTGCACTGCCCCACATGTTAGTGTCTCCTTGGTTTGAGCATTTTATTCTAACTCTTAAAACCTCCCATCCCCTTTGTACTAGCTCAGTGGAAAAGTTGCATATATTTAACATTTTGCTCCATTTTTCAATGTAAAAAAATTTTGATTGTGACAAAATATATTTAACATAAAATTTACCATTGGTCAGGCGTGGTGGCTTATACCTGTAATCTCAGCACTTTGGGAGGATGAGGCACACAGATCACCTGAGGTCAGAAGTTCAACACCAGCCTGGTCAACGAAACCCCATCTCTACAAATATACAAAAATTAGCCAGGCATGATGGTGGGTACCTGTAATCCCAGATACTGGGGAGGCTGAGGCAGGAGAATTGCCTGAACCAGCGAGGTGGAGGTTGCAGTGAGCTCAGATCACACTACTGCACTCCAGCCTGGGCGATAGAATAAGACTCTTGTCTCAAAAAAAAAAAAACAACAAAACAAAAAACAAAAAACCATTGTAACCATCTTAAGTGCATAATTCAGTTGCATTAAATACATTCACATTGTTGTGTTGCCATCACCCCATCCATCCATTTAGCAAAACTGAAGCTCAGTCCCTATTAAATAAGAATTCCCAATTCCATCTCCCCAACCACCATTCAACTTGCTGTGTCTATGAATGTAACTATAACGGTAAACTCATTTAAGGGGAATCATATAGTATTTGTCCTTTTGTGACCAGCTTATTTCACTTAGCATGATGTCCCCAAGTTTCACCCATGTGTAGCCTGTCTCAGGATTTCTTTCCTTGTTAAAGCTAGATAATATTTAATTGTATGTATATACCATGTTTTGTTTATTCATTCATCTGTTGGTGGATACTTGGACTGCTCCCAATTCTTGTTTATTGCAAATAATGCTGCAATGATGGACATACAACTATCTCTTCGAGTCCTTGTTTCAGTTCTTTTGGGTCATGCCCAGAAGTGGAATTGCTGAATCATATAATTCTCTTTATTTTTTTGAGAAACCACCATACTGTTTTCCATAGCAGCTGCACCATGTTGCATTCCACCAACAGTGTACAAGGATTCCAACTTCTCCACATCCCTGCCAACACTTGTTATTTTTTTTTTCATCATAGCCATCCTAATGAGGTGAGGCGGCATCTCACTGTTGTTTTGATTTGTATTTTCCTAATGATTAGTGATGTTGAGCATCTTTCCATGTATTTATTGGCCATTCATATTTCTTCTTTGGAGAAATGTCTATTCAAGTCCTTTGCCCATTTTTTAATTGGATTCCATTTTTAGTATGTGAACAAAATTGCCTAGGCAGCCAAATGTAGTGGGAAGATCCAAGTTCAGATATTCTAAAAAGCTTGGGTTTTCTTTCTACCCATTGAAATACTATCTGGCTTTAAGTACTTCTCTTTACCCATCTGGACTCAGTTTCCCTCGTCTATAAATGACTGCATTGGATTATATGATTTTTCAAGGTCTCTTCCATGTTACAAAGTCCTAGATGGTAATAGTGATTCAAACGTTAGCTTTGAGGTGCTTATTGTACACTAACTTTTCAAATCCATGTCTTAGTGCCAGATTTCCAATTAAGGATGCAAGCATAGCTCAGTGCTTCTGTTTCTCTTAGATCTCTTAGGGCATATGATGAATTTTTGACAGTATTTAGACTTTAAGAAGCAGTCACCATGAGATTACAGCTTTTGAAGGGTCAGCATTTTACTAGATCAGATTTTCTGCTTAAATTGCCCGACAGTTTCCCTTAATAGCAGAACAGTACACTTTACTTAGAAAACCTGTGCTCAACAATTTAGAGACTGTCACCAGAACATGTATACAAATGATGCACATGTATTGAATAACCACGATTGCATGACAGAGAAGAAGCATATTCAGAGAATTAAGAAAGCTAGGACTTTCTAGCAAAAACAAATAAAACAAAAAACTTTCTTGTTTATAGCAGCTTTTTTTTTAAATAAAAATGTTTTTCTATTTCTTATAATGTCTCCATCTTTATTAGAGTTTTGTCATATATTATTGATCCTAATCAAAACCAGTCACTCAAACCCTGCCTTTCTCATGAATCTTTCTTTGTGGCAATATAGCCTGTAAGAGCAAGTACATATTTTCAGATGCCTAAAGGGAAATGAGATTTTTCAGGCTATCGACTTTTATTGAAATCAGTCACTACAGCAGGCATCAGAGGAGCCAAAGATACAAGCAGTTGTAATGTTGTGGGTGAAACACACATGCACAGACACAAGCAGGCACACACACATGTGCACACGTACACCTCTAACTCTAAATCAGAAAGACCGCATGGTGAGAAGTGCTGGAGAGAAGAAAGTGGAAGCAACCACCAGGTGCAGTGCAAGGAAACATGCAGTTAATTTTACCCCAAGTGAGAAGTGGGTGAGGCTGGAGTGATCATCGAAGGACAGGGGAAAAGGCCTCTGAGATGTCGCTTAAAGGAGAAATAGGATCTCACTAGGTGAAGGGGGTATGGAAGGGGGTAGAGAAGGGGGTTAGGGGCAGAAGGTGGAGCAGTGTGATGTACGTGCTCAGTGTGTTTCAGGGTGTGTCCCCTGGGGCGAGAGTGTCACATGATGTTTCATGATGTCTCATGACATTGCATGATGTCACATACATCCTATAACATCATACAATAGGCAGGGAACCACAGGAGGCAAGAGTGCATGGATAGCATCCAGCAGATGGTGAAGGGGTTGTGTGCCCTGCTGTTACAGCCTCATTTTCTGACCTGCAAAATTGATGATAAAAATGCGTATTGTGAGATTTAGGCAATACCTCAGTGACTCGGATCCTGTGGGCACATCCAGGGTGCCCTGTAGATACTTGTGCCTTGCTTTGTGTCTTCTGAGTAGAGACTTCGAAGGCCCTTTCTCTACCCATTTCCAAGGCTACAGGTACCTGATAAAGCACCAGATTGCTACTGCCTCTGACGCTGATGAACTTGTCCATTCTCCATCTCCTGCTTCTCCTTGAAACCTTCCCTCTCCTGGGCATCTGTCCTCTTACCAGGCATGTGCTCCACCTCCCAGCTGAGCTCCCTGGATGGTGTCCCTAGGGGTGGACTGCCACTGCCCTGTGGCTGAATCTCTGCTGTCCTTGTACAATTGCTGGCCGGTCCCTGCCACTTTGCCTAATCCAGGCTCTCAGGCCAGACTTCAGCCTCCCTGAGCCCCTGCTTTATTTGGGAAAGGTGATGACAAACTCCCTAGTTTCCTGAAAAGTTCAGACCTTTTTCTGTAACTAATGGGGGATTTGAAAATGTTGAGTGGAGCAATGGTGTGAGATATATATACCTATATGTGAATGATATTCCTCTCCATTCCCATAGATTTTGAATTACGAGTGTGTAGAGGGAAGATGGATCCATAGAGAGAACAGGTCTAAGGAGAAAACTTTGGAGCCACCAACATTTCAGAAAGCACATGAATGATTGAGTGGAGAAGAACCAGGGATGATGCCAAGGAAATGGGGGAAGAAAGAGTTTCAAGGAGAAGGGGCTGATGTCCAGCCTCAGAGGTTAAGTGGACAGGTCGTGTACCATTTAACATGTCATATCTTCAAAGCCCTCCCAAATGATACGAGGGAAAATGACACCATCTCAACAGGTTGGAAGTGAGTATTCAATAATATGTACAAAATGTTCGAGACATTTCCTGACATATGGCAGGTACTGAAATCCTTGTTTAAAACGCATTTTCCAGCCAAGTGTGGTGGCTCACATCTGTGATCCCACCACTTTGGGAGGCCAAGGCAGGTGGATCCCTTGAGGTCAGGAGTTCAAGACCAGCCTGGTCAACATGGTGAAACCCCATCTCTGCTAAAAACACAAAAATTAGCCAGGTGTGGTGGTGCGTGCCTGTAGTCCCAGCTACTCAGGAGGCTGAGGTGGGAGAATTGCTTGAACCTGGGAGGCAGAGGTTGTAGTGAGCTGAGATCATGCCACTGCACTCCAGCCTGGGTAACAGAGTGAGACTGCATCTCAAAATAAAATAAAATAAAATACGTACAATAAAATGCATTTTCCTCCTGCTATCCTGGAGACTTGAATTTAGGTAGCCTTCAAAATATACGTGTATGTGATTTAATGTGAATTTTAAAGAAAATACACAATGCATTTATGAAAGCCCATCTTCTAGTTATAGTGTTTCTAAATTGTCTAGCAGTGTGTGGATATACACAAAGGTAAAGAAAAAATTATATGTAGAAAATTCATAGAGATTAATATATAGGGGTTTCTAGAAAGATAATTGAACCAAATCTGCTGTCTCAGAAGCCCAAGAGTAACAATATCTCTTATAGGAAACATATTTGGCCAGGTTCTGTCACTCATGTCTGTAATCTTAACAGTCTGAATGGCTGAAGTGGGAGGATTGCTTGAGCCCAGGCATTCCAGACTAGCCCAGGCAACATGGCAAGACCCCATCTCTACAAATCACAAAAAAATTAGCCCAGTGTGGTGTCGTGCACTTGTGGTCCCAGCTACTTGGGAGGCTGAGGTAGGAGGATCGCCTGAGCCCAGGAAGTCAAGGTTGCCGAGAGCCATGGTCGAGCCACAGTATTCCAGCCTTGGTGACAGAGTGAGACCCTGTCTCAAAAAAAATAAAAATAAAAATAAAAAATAAAAAAAGAAACATATTTTTGATAGGATTTATTAACTTCTATGTTCAATAGAGATAAGGACATTGCTTAGCCTACAACTTCAGCAACCTTTAGCATGGACCATTTAAGAAGTGGAATGACACAGTTGACTCAAATACAGAAATTGTAAACTAAGTTATATTCATAAGATACTTCTTATTGCATAGCCATTATATCTCTGACATCATACCATTGTTATAACCATCATTTGACTGCCAAATTCCAAAAAAATAATTGGCTTTGTTTGCCATGCACATTTCTTCCTGCTTCTGCTGTTTTTATGTAGTAACAATACAAACAAGAATGATTACAAAAAATGTTAACAAACAATAGGACACAGATACTTGCCACTCAGAAAGAATGCAACTCATTGCATTAGAGCAAAATCATTGACATTCCTAGCCATGATGGATCACTTGGAGGTCCAGAGGTCCCAGGGAATGGGCAGGGGTAGCCAGTCATTCCAGGCTATGGGGACCAGGACACTCACAGGGCTCAAGGACAATGGCTATCTACAAACAGTAGAAAAATGTTCCTGTATTTTAACAGCCTATCTCAGCAGTTGCACTACCTGAATATTACTGATGCTAGCAGTAGGTTAAAATTACTTGGCCCCCAATTTTCTTTTCTTTTTTCTTTTTTTTTTTTATTTTTAGATGGAGTCTGTCTCTGTTGCCCAGGCTGGAGTGCAGTGGTGCGATCTCGGCTCACTGCAACCTCCACCTCCTGGGTTCAAGCAAGTCTCCTGGCTCAGCCTCCTGAGTAGCTGGGATTACAGGCATGCACCACCACGGCCTGGCTAATTTTTGTATTTTTAGCAGAGACGGGGTTTCACCATGTTGACCAGGCGACCTCATGATCTGCCCGCATCAGCCTCCCAAAGTGCTGAGATTACAGGTGTGAGCCACCACACCCGGCCTTTGGCCCCCAATTTTCTACTGGTCTATTATCCCAACAGCATTAGGAAGTTAGTAAAGCAGGTCGAATTTATTTATTTTGCTATCATTGCCATCAAACCTTTACTTCATAACTAGAAATAGATCATTATCTTTGTAGGAAGAGGCTGTAGAGAGGCTTTGTCAGCTGGACCCAGTAGGACTCAGCTGCTTCCTCCTGCCTGTGAGTCCTTGAGAGCAAAGGCAGGTCTTGGTCACCTTGGTGTTTCCAACACCTGACACTGGGCCGGGCACATAGAAAGTGATCAATCAGTGTTTGTGAATGAATGAACAAGTTTATTCTCGATTTCTTCAAGGTCCAGCACTAGGAGAAAATGCAATGACCCATTTTCCATTCCTTTTAGGTAAAGATGTTCTAAGCACTTTGGCCCCATTTGCTTACCTAATGGGATGCCGAAGTGGTCTTTGTATCTAACAACTGCCTTCTTATTGTGAAGGGCAGGCACACACTTGCTTACTGGCAGGGTGACTGCAGAGCAGCTCTGTTCAAAGTATGTTGGGTTGCCCGTCTCCAGAATGCTTCCCAGAGAAAAAGCACTGGGGGCTTACATAATCTCATCTCATGAAAGTAAAAGAAAGAGAGAAGGGAAAAGAGGAGAGGCAGGGAAAAAAATGCTTTTAGGTAGAATTAAAATTAAATTAGTGCATAGGGAAGGAGGACAGGGAATGCCGTTGCATATTAAGAGGTGGGAGAAACATATATGCAATTGATGGCTAATGAAGAGAGATGGTTGTGGGATATGAACAAGAGAGAGATCCACTCAATGAAACTGGGGTGGGGGAGGTGTTTACATTCACCAAGAACAGGTTTTCCTGGGCTACGTAGCATGAATTTTCATCATGCCTCTCTACCTTCCCTACTCAACTTCAATCACTTCACTCATATTAGCCAACAATTACTTGATGTTGAAATCAGTATGTGCTGATAGCATTCAAGTCAGAAGGCAAAATTCAAAGGATGGGAGTCTCAATGGGAGAGGAAGAAAGAGAGGAAGACACCAAACCAACTCAAAGCTTTCGTTCAGTCAAATGCAGCACATTTTTATCACTCTTGGCTTCAAAACCCACACATTGCCAGGCAGAATTAAAAGCACAGATCAAATAGCTCTATGTGCTTGTGTGTAGACTGCAAATCTTGTTTCAGAGTCAGGATGCATCCTTCCACTGGGCAAGGGGGAGTTATTCCCACAGAGGAAGATGATTTTTAATGAATAAAGGTCTAAATTATATGCATCCCTTCCCAGTGGAAGGGAAGCAAAGCTGAAGAGAGGAGACTCCTGTGGAGGCGAGGCCTTATGAACATTTGCTCATGTCTGCTGGATCACCAGAGATCAGGAAAGCAGGACTCTTGGTGCCTTTGCCTCATGGCAGGGCTCTTGTTGAACGGGAATAATCAGCAAATGACAATAGTTGATGGGGAGCAGGTGAGTGATATGAATCATCAGAAAGTTACTTGGCAGTATGACATGGACGAAAATGTGTATCCACAGGAGGTATACCATAATTTGGCATTCATTACCTGTGAACTCAAAAGTATTTGAGACAGGTCTCATTCCATTTAGGTTTATTTTGTCAAGGTTAAAAACGCAGCTGTGACAGAGCCTCAAGAGATCCTGATGACATGCGCCCAAGGAGGTCGGGGTACAGCTTGCTTTTATGCATTTTAGGAAGACAAGAAACATTAATCAATATGTATAAGATATACATTGATGTACATTGGTTCAGCCAGGAAAGGTGAGACAACTGGAAGCGGGTGGGGATGGGCAGGGGTGGGAGTAGGTTCCAGGTCATAGGTAGATAAGAGACAAATGATGGCATTCTTTTGGGTCTTTGATCAGCCTTTCACTGAGTACACAGTTTACATATGAGACGAGTGGGATGGGGGAGTAGAAGAATAGTCACTTATGCCTCAGTCTGGCTCAGTAAATCTGCATTTTTACATAAACAATAGGGCAGAGGAAGCCATCAGACATGTATTTGACTCAGGTGAGCAGAGGGATAACTTTCTGTCCCTGTGAAGATAAGCTATCATTTACATTTCAAGGGTGAAATTCAACAGAACTGTTTTGGGGTTAACATCTCAAGGTCCACAAGGAATTTGCTTGTGGGCAAATTGCGAGGGAGGTATGTAGCCTTTTTATCTTTGTAGTTGTCATATTTAGGTGTAAACTGGGAGGCAGGTTTGTCTGATGCAGTTCACAGCCTGACTTTTCCCTTTGACTTAGTGATTATGGGGTCCCGAGCTTTCTTTTCCTCTCAGCCCACTGGTGGCACCTGAGTTTCTCTCACTGTCTCATTCCTGTAAAATGCATAACACTAATTATGATCACTTGGAAGCTACTGGTTCCTAGGGATTAATTAACAAGATGATAGGAAAACCTTAAACGGCCTGGCTAGACATGGCAGCCGGAGAGTCAGGGCCAACCTTGGTGACAAGCAACAGTCAGTGTCAGGGGGAACCACGGTATGTTCAGAATAAGCTGAACATGCATTTCAATATAGCATCTTTATTTGTGCGATTGTTAGAATATACAGTTTCTCATAATACCAGGAATAATTTCTATATTTTCCATGACCATTGTATTCAGTCCAATGTTCTATTTCTGTTCAATTTTCCTTATTTAACTGAACTAGATTCTGTGCCATACAAGTTACTCCAGACAGAATAACCTATCTCTTGGCTACAACTGATAGATGCATGGCTTGAGGAAGTAGATCCCACAAAATAAAATAAAACACTTTATATTCCATAAGTGGAATCAGGCATCATAGTTTAATTTGGTTTTTGATAAATATTTTCATAGAAAGTATCATCTGGTGTTCCCCTTTGCGTCTGTGATATATCTTCATAGTCATATATGTTTTTCTGTACTTGCACAAACCTGAATCTTCCTCATGTCTTTGTGAGAGTTCATCTCTGAACCCCTATGCCTCTTGATAACAGAAAAACTTCAGCTGAATTAAATTCAAAGGAGTTTAATTGAGCAATGAATAATTTGTGAATCAGGCAGCCCCCAGAATCACAGCAGATTCACAGAGACTCCAAAGCAGCCACGTGGTGGAAGAAGATTTATAGACAGAAAAGGGAAATGATGTACAGAAACTGGTGGTAAGGTATGGAAACAGCTGGATTGGTTACAGGATGGCGTTTGCCTTATTTGAACACAGTTTGGACACTTAGCAGTCAACGAGTGGTTGAAGTAGGGTTGCTGGGATTGGTCAAGACTCAGCTATTGTTACAGGCACATACTCCTAAGTTAGGTTTTCAATCTTGTTTAACTATCAAGCTAGGTTACAGTTCATCCACAAGGACTCAAATATAGAAGTATGGAGTCCTTTCTCAGGCCATATGAAGTTTGCTTTAACACTCTGAAAACTTGAAAAAGTGAATCTGAAAGGAGAATTTCCAGTTCAATACTGCTGATGGACAGAATGCTTGTTTTCTTACTTTTAAAATATTTCTTTATGGAACAATTATGGAAATAGAATTGTAGGTTACATGTGCAACCTCTAGTCCTCAAAAAAAAATTATTCCCTCAACATCTCTTCTATTTCCCTTTTATGTAATTGAGAAGGGCATTTTATTCTGATGTCAACTATAACAGCGCTTGTGGTCATGTGTTTTTAACCTTGGTTGAGTCTTTATCTTTGGTAAGCATTCTGTTTTTCTTTTGTCACACTTGTTAACAGCCAGACAATGGTGTTTCATGCTTTTCCAATCACTCCTTGGGTCTCCACACCTCCCATCTTCATTTATCTTTCTGTCTCTATGACTTTCCATCCATCCACTCACCCACCCACTTATCCACCCATCCGTCCATCCACCCATCTATTGACCCACCCATCCACCCATTCATTTATACCCCCATCTATCCACTCATCCATCCATCCACCCATTCACCCATTCATCCATCCCTCATGTATCCATCCATCCACCCATCCATCCATCCATCTACCCACCTACCTATCCATCCACCCATTTTTTTCACCCATCCATCCATCCATTCTCCCATCCATCCATCCATCCATCCATCCATTAATTTCCCCATATATCCACATATCTATCCATTCATCTACCTATCTCCCATCCATCCACATATCTATCCATTCATCCACCTATCCCCCATCCATCCATCCATCCATCCATCCATCCATCCATCCATCCACCCATTTATCCATCCATCCATCTACCCATCCATCCATCAATTCATCCACCCATCCTTACATCTATCCACCCATTCACCCATTCACCCATTTATCTACCTATCCATCCATCCAGCCATCCATCCATCCACCCATCCACTCATTCTTTCCAACTGTCTTTCCAAAAAGATTTCAAGACATGTTACAAAACATATACTATACAGCAGAATGGGAATAAAGAAAAAAAGACAAAGAGAAAATGGTAAAATGAAGCCCAAGATAAAGTCAGTCCACAAGACTTTACCAGAAGCCTTGTAGATATTATCAAAAGATAAATCACAGATATGGCTCTACCTTTTCTAGCAGTCAAAGCAAATAGGAGAACCCAGCCTGGCCAAGACTCAGAGGTTTCACAAGATAGACTCCAATCAGGTACCAAGAAACAAGTTCTTCAAACTTCACCTTATTTCCCC
This sequence comes from Pongo pygmaeus, assembly GCF_028885625.2. Lineage (NCBI taxonomy): Eukaryota > Metazoa > Chordata > Mammalia > Primates > Hominidae > Pongo > Pongo pygmaeus. The sequence continues at coordinate 14,282,529 of NC_072381.2, read as the reverse complement.
CTCTTCCTGTCCATCACCACATGCCCCCAGCAAACTCTATTTTCCCACCTGAATTCATCATAGGTGGGACTAACTTTTCATGCCAGAGGTGGAGTTAGAGGTTGGCCCCTTGTCCTCTAAATGATGGGCTTTTACTCAGGGAATACAGACTCATAAGATATGATTCTCTAAGTCTTTGTGGAGAAGAAACAGGCAGATTCTAGTCAAAAAGGGTAGTGAAGGTCGATTACTCCTCCCTCTCCACGCAGGATATGGCACATGGGAATAAGAACAGGGAACAGAATGGTTCTCTAAGGGAGCTTGGTCCTTCCTCCTCCAGCCAGCAAAGGACCAGTGTGTTTGCAGCCCAGACTCAGCAGCTGCTGGAACTCTGAGGTCCTGCAGGCTCAGACTGTCACCAGCCATTGCCATCAGGCCCTCCCCGCGGTGGCCAGCTGGGTGCAGTCCTGCTTCTTGTTGAGATGCCCAAGCATCTAGAGAGGGTGCTGTCATGCATAAGGGACCCACAAATGCCTTCAAAACATATGGCCAGACACCAGAATGACTATTAGGTTGGTGTAAAATAATTAGGTTGGTACTTTTTCACCAACCTAATACATTCTCAACATCGCTTTGGTACTTAAAAGCAAACTGTTTCATTATTTACTTGATACTAGCCTTATATTTAAAGCCTTCAGGCTTTAACAAAGTGGTATTTTCTTGAAGGCCTCACAACCCAAATAGCAACGTCTCAAGTGCTCTTTAGCAAAACGTCATCTAATCCTGCTAATTCAACTTCATTCACCCCATCATGTGCTAAATTGAAATCATTTTTATCAAAAATGCACGTCCTTCCACCATGAAGTCTTGAACCAAATATTCCTGAAGTTTGGTAAAAAACTAACTTACTCTTACTTCACTGATATTACTCTTATTCTGATCTTACTGATGAGGGCATGAGGATAAAATAGGATTACCTCTTCGTAAAACAGAGAACAAGGATGGCTGCCTTGTCTTTAGAATTCTGGTGGCACCAGGAAATACTGTTGCTGAATCTGCTTGAAATACACTCCCACTGAGTAGCTCACCATGGGGCATACCATGCCTAAGGCAGGATAAAATAGTTTCTCTCCATTCATCATGTGTGACTCCCAGAGGGCAGAGCTTCCCACGAGCAGGCCCTCTGGCAGCTGGGCCTGCGTGGGAGTCCCACAGTGGCCATGATGTGTCCTGATCCTCAACTTCCCAGACAGCCCTGGGCTGCCCACCTGCCATGTGCAAATAAAACTCCCAACATCAAATGAGAGGATTCAAAGAGGAGGAATGGGAGGTGGTGGGGAATCTCCAGATCTACTGTCTCTGCTCTCCTCCTCCTCCCCTTTCCATCATGAGAGTCACATCACTTTCCCAGGTATGTGAACAAACGTGGGGAACAAACAGGGGCCAGCCAGATTGATAACAAACTCTGCAGAGTCATGGACACTAAAAGGAGAATACAGCTTGCTGTCTGCTTCCAGGAGACCCCAGGCAGCCTCCCCTCTCCACACTTGCTCTGCCCTCTTTTTCCCTCAATATTTCTCATTCTGGTTGTTAGACAACTTGGGGAGAAAACTGTGGCTCTCGGAGTTCCCACGATTGGATGTTTAAGATTTTTGGTTTTTGGTTTGTTTTTGTTTTTTGAGACATAGTCTAGCTCTGTCACCCAGGCTGGAGTACAGAGGCATGATCTCGGCTCACTGCAACCTCCTCCTCCTAGACTCAAGCGATTCTCCTGCCTCAGCCTCCCAAGTAGCTGGGACTACAGCTGCAAGTGCCACCACGCCCAGCTAATTTTTGTATTTTTAGTGGAGATGGGGTTTCACTATGTTGGCCAGGCTGGTCTTGATCTCGTGACCTCCAGTAATTTGCCCGTCTTGGCCTCCCGAAGTGCTGGGATTACAGACTGCACCTGGCCTTATGTTTGAATTTTATGCCTTTTGGTCAGGGATAAGAAATTAGAAATTGCCGGTGTGACTGTAGACCAAAGAGTAACTGTGAACAAAGCAGGGGTCTTCGGTCAGGGTGAGGGAGGTGCAGGTGTTTTGATCAGGATGAAGAGATCCTTGTGTGATTATAAGAAAAGGCCAGAGGTGCATGATTTCAACAGTCCAGCTCCCAGCCAGGACAGCTTCTAGCAGGAGCAGAAGGAGAGGAAGGGCCACACGTCTTGAGTCAGCAGAGTACAGAAACTGACCTTATGCATCTCGTGGTGTGGTATCTTGTTTGCCTCTGTTTCCTGAGTCAAGATTTTAAAATATGTTTTTGTCTATGCCCAAATATCTCTTAATCGACTCACAAGTGGATCAGAAGCCTCACACGGAAGCCTGACATTCATCACGGGAGTTGGGGCAGTCACATCACGGAGCCACAGGCGCTTAACTAAGTTATGCTGTCTGTGTTGTTCATGTTTGGAATCTGTGTCTTTCCCGACAGTCTCCAGAACAGTCACACGTAACTGGACTTCGTCTTCGAGGCTGGGTATTGAACCAAAGTGACTCAGCACCTAGAGACAACAGGGTGGCCGGGGGGTCACGGTGAGTTGGGCTAAGGAGCTAAAGCAGCCGGAAGGTTGGCTTTGCTTCTACTCTGCCACCTTCTGTTCATTCTAGAATTCCTCCCTCAACAAACGAAGCTTCTGCATCGCCTGAGCCTCTCTTCTTGCTGGTGGTTTTGCCCATCCTTGTATTTTAGGTGTGTTATCATTAGAGGAGAGATTTGTGAACTCTGCGATTCATTGTTTCCTTTTTTCTAGCAAAAGTATAATTTGGGGATTTGCGTGGTTACGTTCTCTACTACAAATGCTGCAATTGGGAGCTTACAGTGTAACAGGGCCAATTATAGGAGAACGTGGAGGTGTTACCTGGGAATTCCACACTGCTAACCTTTTCTGAAAGAACAGTCATCCTTGCTTTCTCCTCCTGGTGTCAGGCATGCAAACCAAGGATACTAAGTTTCCACCATGGCACATTAAACTCAGACTGAAGTTTGAGCTCTGACTTGGGCTACAAGTTGAATCTCACTTTGGAGAATTTTTAAATTGTGTGGAGGCTTAATCCCAAGCCAAACAGCTGGGGCCTAATGAGAGCCAGGGACTACGGAGTTTTGAGATAAATGTACAACGCCTTATTCCCTATGTCAAATAAATATACTCGTATTTACCGATATAGGCACGCAGATAGCTAGCAATGCCTATGCTTAGCTTGTACGGCTTATGTACAGTTTTTAGGTACTATGATCATCACATCGTTTTTCAAATTTGAATAAGAAACTACCAACCATGTGTCAGTCTGCACTTACCAATATCACCGGGGACTGCTTTTTACACACCAAACATGGCAACAAATCCTAAAGAAGAAACTTAAAAATATTTACTATGGGCTGGGTCCAATGGTTCATGCCTGCAATCCCAGCACTTTGGGAGGCCGAGGTGTGAGGATTGTTTATGGCCAGGAGCCTGGGCATCATAGCAAGATTTCATCTCTCTATAAAAAATTTTTAATTAGCCTGACATGGTGGCATGCGCCTGCAGTCCCAGCTACTTGGGAGGTGGAGGTGGGAGGATCACTTGAGCCCAGGAGATCAAGGTTACAGTGAGCTATGATCACACCACTGCACTCCAGCCTGGGCAACAGAGTGAGACCATCTCTACAAAAATTAACAAATTAGTTTTTAAAAATAATACAAAATTTAAAAATAATATTTACTGTGGCCAGTGTCATGGAGGAAGGAGTCTCTGGTTTGGTGGAGGACAAAAGGTCTCTGGCTAAAGCAAAGAGAAGAATGGAAGGTATCTGTGGGTTCCCTCCATCCGTGAACATCACCAGGGACTCAGGAGGCTGGGAACCTTGGGCTGGAGAGCAAGGCAGGCCCACAAGCACTGCGGCAGCCAGAATCCAGTGACAGGTCACAGCCGGGGAGGCAGGGAGTGAGAACAAGCCTGGAACCATAGCAAGACAACCAAGAGGGCCACCACAGGGAATAGGGTATGGAACATCTCGCCCCAGCTCCAGCCATGGAAAGTCAGGTGCCAGGTGCCCACAGATGGAAAATCTGGCAGCTTGCGGGCAAGGAAGTTTGCCAGTTTCAAATATCAACCACTGACTTCTCGTTATTGAGTGTTAATTAAAGCTATTAATACCACCCAAAGGTCAGAGTTCCTGTCTTATATTTCAGATATTTCCCAGGAGTCCTGAAAGATGAAGGAATAGGAATACATAAACCCAGCAAAATAGCACACAGAACTAATTACCCAAGGCAATCCCTGTAAGACTCCACTGACAGGCACGTTAGAATGACCTTTGTTCCCAGGGCGATGGCATCTTGATACCTCTGTTTCCAGGGGTGGGCCTCCCACCCGGCAGATGAGCCACTGGAGGTTTTTATTCCTAGCAGGGCGTTGTCTAAAGTCAGGCTTCTGTCCTGGGTGCTACCCTGGTGTTGACCCTCTCTGTGATCTGTGATATTAAGCTGGTTTCTAAATCAATTATTCTAAGTGTGTTCTACAGCTCATATATATATATATATATATGAATCATAATTGTGTTGTTTTAAATGATTAGTGATTGCAAGCCCTGAGGCTCTCAGAGAGATTTTTTTGTTTCATTGTTTTTCTAATGAATAAAGAAAAAAAAATGTCTCTATGCCTTGGTTCCTTGAATTACTAACTAGATATACGGTAATAAGGTACTTCACTATCGTTCACAGTGGAGGGGAAAGAGAGAACGATTAGAGGCTATTGAGGTGGAAGCCACTGTTCATGGAAAGGTTGATTCTCATCAGGCAAGTCATGGGTTTGGAGACGATTTTGAGAAGGGAAGAGGAAATATGGTATTTGGGGGGGCCACACCTGCACTGTTGCTATGTGAATTTGCAAGGGAAGCTTATTTTGTCAGCTAGAAAACAAAACACATCATACATAGTTGAGTCTGTCTCCAGGACCAGCATGCCTTCCATCCAGGCACCCATCCATGCATCCATGCACCCAGCATTTTTTCAGGTTCTTTACCTCGTCTGACTGTCACAACTCGGGTGAGAGTGTAGGGTAGATGGAAGGAAGTGAGGTTAAAGGAGTGCTGAGGCCATGCTGAAAGTGGTGTCGGGTCTGACAGTGATGACAATAATGGTGGTGGTAATGATGAAGGTACTTAATATGCATGTGGTGCTTTGCAACCTACAAGATGTTACCACGTGCATTTTCTCATTCCAAAACTAGGAGACTTGCCTGTAGTAACATATGGCCCACTGAGTTGGGAGGCAGAGAACCTTAGATCTTAGATTTGCTCAGGTATGATATGTAAATCCATGCACAGACAAGCAAATTTATTGTATTGTCACAGGAAAGGGATGGCAAGTTTTGCATCAGATTTGAGAGCCCAGGACTCTTGAAATAGGGCTGTGCTAATAGGGCTTGCCCTCAATAACTTCACATTTGAGAAGAAGGAGAGACCATGTGTACCCATAATTTTATGTAACCAGAAAGCAAAATATGCTGGGTGGGGTGGCTCATGCCTCTAATCTCAGCACTCTGGGGGGCTGAGGTGGACAGATCACTTGAGCCCGGGAGTTTGCGACCAACCTGGGCAAAATGGTGAAACCCTATCTCTACAAAATAAATAAAAATTAGCCAGGTTTGGTAGCATGCACCTGTAATCCCAGCTACTCAGCAGGCTGAGGTGGGAAGATTGCTTGAGCCCCGGAAGTGGATGTTGCAGTGAGCTGAGATTACGCCACTGCACTCCAGTCTGAGTGACAGAGTGAGACCCTGTCTCAAGAAAAGAAAAGAAAGAAAGCAAGCAAAATATAAATATAGGGAAAATGGCTCAAACTGTAAAAGAGGCTGGGGAAAATTGAGGAAGGCTTCATAGTGATGGAATTTGAACTGATTTCTGAAGGATGGATTCCAAGAGGAGGAGATGGACCAAAGTTATTTTGAGGAGGGAAATACCTTTAGCAAAATCTTGCAGAGAAAACATGCCCATTTTAAGCGTTAATGAGTGGTTCAGTGGGGATATAGTCAGGAAGAGAGCAGTGAGTGAAAAGGCAAAAAATATAGCCATTCCCACAGTGAAGGGTCTTACGGGCGCAGGCAGACACTATCATTATTCCATTTTTCAGATGGGAAATCTGAGGCACAGAGAGGACAATGTCAGAAAGCCAGGAAGCAAATCTGGGCCATCTGGCTGTAGTGCCATCTTCTTCAATGCTCCCTTAAAGGACCTCTTCTCCAGGCCCTAAAAACCTTCTCCATCTTTCGCTTCCCCAGAGTACAGCAAGGCCTCCTGTCTACCTCGCAGGACGGGGACTCAGAACACTAACAAACCCCAACTCAAACTAGTTTTCATAAAAGAAAATGTATGACCTTGCAAAGCAAGAAGTGCAGAGGTCGGGTGAGAGCCAGCACTGGCTAATTCAGCAGCTCAGCAAGAGCTCCAAGGACCTGGGTGTTTTCCCACCTCTCCAGGCCACCCTCCTCATGGGCCAGCTCCCACCTCCACCTGAATGCTGAGCCTTTGCCTAATTTCCTCCCTGATTTCAGTTCAAGTAACACTTCCCAGCGGCAGCCTTTCCTGCCTCCCTCCTGTGGTCAGTCCGTTTTCCCAGCTCTTGGATCACACCTGGGTTTGCTGCACTTTCCCTTATTACATGATGCTGCAGTTAATGTCAGCCCTCCCTGTTAGACTCTAAGCTCCATAAGGGCAGGAACTGCATTCTTGCTCACTATTGTGACCCTACAGTCTGCCACTCAAATATTTGTCAAGTGAGTGAATGACAGCTCTGTGCAGGGCCAAGAAAACCCGAGCAACAATAAACATGCCATATTGCAAACGACTCATTACGATTCATTCTCCTCTGGTGCACATTTCTTCCCTGAGGCACATTCCTATTGATTTCTCCTCCCCAAGAAGTATTCTCCTTTATCCTTCCTATAAAACCTACGTTCTGTTCAGATAGCCACCCAATCCCCTCTGCAAGGTGATTCAGATTATACTTCTACCTCAAGGCATTTCACTAGAAATTGCTATCAGCCCAGGGGTGGTTCAGGATCTGAGCTTACCCAAGCTAACTAAAGGGAAGACGTATTCTATGCAGATGGGAGAAGGTGCTTGGAGGTTAGCAGGGTGCTGGTTTCCCCAGCTGCTGCTGGTGGTCATCGTGTAGCCAAGGTATTGCTAGTGCCTATGGAGAAAGCAGAGGGACTGGAGAGGAACTGAGTAGGTAAAAGTGGGCAAGGCAGGCCGGGCACGGTGGCTCAAGCCTGTGATCCCAGCACTTTGGGAGGCTGAGGCGGGCGGATCATGAAGTCAAGAGATCGAGACCATCCTGGCCAACAGGATGAGACCCCATCTCTACTGAAAATACAAAAATTAGCTGGGTGTCGTGGCACATTCCTGTAGTCCCAGCTATTCGGGAGGCTGAGGGAAGAGAATTGCTTGAACCCTCGAGGCGGAGGTTGCAGTGAGCCAAGATTGCACCACTGCACTCCAGCCTGGGCAACAGAATGAGACTTCATCTCATAAAAAAAAAAAAAAAAAAAAGTGGGCAAGGTTTGGTGATGTGTGGGGACATAAGAGATAAGAGGGAAGATGGTCTTAGAGAAATCTCTAATTTTCCCTTTTGGACAATTGTATGGGTGGACGGATGGATGGAAGTTCCAATCACGGTGACAGAAAACACAGGAAAAAAATGAGATTCATTCAGGCAAGTTTTTCGTACACTGTTTCATCATCGGTTTAATAAATGAAATGGAGTTAAAGCTCATCTCAGCCTCCTGTTTGCTTCTATCATACTGTGTTGTACCGTTTTTTTTGTTGTTGTTTTTTTTTTAATCACATTCCTCCTGGTAGCAGACTTACCTACTAATGCTTGCACTTTCTCCTTATCAGCCTGGAAGTTCCTAGATAGCAGGAGCCGTGTGTGTGTGTGCGCGCGCGCATGCATGTGCACGTGTGTGTGTGTGTGTGTGAGAGAGAGAGAGAGAGAGAGAGACTGGATTCCCCACAGCACATTATCGTTTTTTTCCATAGTCAGTGGTAGATACATATTTGCAGGATTTAGCTGGGCTCCTGCATTGTGGAGGTCAGATAACCACACTTTGGTGAACAAGTTGCATTCTAACCTTAGAGCAGGCAAAACGCCCCTCTCACCCAGATTGTTCCTCTTCTTCATGCTGGTATGTTTAAAGAGGTCATCCAGCAAGCTTCTTAAAAAGGGTATTGGACCTTTGCAAGTCTCAGTCTGCTTGGCAGGGTGACTGTGTCTCTGAATGTCCTGGAAGGAGGCTTGTAATCCTCTTGTCTTCGGTTGAATGTACTACTCAGGAAGGGAGGGATACATGCACCCCCTTCCTTGTTAATGGGTTTGCAATTATTCTGGCAGATCTAAAATAATATTTCAAAGGTAGTGGAGAAGCAGCTGGGGACATTACTTGTAATTTTTTAATATTGTTATCACATTTGCTTACAAGAACAGAGAGGCAAGCTGCCATCAATCAGAGAAGGGCATAGTCATCGGCAGTGATCATGGTGCATGCGTTGGAATGTTATGGCAACTGTCCCTTAGTCCTGGACTTGATTACTTCTGCTGCATTCCTGTGATAGCTGAGTTGCTTCATTAACTTTACTTTCATCGACCTCATTTGTAAAGGGGAAGCTAGAAAACAGCACTACACAGGGCTTCATGCACTGAAAAATTGACTTTATCAAAGGAAGCACTATCTTCTCTCTTTCTGTCCTTCTCCAAATGCTGTCTATAATCATATGTAGTTGCTCATGGGTGTTATCATGGGTCGCCAAGGAAGGGCTCAACTAGAAGTGAAAAATTACACACATTCGAAACATGCCTTTTTACAGGTGAGAAAAATGAGGCCAGGAAAGGTAATGCAGTGCTGGATACAATCTCGTTTGGTGATCAGTCACCCCTAGGTTGAAATCTTGATTGTACCACTTGTTACAGATTGAGCCACTTAAATTCTTATTTTTGTTTTGTTTTGTTTTGTTGTTGTTGTTGTTGTTGTTGAGACAAAGTCTTGCCCTGCCATCCAGGCTGGAATGAAGTGGCATGATCTCGACTCACTGCAACCTCCGCCTCCTGGGTTCACGAGATTCTCCTGCCTCAGCCTTCTGAGTAGCTGGGATTACAGGCGCCCACCACCATGCCCAGCTAATTTTTGTATTTCTAGTAGAGATGAGGTTACACCATATTGGCCAGGCTGGTCTCAAACTCCTGACCTCAGGTGATCCACCCGCCTCGGCCTCCCAAAATGCTAGGATTACAGGCATGAGGCACCGTGTCCAGCCCACTTAAATTCATCTGAGCCTCAGTTTGCTTATCTGTGAAATGGGGGTAATAGCAGGTATCCTGCAGGGCTGTTGTGAGAATTACAACTCAGGCAATGATCATGGCACCTGGAACAGAGGTGTTTAGTACCCAGGTGCTGTAATTATGTCTAAGCTCACAAAAGGAGATTTTGAGAAAGCTGGAATTAAAACTTGTGTCTCCTGACTCTGATCTGGTTGGACCACACTGCTGTGCTTGAATAAAGAGGCCCTGGAGACTCTCAGGGAGGGCGTTTGTAACACCTGCTCAGGACAGTTTCATTTACTTTGTACCAGCATTGCACAGGTTGCCAGAAGTATTACTCATGTGAGTTGGTGGACTTTTGATCAAATATTTGCCCTAAACCCAGGTCTCTATGGCATTTTACAGAATCCTCTGCATCCTTATAAGGGACATTGGAGGAGCAAATGGGTTGCAGAATGAGTTGCAAATAAAATGGCCAATCTCAGTATGAAAGGTTCAAGGTGTTACCTAAATGAGGGTGAAAACCTAACTCCATTTAGATAGATACAAGCAAACTTAAGTGACCACGGAGCCCACTGGAAACAAATAACATGCTATGTAAAGGCTTAGTAACAGTGATGGATATTTGAACTGGAACTTCAGCTCCAGAACAGTTCTGTGGCCTCTCCCAGGAACAGGAGTCAAAGCACATCAGGATTCTTGAAAGCTCTGAAAGGTGAATGAAATTTCTAGTATATGTCAAGACTTTTCCACTGAAGAAGGGCTTTGTGTATAGAGACTTAGAAAGGAGACCAACCTGGGCCCCTTCACTACCAGAAACAAAGATGGGGGACTGCCCAATTAAGTGGCCCTAGAGATTTACCCAGGAGCTTGAGCCTTCCAGAGAAATCCAGTTTTCCTATGCAGGAAGAAGGCTAGGAGTTTTCTGGCCCCATGTGTTCTGGCTTTGTTTTCATGAAGCTATCCCTCCCAGCTGGCAAGAGAAATGGAATTTTATGCAGTTGCTGAAAACTTCATCCAGAAATCCAAAGATGCTGGCATGAAGGAATACTTCTGGGGCAGAGCTGGAATGATGGCCAAGCCTGTGCCTGCAGGGGGTCCTGGGAACAGGACTGGCTCGAACTAACAGGACTGGCTCAAACTCATGGCCTCTCAATATACAAGAAATGTTGCAACAGTTTCACTCCAGCTGACTGCCTACCTCAGCAACTTGCAAGGGTCATGCAGCCTTGGTGGTTTTGGTTTTTTTTGCAAATAGTTAAAAGGTTTTTTAATATTGAAATTTCCAAATATATTCAAAAATAGAATAGTATAATGAAGTTCCTTATATTCACACCCCAGCTTCTATAATCATCAAATAAGTACCAGTGTTCTATACCATTGTAGGATGATCATAGTTAACAACAATATATTAAATAGTTTCAAATGGCTAGAAGGAAGATATTGAATGTTCCCAACACAAGGAAATGATAAATGTTTGAGATGATGGATATGTTAATTACCCCCATCTGATCACTATACAGTATATGTATTGAAACATCGCTATAAACCCTGAAATGGTTTGGATCTGTGTCCCCACCCAAATCTTGTGTTCAGTTGCAATCCCCAATGTTGCAGGTGGGTCCTGGTGGGAGGTGATTTGTTCATGGGGGTGGTTTCTCACGAATGGTTTAGCACCATCCCCCTTGGTCACGATAGTAAGTGAGGTCTCGTGAGAACTGGTCATTTAAAAGTGTGTAGCAACCCTCCCCCACCCCCCATCCCACTTGCTCCTTCTCTACCCATGTGATATGCCTGCTCCCCCCTTCACATTCTGCCATGATTGTAAGTTTCCTGAGGCCACCCCAGAAGCCAAGCAGATGCCAGCATTATGCTTCCTGCACAGCCTGCAGACCCAGGAACCAATTAAACCTCTTTTCTTTATAAATTACCCAATCTCAGGTATTTCTTTATAGCAATGCGAGACTAGACTAATACACACCCCATGAGTATGTACAATTATTTGTCAATTAAAAACGTTTTTTAAGTATAAAAAAAACCTTGCGAGCTTGGTGGCTTTTTATGGCAGGGCAAGAACACGTGTCAATCTGCCAGAAGTCAGTCTTGTTTTCATTGATTTTAGCAATGGCTACTTTTGAGTTATGTGGTGCTTTATACGCATTTTCTCGTTTAATCCCCACAACATCCTTTACAAAGCAAAGGCTTTGATTTCCATTTAACAAATGGAGACAATGCAGCTTAGAGAGGTTAGGTAATTTGCTCAGGGACAGCGTTGTTAGGGGATGAGCTAAGGTTAGAACCTAAGTCTTTCTAACATCTATAGGTGCACTTTCTAATAGTGTAACAGTACTAGCTAACGCTAGTAGAAAACCATTCTGTGCCAGACACAGGCTTTCCATACCTTGGCGTAATCCTTACTGCAACCTTCTCAGGTGAACACCATCACTAGCATCCTCTCCATTTAACCAATGAGAAAACAGAGGCATGAGGAGTGTAAGTAACTTGTTAGTTTCCAGAGTTCAGAGTTGTGGGTGGAAAAGCGTAGGTTCAAAGCCAGCCAGAATGGCCCCCCAGTGCACACTGTCAACCCTGAAGCCAGTGGTTTTCAGCAAGGAGTCCCTGGAATGCTAGCATCAACATGTTCTTAGGGTTGTTAGAGATGCAGGTTTTCAGGCCCGACCAGTAAAATCAGAAGTTCCAGGGGAGGAGGGAGCGACCTGTTTGAGACCAGCCTTCTGGGATTCTGAGACCTGCTCCAAGGATGTTGCTTTGCCCTTTCACACCTCTCAGTGGCATTCACTCCAGGTAACAGGTGACTGTAGCTGATAGCCCCTCTTTTAAACTCTTACTCCTCAAAGCCTGGTGTGTGAATAAGCAACATTAGCACCACCTGGCGGCTTGTTAGAAATGCAAAATTTCCAGGCCCCCTTTTGGGCCCACTGAATCAGAATCTGTGTTTTTTGTTTGTTTTGGTTTTTGGTTTTTTGTTCTGTTTTAAGATAGAGTCTCGCTCTGCTGCCCAGGCTGGAGTGCAGTGGTGCGATCTTGGTTCACGGCAATCTCTGCCTCCCAGGTTCAGGAAATTCTCCTGTCTAAGCCTTCCAAGTAGCTGGGACTACAGGTGCACGCCACCAGGCCCGGCTAACTTTTGTATGTTTACTAGAGACGGGGTTTCACCAAGTTGGCCAGGCCAGTCTTGAACTCCTGACCTCAGGTGATCCACCCACCTCAACCTTTCAAAGTGCTGGGATTACAGGTGTGAGCCACCACACCCAGCCAGAATCTGTGTTTTAACAAAGTCCCCAGGTGATTCATATGTACATTACAGGGATAAAGTACATGACAGGGTGAGGCCCACTGCTCTCGGTTACAGCAGGGTAAGATCACACCCAGAAAACTGCTCTTAAATCCCATTGCTTTCCAGTCAGGGAGGAGAGCAAAGCTACTCTCCCACAGCCAGCCAAGATGCCCGCACCTCAGTGCCATGTGAAGGGACATCAGCCAGGAGACAGTCTTTGCAGCTAGCAGGTTGTGTGCTGGTTAAGGCAAGAGTAGCTGCTGTAACAGATAGGCCCCCTAGGTCTCAGTGTCTGCATGTCATAGATGTTTATTTCTCACTCATGTAAAACCAAAGCAGCAGGGAGGGCCCCCAAAAACTAGAAGTGATCCCAGGTTTTCCCCTTCACCCTCCACTAACTGCGAGGAAATGTGGAAAAGGCATGCTCAGGAAGGAGGTTTGGGGAACAGCCACCAGTCTCTACCATAGTTCTCTGGAAACGTTTAGCTCACATTGTTCATTTATTCATTCAATGAATTAATAATCTACTGAGTAGTGAATAGGATTGATTTATACATCCATGTGTTCATTTATTCATTCAGCTAACATTTGCTAACAGCTGCTGTATGGAGGAACTTAAAATACCAAGAAGCTTGGCATCTAGAGGGAAGCAACCTGCATAAGTGCTCTAGGAATATGGGAGAGGGTATTGGCATCAGGCAGGGAAATCAAGGAAGGCTTCCTGAAGGAAGTGACACTGAACTGAGTTTAGACCTAAGAAAGAAATAAACTAGGCAGAGGGACATATGAAGGCTCAAGACTTCAGAAAAAAAAGCAGTGTACGTAAAGGGATGGAGGAACTCAGCTTGGGAAACAGATGTCGGTAGGCTGAATGGTGGTGTCAGGGTTGATGGAGGTATAAAGGAATATAATTCCTGATGATTTGCCTATCTCCTGGGAGATGGGGGAAAGTGGACCCATTGTCAGGCCAATCCTGGCAAGAAAAGATGCAAATAGCTCTGTCCACACACTTACCTGTCATCCTCATGCCTAGTTGCCCAGGAAAAAAAAAAAAGCAAATGACATTGAACTTCCTCCCTAAAGTGCCCTTTGTAAGTCTGCAAGAATCAAGGTGCAAGCCGCTTCAAATTAACCCATATTTTATAGTCCTGGAACAGCTGTCACCTGCTCTGCCCTGGGGAACTCATTACCTAACAGAGGGATATGCACATTCCACATATTCCCTCAGCCTTGCTTGGCCATGGGCTTTCTGAGAAGCTGGAAATCACATTGCCTCCAAATTGTTACCCCCCTAAATAAGTCCCTTGGAAGGTCTGTGGGGCAGGATGCAAAGTTTTGTCCTTCATAATTAGAGAGTGATTAATGATTTAATCAGAGCAGATAGCAGCCCACACAATGTCACCTCTTCTCATTTGTTGGGCTACAGGCCCCCATTAATCACACATTCTGACATTCTGCATGCAAAAGGGACAGGTGGATTTGAAGCTTGGTGTTATGGTAACCTCGCTACTGCTCCCTGATCTGCTGTGTTACAGCAAACATCACCATCACCATCACCAGCCCAGGCTTCATTACTAGATGAACATCTTAGGAAGGGGAACATTATATCTGCATATCAAGGCATTTCGCTCTGTCCCTTCTCCTCGTTCAGGTCCCTGTGGTTTGGCCCCACCGTTCCATCTCCTGCTGATCACAGGTACTTGTACTGCAGGTGTAGTTTTAAGACTTGTTTGAGCATATAAACCCCTCACTTTGCACCTCTTTGTTCTGGCCTAAGGATGCTCCTGATAGGTGCTTTTCTAACACCTCTTCATTCACAGAAGCTGCAGCCCAGGTGCCAGCAGGGATGGAAATGAGTCACCCTCTGCTGTGTCTGTCACCCTCTGCATTGAGGGCTCACTTGGCCTGCCCTGAGTGCTTTCAGGTGACTCTTGTGTTCCTTGACACTACTCACGGCCACCTCCTTGATCTGCATGCTCAGTTGGAAACCAAGACCTCCTCCAACAAAGGCCTCCTCAGGCCACTGGGGTTCTTAGCTCATCCCTGGAGAAATACATCTGGCTGGCTGCGCAAGAAGGAAATTCATTAAAAGGTTGGTCACTCAGGAGGTCATGGAATTTCCAAGAGAGCCAGAGAGTTGTGGGGATTCAGGGTTATATGGTCAGTGATATGGTTCGTCTGGGTCCCTACCCAAATCTCACCTTGAATGGTAATAATCCCCAAATGTCAAGGGTGGGGCCAAGGGCCATGGGAGCAGTTTCCCCCATACTGTTCTCATTGTAGTAAATAAGTCTCATGAGATCTGATGGTTTTATAAATGGGAGTTCCCCTACACAAGCTCCCTTGCCGGCCACCATGTAAGACATGACTTTGCTCTTCCTTCATCTTCCACCATGATTGTGAGGTCTCCACAGCCATGTGGAACTGAGAGTCCATTAAACCTCTTTTCTTTATAAATTACCCAGCCTCAGGTATGCCTTTATTAGCAGTGTGAGAACAGCCAAATATAGCCAGGAATTGATGCCCAAAGTCCCACCACTGAATGCCTGTGCCAGAAAACAAAAGTTTGTAAGTCAAGACTCCGGGTATTCAGGGGAAGAAGATCCGGGGGTTTCTGATTCTATCTGGCCAGTGACTGAAGTTCTTTCCATCAAATTTCTGCAGAAATTTACAGAGTCTGGGTCCCCCAAGACTCTCTGTGACCTCTCACCTTTTCAGTGTGATACCAAGAACGGCTCTCTCTCACCTAAGGTTGCCAACCATGGCATCTTTAACTCTGGCTGTGGAGGCAACATTGAGAGGCCAGAATCTCCAAGGTGCTTGTTAAAATTCAGATTCCTGGGCCTCAGCTCCAGAGATTAGAGTTTAGTAGGTGTTTGGTCAAACTCATATGGAGGTTTGGAGTTTAAATTCTTTGGCAATTTCACAGTCTCTTAAAGTATCACCATGTGGCAGGGTCTGCGCTGACTGCTTGGGTAATTTTGGCATCCAGGCCTCACCCCATCCTCTAAACAGGGCCACACTTCCATAGCCAGGAAAAGACAACTGTCCTAGGCTTCCAGATGACCCTAAATGTGTCCGCATGAGGCACAAGGGTACTTTCTAGGGACAGATAAAGACCTCTCTGCAAGTATAGGTGCCCATATTGCCCATGTTGAAATTGTGCTACAATTCAGTTCTTCTTGGAGGACCTACACTCACAAGGACTCCTTTCTGCTCACCCAGAAGAAGGCAAAAGTCCATCAAAAGGCAGGGCCTGAAAGGCACCTAGCACGTGACAGGTACTCAAGAAATATTGACTGAATGAATGAATGTAGCCAGCTCTTCAAACTGTACTTCCATTCTCCTTCCACCCTCCTTCCACCTTCTCTCTCCCACACGTGACCAGCCTGTCTTGCTTCTAGTGACCTTCAGCCTTCACCTAGCAATGCTGCCATTTGGTTGGGGCCTCCTTTCTCTTCTCATTGTCTGATGCTTTGGGAACCCTGAGCTCAATGAAGCAGGCTGCTAAATGCTAAGTGAGAATCTCAGAGACCCAGAGTCTGCATCTCCATGACATGAGAAACCCCTATCAACTTCTAGGAAATGGGGCTCCTGCTTGCTCAGAAGTAGAAGGCACTAGTCCCAATGATGGGAGGCCAGCAGGTTGTTGCTTGTACAATTTTATAAAAAGATCCATCCTCCTTGCTAGGGCCACCTCATTAGCTGTTGGAGGCTCTCTCATTCATTCAGTAAATATTTCTTGAGTGCCTGTCACATGCTAGGCGCTGTTCAGGCTCTGCCTTGTGGTGGACTCTTGCCTTCTTCTGGATTCATGGAATAGAGTCCATGTTAGTCTGGGTCCTCCAAGAAGACACCAAGACAGACTTCCTCATGCAAGGATTTTATTAGGGGAAATGCCAGTGTCTTCCAGGAATCAGCTACCTTAGGTATCTCTGCTGTGCTCGGTCACTGACATGGAACAGCCCACAGGAGGCAGGGCCTCAGTGCAAGCACAGAGATGCATTTCAATACATAGCACTGGGCCCTCAATCAGTGATGAGCTCTGCTGCAGGAGGTCTGCTAGGGACATTCTCCCAGTGGCCACAGAGCCCTGCTTTTAACCAAAAACAAACCAAGAAAGCACAAGGAAATTTCAGCACCAAGATAGGTGTAACATAACAGGAAGTTAGATACCTCTTCTTTGGATGGTGTAGGTTTGCTAGGCCAATAGCCATTTCCTCTCTTCTGGAAGCAAGGAAAAATTATGGCAGGTGAAGATAAATTATGTTAGGTGCTGGTTTGAGTTCACTGTCTTATTTATGGAGGGCTAGGGGACTGGGCAAGTATTTTTATAACGTGGCATTTGTTTACTGCTTGTTTTTAAAGCTGCTATAAACGGGGTCTCTCTGTGGTGAGGAAGCTGAGTTCTGTAACCCACTGAGTCTCCTTTTAGCCCCCAGACCATGTGATTGTAAGGCTTCCTCCACCCCTATGGCCATCTCGGATGTCAAGCCTTTTTTATTTGTAGCATCGGAACTTGGTGGACCCAAGACAAGCAAAGGTTGGTGGTAACTCTCCATATCTGCTTTCAGCCAAGGTAGAAAACACAAGAAATAAAACACTGCATTATTTCTGTTCAATCCACCCATTCCAATGGGCTCAATGTGATCTTAACAGAGGAATGAACATGCAAAAACCACCCACCAGTGTGCATTCTTTGCTTGAATCCGAGGTGAACAATAAACTGTCATGGCGGTTTTCAGGGTTTCCTAACATATGCTACACACGTTTCTGAAGTGAAACATGTCCCTGTGTTTCTTTCGAGTCTGGTTCCTAATAGAACAGAGTAATGATGCAAGGCATGCAATTTTCATAACCAACCCCTCCATTTGCATGCACAGGAGGTGCAATAGCCCGAGGAGAAAAACAACTAAGGCACGCATGATCTGATGTGTTTCTGAATATTGGTCCTGTTTTCCTAGTGCCTTGAAAATGACGCTTGCCAACTACTTCTTCAGCCATTCACTCAAAGCTATTTATTGAGTGTCTATTATGGGCAATGCTTCTTTCAGAGAATGCTTTACAGCCAGCAATGTTGATAGTTAAGGGTGTGGGCTTCCAAGGAGCTCAGTGGAGTTTTAACTTGATGGCTGTTTTAGTCCATTTGCATTGTTATGAAGAGATACCTGAGGCTGGGTAATTTATAAGAAAGGAGGTTTATTCTGGTTCTGCAGACAAGAACCATGGCACTGGCATCTGCTTCTGGTGCAGACCTCAGGAAGCTTCCAATCACGGTGGAAGATGGAGAGGGGGCAGGGATGTCACATGGCAAGAGAGAGGGAGTAGGGAGGTACCAGGCTCTTTTTAACCACCAGTTCTTGTGCAAACTAAGAGTGAGAACTCACTCATTACCCCAAGGACAGCACCAAACCACTCATGAAGGATCCTTTTCCATGATTCAAACATCTCCCACCAGGCCCTCCTTCCAACACTGGGAGTCACATTTCCACATGAGATTAAAAGGGGACAAATATCCAAACTTTATCAATGTCTATGAGTAAGCGAGAGAAGAACAATTATATAAGCAATATCCTCATCTCTGGGAAGAAGACTGTAAGACTAGTCATAGTATAGCTAACTAGGGAAGAGTAATTATTATTTTTCCTATATATTTGTGATTTTGTGAGAGCCATGAAATAAGTGATAAGAGGCCAACCACAGATGGCCTGGGACTTTTGCATTAGTTGTGATCAAGGAATAGCCAGATTTGCCTACACCTGCAGTGTGCAGTGCAGTAGCCATCAGCACAGGTGTCTCTTGCCACTTGCAGAGTGACTCTGAAATGAGGTGTGCTGTTACTATAAAACACACATTGGATTTTGAAGGTGACCTGCTCTAGACTGCAAACTTCCAGGCGACAGGCTCTCATTTGGTATCCTTAGAACACAGCACAGTTTCTGGAATGTACTAGGTGGTCTAAGAGGCTTGCTTGGTGGGTGGGTGAGTGAGTGAGTGTATGAGTAGCAGGTAGGCAGTCATGTCTTATGTCACCGTGTGCCCACTCTTTCTATCCCATTCTTTCTCCTCCTACAGTACTTCAGTACCTTCTTCCACATCCACTCAGAACTTGCTCTTTGGCATTCAATATGCAGAGGGCCGGCATGGGTCCAGTGCAGAACCCGTCAGCATGTGCTAATCCCGGTAGCTTAAATGGGATTTTGCAGGCTCTGATGCCTACCAGCGGATCTGCAGGATTCTGAAACTCTCTGAAAGGGGCTTAACCCTAGACACTCAGATTTCCTCCCTGTTTGTTACCTCTCAAATTTCTCCAAAAAATGTCGGCTGACCCCAAAGAGGCGTTCGGCCATTCTCTCTTTCATCTGATAGCTGGGGTTTTAGGGAGTGGTTCTCTGGCCGCCATCTCTGCATTGAGTCTTCCTCCGCGCCCCTCCCTCATTGTCAAGTTTACAGTGGTCATTCCTTTCTGCTTTTTTGGGTCTTCCTCTCCTACATTACAGGTGGTAAATGAATGAGAATTGAGGAAACAGAAAAATGGGCTTATTAGAATTATGGCTAAAAATAGGAATAAATCCATTCCAAGTGAAGACTTGAAGAACCATCCTCCAAATGATGGACAGAAGCTTTGGAGCATGGGTATATGCCCTTTCCGCTGGCTCTTCCTGGGGTTTTTGAAATCAATGGAAGTGAGCCCTGGGACTCCAGCTGGCTCAGATGAGGCTCCTTAAGCCCTACCTGTGTCTCCGAAGTAGGACCTGGCTCGTGGAAAGGCCAGAGCTCACTCACAGAGAAGACAGCCTGAGGAAGATAACCAAAAGGAATTGGGAATGAATCCACCCAAGTCTGCAGGAAACTAGCCCAAGCCCTCTTCCCAGAACCTTTGTTGGCGCACACAGTCGGCAGTGAGTGACCTTTCAGAGAAGCCACAGGGAGAAGACAAAATTTCCAAAAGCGGGATACCCACATGTACGTGTGCTTGAGCCTTTGAAGTCACCCCCTGCTGAGACTGCAGGCCAAGGCCATGCCCTGCTGGAGTCTGGCCAACTCACAGTAGCTCTCAGCATCCTTGGTGATAGGATGGGCTAGGGGTGAGGTGGGATGCAGAGCAGCAGAGGCTCAGAGATGTGACTCCCAGATCATTCAGGTAGCAGATAAAGGTGTGCTTTTCAATAATACGAACCCGCTGGGGGAGAAGGAGGAGAAAGAAGAGGAAGAGGAGAACAATGGCAGCACACACACACATGCACACATGCGCGTGCACACACACACACACACACGCATTTCCAATTAGTGCTTTACAATAGCCTTTGACCAATTAGAGTGTTACTGAATAGCCTTTGATTTGGATAACTTGAAGAAATAAGCAACAAATAATTTCTGAGGATGGCTTTTTTATGTACAGTCGATCCTTGAACAACATAGGGGTTAGGGGCATTGATACCCCTTTCAGTCAGAAATCTGGGTATAACTTCTGACTCCCCCAAAATTTAACTACTAATAGTCTACTGTTGATCTTGACCAGAAGCCTTATCAATAATACAAACAGCCACTTGACACATATTTTGTATGTTCTATGCATTCTACACTGTATCCTCACAATAAAGTAAGCTAGAGAAAAGAAAAATGTTACTAAGAAAATTGCAAGGAAGAAAATATATTTTCTATTCATTAGGTGGGAGTGGATCTGGATCATCATAAAGGCCTTTATCCTTCTCATCTTCACATTGGGTGGGCAGGAGGAAGAGGAGGGGTTGGTTTTCCTGTCTCAGAAGTGGCAGAGGCAGAAGAAAATTCAGGTGTAAGTGGACCCTGGCAGCTCAACCGCATTCTTCAAGAGTCAACTGTATAACTTTTAAATGATGTATCTATGTATATCTATTTTTGAAAATACGATAATAATGATGAAAACAAAATGAAAATCAGCACACCATGCAGGATTCTTTGAGCTGGTTTTCCCCTAAGTCTGCAGAATACTACTCTGTAGGGGATTCCAGTCCGAACCTGTACTAGGTCCCCAAGCTCCTTCCCCTCCAGGCTGCTCAGGGCTGCCCTCTCAGTGAGTGTTTCACTCTTAGCCCGCACTTACACCAAGCCACTAATTAATAACCTTTTTGTCTGTCTCTGTAATTGTAATAATTATACACATTGAGGGAAGGGGGAGTTGGAAGCATAGTCTCCTTTTGAATTTGGAAAGAAAAAAATTTTAATCAGGGGTCCGGGCACAGTGGCTCATGCCTGTAATCCCAGCACTTTGAAAGGCTGAGGAAGGTGGATCACCTGAGGTCAGGAGTTCAAGACTGGCCTGGCCAACATGATGAAGCCCCGTCTATACCAAAAACACAAAAATTAGCCGGGTGTGGTGGCAGACACCTATAATCCCAGCTGCTCTGGAGGCTGAGGCAGGAGAATCACTTGAACCCGGGAGGCAGAGGTTACAGTGAGCCAGGATGGCGCCACTATAGTCCAGCCTGTGCGGCAGAGTAAGACTCCATCTCAAAAAAAGAAAGAAAGTTTAATCATTCCCTCCTATAAGCAAAGCCCAGTGTGAAGATGGGTGAGGTCCTGGTGGAGCTATTGTTATCTCTTGAAAGCTTTTTCATTCTTTTGAAATCAGTTGCAAGAAAACACAGACACAACCACATCGAGACCACTGCAAACTGCTCTCTCGTCTTCTACCCTCTCCTTTGTGCTCCTCCATCAGGCACACCTGCCAGATTAATCCTCCTAAAATGCCACATTAATCATGTTACTGCTGCTCACTGATCTACACAGCTCCTAATTACT
Source organism: Pongo pygmaeus (assembly GCF_028885625.2). NCBI lineage: Eukaryota > Metazoa > Chordata > Mammalia > Primates > Hominidae > Pongo > Pongo pygmaeus. Next base: position 14,261,129 of record NC_072381.2, on the reverse strand, counting down.
TAGAGAATTAAATTCAAACATGGACTTGACTGCTCTGGGCCCTCCCCAGCTGGGCCACATTGCATGGCTGACCCCCTTACCAACATCTTTCTGTGTTTCTACCCTTCCTTCTGACAAATGAGTCTGCTCACCATTTCTCAAATTAAGTTTGCATTTTCTCAACACCAAGCATTTGCTCACTCTATTCTCTGGGCCATAAAGCTATTTCATCATTCTGTTTGTCTTTTTCCCTCCCTCCCTTCCTCCCTTCCTACCCTCCCTCCCTTCCTTCCTCCCCTCTCCTCCACTCCCCTCCCCTCCCTTCCCCTTCCTTCCTTCCTTCTTTCCTTCCTTCCTTCCTTCCTTCCTTCCTTCCTTCCTTCCTGCCTTCCTGCCTTCCTTCCTTCTATAATCATGGAGTATCTACAATGAATTAGGAGCTGTGGCTGAATCTTACTCCCTCCTCCACCTGCGCTGCAGGATGTCATCCCCCTCCACAGCACACAACACTTAATTTTTTGTCATTAGTTTGTCAATTAGTCATAAAATCCTATAACCACCTCTTATGCTACTCAAAAATATATTTACCTAATCTCTCAATAAGATTTCTCCCTGCCAGGATCATGGCTTATTCTCTTTGGTACATGACATAATGCATTGTCCATAGTAGGTATGTTTCATAGACATTTCTTATATGTATGAATTCATTGTGGATGAATTTATCCACAATGAATTGATGGATTAATTTTATTAAAATTCAGTCTTAATGACTTCTGTACTTTGATCTTTCCTTAACCATAGTGCTGCAAGCTTAGCTATCCCTGCAGGGTAGAGGACTGTGTAAGGTGAAGTAATTCCTGAGCTAGACATCTGGGCATTTTATAACTGTCCAATGGCAACAATAAAGCCTGGAGCCAAATCACAGCTTGGGATGTTATTTCATCATTCTCAGTGGATCCATGCCTCAGGGAAACCCATGGCATAGACAGACTCGTGATTTTAAAAAGCAGAATAAATAAATCAAGGGTAAAATATTGCCTGTGCACCTGGAGGACATTATGCTAAGTGAAATAAGCCAGTCATAAAAAGAAATAATGTAGGATTCCACTTACATGAATTCCTAGAAGAGTCAAATTCGCAGAGACAGAAAGCAGAATGGTAGTTACCAGGGGCTAAGCTAGGGTAGAGAGGGAATAATTGTTTAATAGATACAAAATTTCCATTTTGCAAGATGAAAATGTTTAGGCGATTACTTGTACAACAACATAAATGTAATTGACACTACTGAACTTAAAAAGAAAGATGGTAAATTTTATGATATGTGTACTTTCTCACTGTTCTTAAAAATTTTTAGCATGTCTTTAGTCCCAGCTACTTGAGAGGCTGAGGCAGGAGGATAGCTTGAGCCCAAGAATTCAAGGCTGCAGTGACCTATGACTGCACCACTGCACTCCAGCCTAGGTGACAGAAGGAGACGCTATCTCTAAAACAAATAATAATAATAAAATAAAATACATAGAACTAAAAAATTTAAATAACCATTAAAAAGAAAAAAATAACTGCTTGTGAAAGAATTCTGAGATATGTTTGGCAGATTAAAACATTTCAATGATGGGAAAAGAAAAATGCCGCTGCAGTGGTTTTCAGATAACAAGGAATTTACAGGGTTTTGTTTTGTTTTGTTTTGTTTTGTTAGCAAGAAAGCTGCTTTAATATATTTCAGGTGACTAGATGGACCATTCTTTGGAGTATCTTCCAATCTTAATAAATGGGTGAATGCCTCCATTGTCCCGAATGTTTATTTCTGCATTCTCATCTTGAATCATTATAAAAGAGAATAGCCTTACAGATCACTTACAGTTTATAAAATCTCTCAAGTTTGCTGTTTTCAAAGACAGGGATGTCCGTGTCAGCACACCCATTTCCACATTTGATCACGGGCAAGAAGGAATTTTTTTTCTTTTGAGTGAATTCTTTTCATTATTTTCATGAACCAGTTTCTCCTTATTTGATCTTCTAAACTAGACATTAAGTTTTGAATGACCTTTTTATAAAATCCTTCTTCTATATTGGAAAGCAGTGTTTGTGTATGCATACTTGTTTTTTTTTTAACCACATCTGTAATATTTTCTATGGCTCATGGATAAAACACTTAAAAATAAAGAAAAGAGCCGTTTTTGCTTTTTTTTTTTTTTTTTTTTTTTTTACAGCATCTCGCTTTGTTCCCCAGCCTGGAGCATACTGGTGCAATCTCAGCTCACTGCAGCCTTGACCTCCTGAGCTCAAGTGATCCTCCCACCTCAGCCTCCCGAGTTGAAAACCTTTTTTTTTTTTTTTTTTTGTGGGTTTAGGGGAGGGAGACAGAGTCTTGCTGTGTGGCCCAGGCTGGAGTGCAGTGTCCTGATCTTGGCTCACTGCAACCTCTGCCTCCCGGTTCAAGCGATTCTCCTGGCTTAACCACCTGCATCGTTGGGATTACAGGCGCCCGCCACCACACCCGGCTAATTTTTGTAGTTTTAGTAGAGACAGGGTTTCTCCATGTTGGCCAGGCTAGTCTTAAACTCCTGACCTCAAGTGATCTGCCCACGTCAGCCTCCCAAAGTGCAGAGATTACAAGCGTGAGCCACTGAACCTGGCCAGGCATTTTTAAGAACTGGAAATAATGTAAACTTCTAGGCATTACATGAGAAGTTGACACAAATTCTTGATGAATTTTGCTCCAATTTTTCTGGCAGCTTAGACACAAAGGGAAACACACTGGATTATGTATTTTGTTCTGCAGCAGGAGAATATGTTCAAATTTAAGTACAGGGGATGACAGTAATTGGGACACTCTATTTTTATGTTCTTTAAAAGAAACAACTATATATCTGTTGACTTTTTCGTGTAACACTCATTTTACATTCTTTTGTTACTCTCTTCTCCTTCTTTGCAGAACTTTCACTTTCTTTGTAACTTTCGTCCAACGGCGAAACAAACTGGAAATTATGGTCTACTAAGGAACTGACTATGGAAGAGAACAAATGAATGATTCCTTCTCAGCTTTTGCAGGATACAATATCTCACCCATTGCTTCTTCTGAGAAGCTTCTTTGGAGTCTTTTTTTTTTTTCTGAGATGCTTTTATTCAACCACTATCTCCCCAGTCCATATTTGCTTCTCAGTCAAGAAACTATGTAGATGTCTAATCTTCCAGAGGCTGAGGAGCTTGGAATCTCTTGGGCTCTTCAACCCTTGGAGAGCCTTTCATGTAAGTGAAACAAGTAGAGAGTAATAAGAGATAGGATATGAACAACAAGGTGCTAAATTGAATGTAATCAAGAAAGTGCAAAAATGGCTGACCTTATCAATAAGTCAGAAAAGTGTGAAAAATTACATGACCTACAAAGATCTGGGAAGGTCTCATGGCAGCCAGAGACTTTGAGATTGTAGGAGTCCGTAGGAATTTTGCTCTTGCCTCTTTCTACTTTTCCCCATTGAATTTGTTTTTGTTTCTATGGAGTAATTTTCTTCTATCAGTCCTTTTTCGTTTTATCCCTGCCCTTCAGGAATTCATTCTATTTCATTTCTTTAGCAAATCTGAGGGGCATATCATTTATTCTTCAATTCTCTGTCTTATTTTTCCTATGCAAAAACTCAGCCTGTAAGTGTGTTATTTCTCCAAGCCTATTTTAAACAAACCATTTCCCCAGTCCTTCTTTTTGCTAAACAGGACTCCCTAATTGGGTTAAGTTCTTGATGAAGAGGTGTCTGGTTTGTGTTGGTACAGAATTCTCATTAGAATAAATAGTGAAGCTCTATACACATGTTCATTAAGGTAACATTCCAATTCAGATGCATTTCCAATCACTTACCCCAGATATGCCAAAGAGTTTAAACCTCAGTCCTCATAATACTACTTCTCAAGTGTGCTGTCCTAAAGTAGAAGAGATTTCTAGAACCTTCAGACAGATTCGGTGATCAGTGCCCCCAAGGATCTGCTGAATAGCCTGCTCAAATGCACTTAATCAGTATCACAAAATACAACCCATAAATTAAGGCTAAGTAATAATGCATAGCTTATGAGTTGTCTTAAAATGCACTTATCTGAAAATAGAGCTGAAACCTAAGAAAGATGCTGGTCTCACTAATAGTAAGAGAAATGCCAATTAAAGCGACATGAAAATGCCATTTCTCTCTACAGAGGGGAAAAAAAAAGCCCACAGGTTGGCAATACATTTTATTGGAGAGACTGTGAAGAATGAGGCACTTGAAGAGATTGCTGGTGGGAATGTAAGAAGGTACAGCTTCTATGAAAGGGAATTTGACAACATGTATAGCAAAATCACATATGCATTTACTCTTTGGTCCACTTCTGGAGATCTACCCCTAAGACGGATTGCCAAAAATACAAAAACACTTATTCCTAAGGCCACTCCTTGCAGCATTATTTATCATAGCAAAAGAAAAGCAACCTGAAATAACCCAAATGTCTATCCATTGGTGTCTGGGTAAATAAGTTGTGGTCCAGCCACATGAAAGAATATCGCATAACTCTAAAAAGAAATGAGTAACTCTTCTATGTACAACCATAGAGTGATTTTCAGGATATGTTATTATATGCAAAAGTGAGGTGAGAAAGTATATGCTGTTTTCTAGAAAAGGGAAGATAGGAATATATACACACATTTATTTATATTTTTAAAATAGAGCAAAGTTCACCAATCACAAACACAGAATGGTTAACTGGTACCTACAGGAAAAATGATGCAACAAAGTGAATGAGATAATGATAGAAGCTATGAGCTTTGGCTATATCTTGTCTCAGAGATTTAGAATGATATAAACATGTTGCATAAATATTAAAAAGTTAACTTTAAACAACTCCTAAATATTTTTTAAAAAACCTAAATATACACCTGGTTGATGGCATAAACACACAGGGAGGAATTATTTAAAGCAACTTTTGGTTTATTTTATTACAATTTCAACTTTCATTTTAGATTTGGGGGTTCACATGCAGGTTTGTTACACAGGTATATTGTGTAACACTGAGGTTTGGGTTATAAATGATCCCATCAGCCAGATAATGAGCATAGTACCCAATAGGTAGTTTTTCAACCCTTGTCCCTTCCCTCTCTCCCCTCTCTGGTAGTCTCCAGCGTCTACTGCTCCCATCTTTATGTCCGTGAGTACCCAGTGTTTGGCTCCCACTTAGAAGTGAGAACATGCAATATTTGGTTTTCTGTTCCTGCATTAATTTGCTCAAGATAATGGCCTCCAGGTATATCCATGTTGCTGCAAAGAACATGATTTCAATCTTTTTCATGGCTGCATAGTATTCCATAGTGTATATGTACCACATTTTCTTTATCCAACCCACCATTGCTGGGCACTTAGGTTGAGTCCATGTCTTTGCTGTTGTAAATAGTGCTGTGATAAACATACGAGTGTGGGTGTCTTTTTGCTAGAATGATTTCTTTTATTTTGGGTATATACCCACTAATGGGATTGCTGGGTCAAACGGTAGCTCAATTTTAAGTTCCTTCAGTAATCTCCAAACTGCAAAGCAACTTTTATGTCATAGCGATTTCATTATACATCCCAAAAGACAGAAAGATCTTTTTAAAAAAATCTGAAATGATTACCAGTCACTTTGATGTTGGTGTGGTGATTTTGTTTTTCTGAGGCTGTCATGTGAGTAATGCGGATAAAGCAAGTGAGAAATGGTGTTGGTGACATTGAGATCCAGATTTTTGTCATGTGAGAAAAAGGAAATTGATGAGATTGTGTAAAACTCTAGCCCTGATTTTGAAATGGAAATATCAGCATAAATGTATGACTTAATTTATACTTAAAAGGAAATACTTTAAATGTCCCAATTTTGTACCCTGCAAAGTCCTAGAAACAACCAATCCAGTAGTAATTAGTATTCCTCATTCCCCAATGGTGGATCTAGATACTATTTCCCACTAAAAAGAACCAACTCCCTTAAATAAATGGTCACACCAGGAAGCAAAGAAATTAAATGACTACTAAGAGTGTTTCAAACAGATTCAGGAGCAACTGAATAGTTCTTATTCCTGGGGTCAGACAATTTGATCCCAAATTAGGATAAAACTGTAATGGATAAAATGAAACATATCAGATTTGTTTGACTCCATAAATGAATAATGATGCTTTAAATAAATTCATCAGTCACATTTGGATGATGCTAGGCGTGGTAAAAATTGGTGAATTTTGAAAATCGGTGAATAAAGGGGAGTTTCCTGTTGTGGATATATTCTAACTAATAAATGATGTAGGAATGATAGAATAAGAATGACAACATTTGCAATACCTAAAGAATTAATGGAGTTAGGCAGAGATCAACAGATGATGATATCACAAAAAGAGAGAAAACCAGACATTATATAAACCTCGGTGGAAGGAGATACCAGCACTCATAATGTAGTCTTACCAAATTTACAAGAAATACAGGAAACAGAGGAACATGATAAACAACGCCACAGAGATTGAATTAGTAAAATCCAGATTACAGGAAACTATAAAAGCAAATGACCCAGTGTGTTCAACAAGATTTGCAAGAAAAAGGAAAGAAATTGGGGAAATCTATAGATTAAAAGAGAAGTGAGACATACCAGTCAATCACTATTTATGGACCTTATTTGGATCCTGCTTCAAACAAACCGACTTTTTCGAAAACACACACACAATTGAGAAAGTCTAAACACCATTTTAGAATATTAAGAAATTATTGTATAAGAATGGCATTATGGTCGTTTTCTTTAAATCTCTATCTTTTAGAGATGTAAACTACAATGTTATAAGTGACAATGTATTAATTTATATAATAGTCCATTACAATTATTTATAGTAACTGTATTATAAGAATTTTATAGAGAGAAGATATGGAAATGCATATCTAACAAACTTTATTTATTTTTATTTTTTATTTTTGCTTTTGTGGAGATGGGGTCTTGCTATGTTACCCAGGCTGGTCTCAAACTCCTGGGCCCAAGTGATCTTTCGGTCTTGGCCACCCAAAGTGCTGGGATTACAGGCATGATGCACCATGCCCAGCCATCTAACGAACTTTATTTTATTGCTTAAACTTATTGTTTTCAAGCTTATAAATGACAATAAATTTATTGGGTGTCAGGAGGCCTGAAGAAAACAAGTGACCATGAAAACAGCTATGACATATAGCTCTTCAAATGACCCATCTCTTACCAGCCAGGCTCGGTGCCAGAGATGCAGTGATGAATAAGTGGAACAAGTAAGCTGACATTGTAAGGATGAGAGAGACTCCACTGCGTGAGGATTTGGGATGACGGAAGGTCCCTGCAGGGAGGGGACCCCATGACCAGAAGTCCTGCCACAGTGGGGGAGAGCTTGGTGTAACTGAGTTCATTTGGATACCTCAAACACTGCCCAGAGCCCTTGAAGGTATCTAAGGGCACACTTCTCAGGCCTGCCCCCATACCACACTCAACTCAGAATATTTCAAAGGCAGCTGCTCTGTTAGGCTTGCCTGAGATTGTTTGATTTTCCCTGAATGGGAGAGCCACACACAGTGAGAGCTCTAGGACTAAGTTGAACCACATGAAATCGCCAGCTTCATGGGCCCACACTGGCCAAAGGTTGGCAATTTCCTTTGCTCTAACCTCAGCATTCTGAGTGCCGGGACTGGCTCGTGGAGACCACAGTGGCTGGGGAAATTCTCTTGGCTTTGTGTCTCCCTGGCCTTTCTACTCAGGCCAGGCTGGGGTTATAGCACAGATGGGGCCAGGGCCACTGAGCGGGGCCACCGTAGAGCCTCGGGCACAGGAAGGCATAGATAGGCTCTGTGTGGCCTCACCTTCCCTTTCTGGGGAGTAGAGCATCTGGAAAGAAAGGAAACCCGCTTAGAGAAGTAGATTGGGGTTCTAGCCTTGAGCAATTATATGGACAGCGACTAAGGTCTGGTGTAAATCAAAGTAAGAGATCTAGATCAGGGAAGTGAGCACCACAGTGTAGACCTCAATGGCAGTGTAACCTCGATGGCAGCGTAGACCTCGATGGCGGTATAACATCGATGGCAGTGTAACCTCAATGGCAGTGTAACCCCCATGGCAGTGTAACCTCGATGGCAGTGTAGACCTCGACGGCGGTGTAACATCGACGGCAGTGTAGACCTCAATGGCGGTGTAACCCCCATGGCAGTATAACGTCGATGGCAGTGTAACCTTGATGGCAGTGTAGACCTCAATGGCAGCGTAACCTCAATGGCAGTGTGGACCTTGATGGTGATGTAGACCTCGATGGCAGGAGGACTGTGGGAAGCACATAAAACATGGGGAAAAATGAGAGAAGACCTTTCTCTAAGCCAGCATTTGCTCCAATTAACAGCAAGGAGGAACTGGTACCCTACCATACCTTATCTGTAGTTGGTTGACTTCCGCTTAGTAGGAATCATTGACTGTATGTAATTCTTTTAGCTTAGGATAGGTTCAGCCATTTTAAATTCATCATTTCAATGTGATCTTTATGAAATTTAGAGTTTAAAAAATTCTACACGTTATCATAGAAAAAAGATAGATGATAGGGAGGGAGGGAAGAAAAACATCTCAGTGACCTTCCAACTAATTATTCCAGTAATGACTCTGGCCATAGGGTAGGCAACTGAAATAAGGTGCCCCTTAGAGCGTGCTGCCTTATCTTAGCAATTATGTACAATGAGAACCTGATATTTGAAATAAATACACTAATGATATCAATTCATTTTACATTCAGCTTCACATAATAGAAAAACTAATGCTTACTAGATGTACTAATAGCAGCTTAAATAGGATAGATATTTATTTCTCTTTTGTGACAAAAACAGTCGGCAGGTAGTTAATCCAGGGCTGTTTTGGAAGTTCTGTAGTCAACAGAGACCCAGGCCTCTGGTATTTTGCTCCTCCACCATCCTCAGTGGATCACTTCATGGCCCCAAATGGCTACTTGAGATCCAGGCATCACATCTGTATTCCAGGCTGCAGTAGGAAAAAGAGAGAGAAGGTTACCCCCCACCTGTTTCAGGAGATTTCTATTAAGACTCCATTAGGTAAAGCTTATGCACAGAACACATCTGAGTGAGGATGCATTTGTATAATATTTTAGATTAGATGGGCATATTGCTGATCTGATTAAAATGAATGTTTTCTTACATGGAGAAGAGAATGAAGCATGTCAGGGTGGATGCTGGCCATCTCTTCACTTCAGCAGTAGGGCCTGCTGTTGGCCAAGGCACCTGTGTGCAGGAGAGGCTTCTGTTATGAAATTAGATAGGAACGACACCCACATAGAACAAAAAGTAAATCCTTTCCTCCCTCCAACTTTCTCCTAAGTGCTTTCAATTTCTTATAGGCTGGGTTTTCAATTCCAGGAAAATAAAGCTTCAGAAAGTGGCTGTGACAGGTTGTCCCACATGAAACCTCCCATGCACATAATCACTGTACCAGATATAATTGAGAGCTAATTTCTTATTTCCTGCATATCATATTGGAAAATTGAGCTGTCAGACCTCTTTAAGGGCTACATGCCAAAATGAGAACACCCAAGCCCTTCTCTTCACAATTCATTTCTGCAGGACTTTTTTTTTTCTCACTATCTTCAAGACTCAAGAAAGTTGTACTAGAAGCCAAATCCATCTAATTCGAGTAAGCTTTTGAAGTTCAGATATTTGCTGTGGATAAAATTGAGAAAATTTACAAGGAAAAGCTTCTCTGAAGTATCCCTTCCCACTAAAAGTCCCTTAATTTCCAAAGCGTTTCAAACTTTGGGTTGTGAGATAACCACTGCATTGTGGGAGGTTGGCTTGGGTCTCGCTCCTCTGTGACCACAGCACCCTGACATACCTGTGCAATGAAGAGCTAGGTGAATGAGAAATAAGTAGGGAATTACTCAATGTGTCCACCTCCCGGGTTCAAGTGATTTTCCTACCTCAGCCTCCCGAGTAGCTGGGACTATAGGCCTGCACCGCCACACCCGGCTAGTTTTTATATTTTTAGTAGAGATGGGGTTTCACTGTGTTGGCCAGGCTGGTCTCAAAGTCCCGTCCTCAAGTAATCTGCCTGCCTTGGCCTCCCAAGGTGCTGGGATTACAGGCATGAGTCACCGTGTCTGGCCCAGTGCATCTGTTGAAGGTGATTAAGCTGCATGCTGTGAAGGTATTCCAGGAGACTTACAGCTGGTGCGGAAACCTTAGGCTCCATCACTTAGGAAAGAATTTTCCAATCTATGGACCACCTCACTTGTGTTCTTTTCTTGTAGCTTTTTCTGAGTTCCTTTGCATCCTGTGTTTTCCCAAAAGGTGCTTAACTGGGAGGAAACGTGCATCTTCTATTCCCAAAAAGCATGGTAGTCTATGGGTTGGACTTAAATCCAGTAAAAGCAGCTTAATTTTTTCTCATTAAGTTCTATAAATAGCTGAGTAATGATGGTCATCCAATAATTGATGGGGGATATGTCTAAAATTAGACAAGATGCTCTTGAGAGGATATCCCAAAATGAAGAGGAAGGGAAGAGGAAGAGAATATACCTCTGTGCTTTGCTCTGTGAAGAGTCTATGGGCATTATTCACAAGGAGAGATTGTTGTGTTGTGTTGTGCTGTGTTATGTTTTGTTGTGTTGTGTTGTGTTAGAAGCCAGGCATATTTGAAGGTAGAAGCTCACAAGCATGGAGATCTTGACCATGAAGAGCAGGTCCAAATATGGATAAGGTATGACATAAGTAGAATGTGTCATCAATTTTCTTTTCTTCTCCTTTCTTCACCACTTTGCCCATTATCTGATGTGCTATATCCCTATGTTCCCACTGTTATTTTTCCCTCTCTCCTCCTATGTCAAAAGATGTGTTGAAACTAATTCACACCTAAATTGGAATAGAGCATAAATGAACGTCTGTGGAATTTCAGCCAATGGTGCGTATCTGAGGGTCTCTTGAGGAGCAGACCTAGTCCTATTTTATCTACTCATAAGACTAACCCCGCAGCAAGTAATTATTTTAAGAAAAAAAGTCTGGGAAGTGACTAAGCAAAGTTAATTACTGCAGACCAATTCTGTGAGTTTCATTGCCCCCAGGAAGGATCACTGTAGAAAGTTCTGGGAGATCCTGCAGTCGCCATGAGCTATAGTATTGACAAGAGGATTATGAAATCACAGGTGAGAAGACACCTAGCCCAGAAATTTTCAAACTTTTTGGTTATAAGTCAAATGTTTTTAAATAGAAATGGTATGGGGAATCTTAAAAGGTAAAACATATACAGAGCCGTTTTGGTAGAAACCTGGGGTGGTTCAGGGCTAAGGGGTTAGGGAATGTCAGAGGTTCTTGGGGAAACCCTGGGGTTTGGGGCCTGAAGTCCAAACATCACCGCTCCATCCAACCCACACATTGTGACGACCCAAAAGCTTGGGCTCTGAGACACCGAAAGACTTGTACAAAGTCAACACAGAGTTAAAACTGTATCTAACACTCAAAACTTCTAGTTCAGAGTTTTCCCACTAAAGTCATCAAATGATTGATTTTCCCTTAGATATTGACTTTTTCTGTAAATAGCTTTTCTAGAAAAGCTAAAAAGTATAGGAAGTAGGGTGGGGGAAATGAAATCCACCTAAAATCCTATCAATCAGAAATATATATATGTTCTATTTTCAGCATGAAATAATCTTCAATAATCTTAACTTCAACAATCTTGAACAGATTGGCTTTTCTCATATTGATTCACTGTGCAGCTTATCCTAAGACCCAGCAAGTATATAAAATTAAATATCCCAGATCCTAGACTGTAACTGCGTATAGAAAGGTTGACGTCTTTCATTTATTCAGACTTTTAGGGGGGCAGGGGGAAATAGTGTGGAAAAGTCATTTTGAAATAGCTCTTCCTAAAAACCTCTCTAAGTTTCCCAGGACCCAAACCCAGCCTATCCTTGCAGATAATGATAGAATAATTATAATGATAGAGTAATTTGGAAATATTTTTCACAAGGAATTTTTCTAGATGTTTTTTTCCGAGCATCCAAGAGTCTCAAGCTCTGGCTGCGGTCGAATATTTATAACGAATTCTTTGAAGCTCCAGCGTGGATGCTACTTCAAATACAAAACTGATGGAAAATGGAAACGTTTCCTTTCACCACATGCGATAAGTGATTTTAAATTCATAAGTTCAGGTGAATTGAGACGACAGTGGAAATGAAGTTGACGTAAATGACAGAGCCAGCCAGGCACCGCAACTGGGTTTGCTGAGCTGACTGCAAAACAAGGAATGGATGAGCCGCCTGTCTGGCACATGGGGGTGAAAACCAGAGACCTGTGCTGTACCCCAGAGTTTGTATAAATGGCAGGGACAGAGAATTGAGGAAAGAGACAGACAGGGAATGGAGGGAGAAGGTACTCGCTCAGAACCCAGGCCCTAAAGCCAGGTTGCCTCGGGTCAAACTAGGCTCCAGCTACTTGGTAAGCTGAGACTGGAAGATCACTTGAACCCAAGAGTTTGAGGCCAGCCTGGACAACAGAGGAAGACCATGTCTCCAAAAGTAAAAAAGCATAAAAAAAAATATTGGGCTCCCTCATTTTATAAGTTATTTAATCTCTCTAAGTAGTAGATGTAAAAGGGACCATTAAAAATTATACCACTCTTTTGAAAATGTATTAAGTAAATACAGCTGACCCTTGCACCACATGGATTTGAACTACACAGGTCCACTTACACATGGCTTTTTTTAATCAACCAAAATGAGGATCAAAAATATCATATTCATGGGTTGTGAAACCCACATATAAATAGGGCCAGCTTTCGTACAGGAGTTCTGCAGGGCTGATTGTAGGAGTTGGGTATGCCTGGATATGGACATAGGCAGGGGTCCTGGAATAAGTCCTCTCCATACCCCGAGGGATGGCTATGCACGTATACACTTAAAGCTGGATTTTCCACATAGTGTTTGAGAAGTCATAGCTATTCTGATCATAATTATCTTGGAAGTTTTCTGATTTTTTTTCTCTTCTGTCTGTCATCTCTTTGCTAACTCTGCCCTATAAATTGAGACTATAATGAGAATTTTACTGGACACATTAGGAAGAGATGATTGGAATTATATCAGGACAAGGAGTAAGAGGAAAGCTGAACCATGGGTATGGGCTTAGGCCAAATGTCAGGCCTGAGTGGGACAATGATGGAGTCTGAGGCTTGACCGAGGTGGACGGAGGCCTATATACCTGGATGTCCTCAAAAACCGGATCTAAGAAAGGGCATAGAATTCCCCAAGGCAAACAAAAACAGCTTCCATTTCCTGAATACTGTGTGCTAAGTGGAGTGCTCCTGGGATTTCATTGGATGCCCTCAACAATGCATGTTTTCAGATGAAGAACAGAAGGCTTAGGAAAGCTACACAGGTAGTCCACGGTCCTACCACTGAAAAGTGGCAGAGATGGAGTTCCAATCCAGGTTCCATTGACTCCAAAGTTCATATGCATGCCCACTATGTTGTACTGTGCCAGGAAAGCAGGACAGGTCGGGTCCATGGTGTGAGCGAAGGTCTCAGACCTTGTGACCATTGAACAAAGTTGTCCACGTGGGTGCTAGGGAGGCACTAGGGTAAGAGACTAGACTGGGGGGTTCTTGAGAACTATATTCAGGCCGGGCGCAGTGGGTCACACCTGTAATCCCAGCACTTTGGGAGGTCGAGGCGGGCGGATCACGAGGTCAGGAGATTGAGACCATCCTGGCCAACTCGCTGAAACCACGTCTCTACTAAAAAAAAATACAAAAAATTAGCCAGGCGTGGTGGCGGGCGCCTGTAGTCCCAGCTACTCAGGAGGCTGAGGCAGGAGAATGGCGTGAACCCGGGAAGCGGAGGTTGCAGTGAGTCAAGATTGTGCCAGTGCACTCCAGCCTGGGTGACAGAGCGAGACTCTGTCTCAAAAAAAAAAAGAAAAGAAAGAAAAAAAAAAGAGAACCATATTCAGAAGTATTTCCATTATCAGTCAAGCAAATGTTGAGAAATGTTGGGTTGAGAATATTGGAGAGAATGATATGACCTGCATTTTAGGACCACAACTGTAATGGAAATTTACAGGAATGGATTTACAAGAACAGAGATAGGAATTAGGGGTGACCAGTTTGAAGGCTGTCACAATAATCCAGTGAGTGTATCCTAGACTTGGAAAATAAATTATATATATAATTATATATATAGTTTATATAATTTATATATAATATATATAATATATAATTTATATATAATATATAATATATAATATATATGAATTATATATTATATATAAATATATATAAATTATATATAATATATAAATAAATAATTTTTATATATTTATATATTATATATATAATTTATATAATATTTTTATATATAATATATTTTTTATATAATGTATATTGTAAATTATATAATCTATAATTTATAAATTATAATTGACATATATATGTATTCAAGAAGTCATAGCTATTCTTATCATAATTATCTTCGAAGTTTTCTGATTTTTTTCTCTTTTATCTCTCATCTATTTGCTAACTCTGCTCTATAAATTTAGACTATAATGAGTGTTTTACTGGACACACTAAAATATATAAAACTAAAACTAAATAGTTTATATATAAACTAAAACTAAAACTAACTAGTATATATAAAACGAAATACCTAAGACATAATTTGGAATCTAACAATCCAAAGTTAGATTCCAAATCTAACACTAAATTTGGAATCTAACACTAAATTTGGAATCTAACAATCCAAAGTTTCCGTCTCAGTTCTTTTCTACGTTAGCTGTTGAACCTTGGGCAATTCAGCTTCCTCCTCGGTAAGGCAGACAGGTAAGATTATCTTAAAGAACATTGTGAAAATTCAGATTAAAAGATGATTCACTTAAAAGCATTTAGTACAGTTGCCTAGAACATAGTTAGTGCTCATGAAATACGAGCTAGTTTATTATCATAATAATAATTATTATTTCTTACTTCCTTAATCCTTCCTGTTAGCCAGAGAACAAAAGCCTGCAATCAGAATGAATTTTTTAAAACTTCATTGTGACTCATTTAAGCAATTAAAATTTTTCAAAAATTCGATTTCTAAAATTTTCTATAGATAGAGAATCCATGGCATATATACCAGGATGTCTTCCACAAATGACACCTTTTCTTTTTTTCTGAGACGGAGTCTCACCGTGTCGCCCAGGCTGGAGTGCAATGGCACGATCTTGGATCACTGCAATCTCCAATCTCCGCCTCCCAGGTTCAAGCGATTCTCCTGCTTCAGTAGCTGGGGTTACAGACACCCACCACCACTCCCGTCTAATTTTTGTATTTTTAGCGGGGATGGGGTTTCACCATGTTGGCTAGGCTGGTCTTGAACTCCTGACCTCAGTTGATCCGCCTGCCTTGGCCTCCCAAAGTGCTGGGATTACAGGCGTGAGCCACCACACCTGGCCTGCTTTTTTTGTTCTTTAGTGAATAAATAAGATGCAATGCACCTAAACATAACGTGGGTGGGAAAGAATGCATTGTTGTAATGTTCCCATTTCACTGCCTCTGCAGCTCATGCTCAGGTGTCTCTCCTGAGTCATCAACTCCTGCTGGGCAGAGTTCAGATCTGCCCAATTATTTTCATGGCCAAGCAAAGTGATCCCCCTGCAAAATTAGCTGCTTCAACCTTTCCCTCTTTAGGTGATTTATGTTTTGTAACTTTGGGGCAAATTATCTAATATTGAAAAACTTAATTTATTTGCAGAGTTGGGTTAAGAAGTAATTATTTGCCCCAAAGTTGCCTAGATTTCTGTTAGGAACTCACATCTGAGCTCCCTACATCGAGTGGGATTTTGAGATCAGAAGTCTCTCTCCATAACTGTTGCCAGGGAAAGAAGTCAATTCAGCAGGTGGCTTAGTCAGTTCAGGCTACTATAACAAAATATCTTGGACTGGGTAGTTGATAAGCAACAGAAATTGATCGCTCACAGTTTTGGAGGCTGGGAAGTTCAAGATCAAGGCAACAGCAGATCTGGTGTCTGGTGAGGGCCCATTTCTCACAGATGTCCCTTCTATGTGCCCTCACATGACAGAAGGGACAAACAGGTTCCCTCCAGCCTGTTTTATAAGGACACTAATCCCATTCATGAAGATTCCACTTTCATGATCTAATCAGCCCTGAAAGTCTCACTTCTTAATACCCACGTGTTGGGAATTAGATTTCAACATGTGAGTTTTGGAGGGGAACAACCTGATCACAGCAGAAGGCTTGGTGTCTTTTTTTCCCCAAGAACAGGATGGCGAGGGTTATTTTTACAGCCTTTCACAATTGGGCACATATGATCCAAATTCAGAGCATTACTGTAGCGTTCCAGTTTTCCACTTGCGCTCCTTATGTCTTCCTGTTCATCTTCTGGTTTTATTGATTCGTGGACAGTGAGTGCTCTGGCCATTTCTATTGGTGTGGACTTGTCCTGGAAAGGGACCCCCACCCTCTGGAAGAGGCCCCAGCATGATTAAACTCTGGAGAAGCAGCTCATGTTTTGGAAAGCATGTTAGCTATGCTTATTTATATGCCACATCATATATGGGCTAAAACCAGCACATGTGGTCTTTGTTTCATTGCTTCCTATTGAACAGGGATTCGACCCAGCGTGCTGGAGAGGAATGATGATTTTGGAGAAATGGATGCAGTGAGCAACACTGGCCCACAGGCTGCAAAGTGCTAAGGTTGAGAGTGCCTTTAGAAGTGCGTATGTAAAATAATTCAAACTGCAGTATCCCGGCGAGGTGCTTCAGCTCTTTATGCATTGTTCTATTAATAGCTTATGTCCTCACGGATAGTTCAAGGCTTCCAATTCAATCGACAACTGTAGATTACAATACGAATGGCATCAAATCAGTGAGTGGCCCAGTGCCAAGTGACAGCGCCATTTTTGCAACGGGGCACATCTATTCTGAGCATGAAAGTGATGGCTAGCAGGAAGCACCCAGGCAGTCCCATGCAGAATCTTTTAAAACTTGAACTAGTTCCTGGGGAGAGAAACATTTACTCTGGAGAGCTGGTGGGGAGAAGTGTCGTGAGCTGAACGGCCAATGGTGTCCTGAGTGAAAAAAATAAATCTTAGAGTTTTATTTTGGTCTCATTTAGTTATTAAAATCATTGGTTTCTTTGTCTTGGTTTCCCCTTAACTATCACAGCATTAAAACTCACCCTTCAGAGTCAATTCACATCAATAAGAGACTCAAAATCTTCGGTTCCTTCAAGTTCATACACACACATGCACACGTGTATATACACACAGATATACATCCATGAATATGGATATATGGTTCTCTTGGTTCCCCCACACACTCTTGGTTCACACACACCCACATACATACACATGTGCACACACAAGCATACACATTCATACACAGGCATAGATATACATACATGCACATATGTCCACACATGCACACTTGGCATGCACACCCACACATGGGCCAATGGCAGTAGCCACTGCAAATCTTCAATGTGTCTTTCTGGGGGGCTGCAGAGGTATTAATTACACCTCTAACCTGAGCAATCTACTTCTCCAGCTCTTGCAAGGAACCTGGACAGAGCAGAGTCACCAAAGATCACTCTTGCTAACCTCATGCCCAATAGAGAGAGGCAAGGTGGTTTCTGAAGCAGATAGGATTTTTCTAGTAGGGCCGCATGGAGCCATGCAGGGCTCACTGAATCAGTACCACGCCCACCTCTGTCTTGCGATTTTCTGTTTGGGTGTTGGAGGAACAGCACGGGTGACCCTAGGTAGAAGCTGCTCTGCGTTTGAAAGGAGACTACAGCCTTTGTATTCACAGTGAGAGGAGACTGGCCCACACCCGGGTTGGGAAGCAGGATAGCAGGATAGCAGGATAGCGGCACATCATTACATTTCCATTCTAATTACCCCTTGCTTCAGTTCTGTGATCATCCCCCAGGGGGTCTCATTAACATGGTTTCGATGCTTCCCATGTTGACTGGGGCTCCTGCACAGGCCTCATCATTCCACGCACCCTTTCTCTATACCAAGCCCTTAACATCTGCCCGGGATGGGCAACGCGCCATGTTGCCTGGCATTTGGGTTCAACCGAAGGGGAATCAAAGGGAACAGTCTTTGGTTCTTTTGAACCAGACTGTCAGATCAGAAGCCCAGAGCTGTCATGAGTTGCTCACCTGAGCTGCTCCTTCCAGAAGTTTCCCCCTGGACAGGGGTTTTGTTAATGTGTTCTGCTCTGATGGGTCGAATTTCATTGTCCTTGCCACGGCCTGTTTGGCAAGAGCCTCCATCTTCCTGCTCCATTGTCATTTGACAAGGCAAGTCACTAGTAAAAGCTGTTGTCTTTTAAAAAAGCATCTTCTTCCCAGCTATGGTTTCTTTCCCAGATAAATTCACTAGGTGGCAGTGAACAGTGAGGGAAAGAGGGCTGCTTTTGAAAAGAAATTCAAAGGCAAGCAGAATTAAACATTCTAGGATATCTAATTGTGGGTCGTAAACATCCTTCTAAGAGTCATGGGCTGTGACATTTGTAACTAATAAGAGACAAACTGCAGCTTTAAGCAGGATATCTAGTCTCTATTAAATGATGAAATGCCAAGATTTATTATGGAATCTCCTCTTAGCACTCTGCTGATAATTTTATTCATAATATGGTTGAAATCAAGGACATTTGTTTATTGTCCATAAATATATTTTCTTTGCAGAAAATAGTGCGTACAAGCAGGTCCCACTCATCCCGTCAAAGCTTTTATTATGTATGAGTGGGTGTGAGCATCGTGAGGGTGTGTTTTCTTTAGATGGCAAGTGAACCTCATGATTATGTCAAGGATTTAAGTGTCATTATTGTTTGATTAATTTCTCCGTATAACCACCATCTCCCTTTCTCAACCAGGAAGAACCTTTTTCTTCCTTTTAAACTCAATGTTAACGTTTTCCTAGCAGGTAAAGCCTAGGATCTTATATTACTTCTGCTTTGGGAAGACTCTAAAATTTCGAACTTATTAAAAGACACTAAAATCTTAGTGCACACACTTCCGATTAGTTTATTTATGTGCTGCCTGGTTTTTAACCTAAATGAACTTTGTTCAGAGGGGAAGAAAACAATCATAAAGAAACTGAAAAGGCAGTTTCCAGAAACTGCTGAGCCATGCAGGAGGCCTGCAAAGACCCACCTTGCTGGGATCAGAAGGCAGGCACAGTCATTCCACAGCCTCTGTGCCTCCCCTCTCTCATGTCATCCGCGTCCGTGCCCCCTACCCTGGCCTTGGCCCTGGATCCTTAACAGAAGTGATGCAGGGAGCTGTAGTTAGCTGAATGCTCTTGGGCACAGCAGCATCACTGCACCAATCATATTGACTTTACGCTTCAGTCCTCATGACTGGACTTTTCTGCATTCCTGACTCTTTCTCTATACCTAGGTCTCTGCCGTCCCCTAGGCCTGAGTCCCATTCTGGTGAACAGTTGACCTCATCTAGTCCTACCTTGCTGTGGCCAGAGTCTCCAAGGCCTAAAGTCCCACCTCTGTATCCCAGCCTGGTCCCGGGACCCTGCTATTTAATGACAGACTCCCTCCTCGAGTGCCAGCCACATGCCTGTGAATTGCTGAATGTCACCACCTCCAGGTCCCCAACAGTGTCCTCCACTAAGTGGGACACCACGATGCATCCCTTCAATGAGGATCACCCCTGCAAAGTCCAGCTTTCTCTGATGTCTATACTCAATGAACATCGATGGAAGGTTACTATGTGCTAGACTCTGAGCTGGGCACTGGAGACACAGTGGAAGTAAGACACAGTCCCTGCCATCAGAGAGATTACAGCTACCTCCAGATTCTCCTTTTGCCCTTGCGTGTTCTCCCAAGGCCAGCAACAGAGTCCATTCCCAGCCCTGCCTCACTGGGCTCCCAGTCGGCCCAGTCCTGTTGCAACCAACTGTCCTGGCTATGCCTGGCTGTGCCTGAAGACACCAGAGTGTGCAGCTCAGTTTGGAGTGAAATGCTTTCAATCACTGTCCATAGGCAGGTTGATGCTGCCTTTATTCACAGGAGAATGGAACCCGAGTGCTAGTATTTACCCGGTCACCATCTGCTGGGTTCTACATAGTCAGGTATCCCCAGTAGCCAGTTCAGTATGGGAGCAGACCTCAGAAACCTGCCTGACTCGGAGTGTGAAGCTTGGGACCACTCAAGCCCCACCTGGTTAACTTGCTGTAAGAGAGATTTGAGTCAGGAGTAGAAAATGACCTTGCCTTAGCTTCAATCATGTCATCAAGAGCTGTGAGGTGGGGTTCAGGGGAATAGAAACTGTCCCTTGCTAAGAAGACAAAGTCATCTGAGGCCAAGTTTCTATATGAAGTGGACAGTTGTATTTTCCAGAATGGCTGTGGTTATTATAATATGTTCATTATCTTGAAAGTGAGTAACCTAAATTGTTAAGAACATGGGTGATTCCAGTTGGAGACTTAAAGATACATTTAATAAATCACATCATAAACTAACTGAAAAGCAAATAAGTGCCAAACTTCTCTTGGATTCCTCATTTCCCTGAGGCAGACAGGGAAAAATACCCAAGTAAGAAAACTAAGAATGGGCCAGGCACGGTGGCTCACACCTGTAATCCCAGCACTTTGGGAGGCCAAGGCGGGCGAATCACGAGGTCAAGAGATCAAGACCATCCTGGCCAACATGGTGAAACCCCGTCTGTACTAAAAGTTCAAAAAATTAGCTGGGCATGGTGGCCCGTGCCTGTAGTCCCAGCTACTCAGGAGGCTGAGGCAGAAGGATCACTTGAACCCGGGAGGCGGAGGTTGCAGTGAGCTGAGATCACGCCACTGCAGTCCAGCCTGGTGACAGAGTGAGACTCCGTCTCAAAACAACAACAACAACAGCAAAACAAAACAAAACAAAAAAACCAAGAATGGAAATGTCAGTTCAGGAAGAGACACTCTTTAAAAAAAATCTTTATACACACAGCGCAATTTTTTCATGCAGCTATTTTCTCCAAATTTGAGTTCTAGTGGTGTGTTGGAATTGTTTGCCTTTTTTTTAATGCCGTGTGAGAGATACCTTTACTGTTGTACAGATGCACACACACACAACATCTGATTGCTTTTTATCGTGCTTTTAAAAGATAAAAATCACTTAAGAAATTAAGTAAATTTTGTGGAAAGTTAGGAGTTCTCTTTTAAGAAGATTTTTAGGAATCTAAACGTTCTTCCATCTCTTTTCTTGAAATACTGTTCATGCCTTGCAGTTATAATAGGTTTGGTGTCATTCTGATGTTTTGCCGGTCTATGCTGTCAGGGACCTGGGATAGTGACTAGGTAATATTTCACGAGGCAGTCAAATGTTAGTTTGAGCTGGGCGTGGTGGTGTGTGCCTATAGTCCCAGCTACTCAGGAGGCTGAGACAGAAGGATCACTTGTGCAAAGAGTTTGAGTCCAGCCTGAGCATAGTGAAACCCTGTCTCTTAAAAAATAAAAATAAACATAAATAAAAATAAATTTTCAAATGTTAGTCTGGGTACTTCATTTGGGTACTTCTCTTTAATGAAACCTGAAGCTCATGAATTTATACCCATGGCGAAAAGATTTGTTGCAAAGTACTGAACCCATGCTATGAAGTATACTTGACGCAATTCATAAAGTTAGAAATAAACAGCAAATTACAAGTAGTACCCAGGCCTCATTGCTGTATGGTTCCAACATTAACTGAGAACCCCCACTCTCTGGGCAATTGATGAAAGCTTTAGCATGGAGCGGCTGGGGGGATGCTGCCTGGCTCTAACCCAACCCCGTGCTCCTTCACCTGTGTCTGCATTTCCTTCCTGTGCTTCACTCAGGTGCCTGCAAAGTGCTGTTTCCATGATGCCCACGGGCTGGCTGACTGTCGTGTCCCCAAGCTCTTGTCCTGGAGCTCTGCAGTGCCCAGTCCTTGTACGGGTTCTGCCTTGACTGTACTACATTTACCAATTATGCTCCTAATCATCCTCCCACTTCTCTTCCTGTTTCCAAGTCCTAGCTCTCGCATCTGTGTGGCACAGATCTACACGATGTATTATGACTTCTGTGTACCCTGTGAATACCACGTATATTCTCTCCGGTGCAGCGGTCGGCCTGCAGCCCTCCAGGACATCAGGCAAGAGCAAGAGTGTCTCCAAGTGCCACCCCGAAGACTCTTGTTCCGTTCCTCCTCAGAAGGCTTTTCCCTTACGGTTATTTCTAGATCCCTGCTATAAATATTCTCCCAGCAGCCATCTGCCCCTGCGGCAGAGTTTTACTATTTCAGCATGCTGTTTGGGTTACACACTCAGAGTGCTGCCATCCATTCTAGAGTTCTCCTGTCTCCTAGAGAATATGGGCCCTGCTCTCTCAGGATAGAGGGAGATCTATTTTATTTTCCTGAAAAAATCTGTACAATATATAAGAAGGAATCAGGAACTTGTGGGCCCATGAGGTTCAATCCGTGGGTTTATAAAGAGGACAGAGGAAACAAAACACGGTTTGGAAACTACCTGGACATTGGCACTTTGTGCCCCGGCCCCACAAAGCTGGACCAGTCCCATCTGATAACTCCACACTGTTGGTGATGGAGTCTCTCTACGGGCGGGGAGGTATTTTCCCACAAGCGAAAATTTTCCAGGGAAACTACAGTCTGCTTCTTTTATTTCTTTCTTCCATATTTCTTTTTTTTTTTTTTTTTTCTTGAAAAGGTGAACTTTTTTCAATCCACAATAAATAAGGTGTTTCGGGGCCAAGCCCCTAATGAGATAATCACTGCGAAAGCTGCCACCAAAACCAGCATGTTTGAAAATTTACTGAAAACATAGAACAGGCTGGCCCTGTGCCCAGCATGCTGCGGGGAGGGCGGGGGAGAGGGCTTTGTTTTCCCCAGAGCAGGTGACAGTGCAGACTTGGGCCAGCCCGTCCTCTCTGGGAACCGTGGTGATAAGTGGCTTCATGCACTGCGGGGCTGGTGGGCTGGGCCCCAGCGGGGGAAACAAGGAATAATGCATGGGAAATCAGCCAACGGTGGTCACGCTGGACACTCTTCTCTCCCCACGGAAACTCAACCTCCAGAGAGAACCAGCGCCAGGGGCCTGTGGGAAAACAGCTACAGTCAGAAGGAAGCTTTGGTAACATCAGCTGGAAAAGTCAATGGACTTCAAGCGCTGGGAAACTCCATCGACTTTCCCAGCTGATTTTATCGTCACTGGGCCAACTCCACGGGCTTCCTCCTCAATGAGGATTCATCTTCCAGGCTCTGCCCAGCAGCCCCCATCGCACCCCTGCGCTTATCTTCGCCCCTTCTGGGTAAGCTAGCATCAGGCTTATTATTACAGGCAGCTGGAGAACTGACAGGCACACAGCCTCCAGCTACACCCCTGCTCCCCGCCCCTGCTCCTCCACATCTTAGCTGTGTGAGCCCAGACCGTGACTGCCTCTTTATGGACCTCTAGTCCCTCCTGGGGAAAACAGTGTGAACCCAGGATTTCTGTGGAAGTGATTATTTTATTTTACTTTTTTTGTTTGTTTGTTTTGAGACAGTCTTGCTCTGTCGCCCAGGCTGGAATGCAGTGGCGCGATCTTGGCTCACGGCAAGCTCCGCCTCCCGGGTTCATGGCATTCTCCTGCCTCAACCTCCCAAGTACCTGCGACCACAGGCATGCGCCGCCACGTCTGGCTAGTTTTTGCATTTTTTGGTAGAGATGGGGTTTTGCCATGTAAGCCAGGCTTGTCTTGAACCCTTGACCTCAGGTGACCCACCAGCCTCAGCCTCCCAAAGTTCTAGGATTAGGGATTACAGGCTTGAGCCACCATGCCTGGCCTGATCCGTCTTTCCTTTTTTTTTAGAAAGAGTCTTGTTCTGTCACCCAGGCTGGAGTAGTGCCACAATCATGGCTCATTGCAGCCTTGGCCGCCCACACTCAGGCAGTCTTCCCAACTCAGCCTCCTGAGTAGCTGGGACCACTGATGCACACCACCACACCCAGCTAAATGTCGTTTTTTTTAATAGAGACAGGGTTTCGTCCTGTTGCCCAGGCTGGTCTCAAATCCCTGGCATCAAGCATTCCTCTTACCTCAGCCTCCCAGAGTGCTGGGATTTCAGGCCTGTAATTCTCTTTTTCCGTTTTCTCAGCCACATCTCCTCAAAACAGCCGTATTTTCTTCCCCCTTTTTACAGATAAGGATATTAATATAAGAAAAAGGCAAATAAATTAGCATCCTAGATTCCTAAGTAAAGTAGGCTGTGATAGCTTCTGCTCTCCTTCCAGATACCAAGGTGACTTTATAAACATAAAGGAATCCCATTCCTCCTGTGAATAACAAACAACCCCCGATAATAATTTGCTTTTTAGTATCCAGCAGAAGCCGCTGCAACATGAGCCTTCAAAAGCAATCCTCTCAGTCTCCTTTTGTTTCCCCTTCTGTTTTAATAATGGGGTGCACACGGCACTGTTGTTTAGATTAATTATTGATTGTAAGTTACTCTGAAATCCATGCTGCCGACAGGCTGTTGAAATCATAGCCATCTTCTGAGTCGGGCCTTATGACATCACCTGAAATAGATGTTCACATTTTGTTCCTATTTCTCACAAAGGTAAACTGAGATCAATGTGTCAGGGCTGATGATTGTTGCAGTTCTTCAACTCAGAAGGCTGGGTTTCCACTCTCATCCCACCAGAAGCTAGGGCACTAATGAAGTCATTTCACCTGCCAGTCTGAGCACCTCAGCCACACACATAGGCTCCGTGGCTCTGAGATGAAAAGTGTGGAAGTGCTTGAGAAAAACAAAAACAATAATAATCATAGCTAATGTTTACTTAATGCTTCTGTGCCAGAAAATATACAAAGTACTTTACCTGTATATCTTCCCTCTCACCCCAATGCTTGGAATTAAATAGAATTAATATATATTTTATAATTCTATAAATATATAAATATAATTTATATATTATAAAGTTAATGTATAGTTTATAATTTTATAAATATATAACATTTATATATTATATATTAATAAATAATTTATACTTTTATAAATGTAATTTATATAGTATATAATTAACACATCATTTATAATCCTATAAGTATATAAATATAATTTATGTGTATATAATTAATATATAATTTATAATTCTATAAATCAGAGGCTGTGCCCACACACACCAAACCACATGCCCACCCCCCACAACCAGGATAGCTAACTGGTTCCAGTTTGCCCTGGTGGTTTCCGGTGTTCACACCCCAATTCCCAAGTCCCAGGAACCCTCTCTCAATGCTGGGCAAACTGGGATGTTTGGTTATCAATACACACCCGCTACCACTAGCATAAGGCACCATATAATCCCAGAATTCCAGATGTGGGGAGAACTTCCAAGACATCCCCCTCAAAATCAGGAAGCTGAGTTTCAGAGCAGCAAAATCATTTCCCCAACTCCCTGCTGTTAGTGGCAGAGCCAGAGCTCTGAATCTCCCAGAATCAGACAGAAGACCAAGAATGAGTCCACTCAGTGGTGTCTCTTTGTGTTATGGTGATCACTCATAATTCTTAAAAAAAAAAACAAAAACCCATACATTATATAAATAAGCTCTCATAAGAGATTGATGCATAAAAGATTTTCAAGATAGGCTTTCTTTGGATGTTAAACCATACCCTGGTTAAGGATGGCAGTAAACTTTGCCCAAAAATGGTAATGTAGTCATTGTTGGAAAGAGCCGTTACCTTTTGCACTGGAGATGAGAAGAGTTTATGATAAAATACTTTTTAATTAAACTTGATTATCCCAAATTCTGTTAGTGGGAAATAATCCTATGTTCCGCTTAACAGGCATAAGATGCAAATGATAAAAAATAAGCTATGAAGATTTTTTTTACATAATTTTTTTCTAACATTTCTTAGAACGCATGAAAATCCAATCAAATCTTTTATATCAACAAACTTGATGTCAACATTAGTGAACTTGAGGCTCAGAGCTGAATTCTCAAAATTAATTACATGTTCAGTCTATGGAAGGCATACAAGTGGGCTTGTACATTTGAAAGATTTTTTTTATTACCAGGGTAGAAACCTCAATAACCTTTCTGTTTAGCCTTTAGTTAAACAGATAATTAAATTAATCAGCATAGCCCCTTCTCCATTCTATATAATTAGTTTTACTTCTTTGGAGATAACTAGAAAAATACACTACTTTCATTTATTTTATATGTGTGTTACATGTGTACATTAACTAAAGAAATACATATCTAGGGTGGAAGTATATGCCTTTAAATAAGATACAGTGCTCTGAAAAGACCTCAGCATAAACTATTTACTGGCACTCATATTAAAGTGGAAGACAGAGGATTTTGAAAAAAAAAAAAAAAAAAAAGGGAAAATTTGGCCGCTTTACTAATCAGAATGCCAGAACCCATATAAGCCTGCCGCAGTCCAGAAAAAAGGTGCAGATTCTCAAAGTTGTGAAATGATCATTCTTCCTGCTGAAATGAACAGTTAATGCAGATCCCTCCAAGTTCATGAATTACATTTGGGACCAGGCAGATGGTCCAGCCCCAAAATCGTGACTCCACCAATTTCACAGAGAGGAGGTTTTCACGGGACAGTGAGCGCAAATGAATCGATGGGAAGATAGTCGCCGTTTTGCTCTGTGTTCCACAGGCTGAGCTCTCTGGCACATGGGGGCCTCTCACATTGGAGGCAGGCTGTGTCCCCAGCATCCCCATGGGCTTTGAGTTGAAAGGCAAGCCCTCTGAAAGCGAGCTTCTGAGAACCGTTCTGTCTCTTTCTGATGAGAATGCGTCCTCCCTGCAAAGTGTCAGAGCCTCATCTGGGGGCTGTGGAGTGACAGTACCGAGGCTGTGGATTGGGGAGAGCAAAACTGCTGAAAAGCTACTATTTGTGCAGTATTAACTGAAAGCCAACGTCCTGCTGGGTTCTTTACATCCATTGGCTCATGGAAACCCTGCAACCACGTGAGGTGCGCATCTGCCATGGCATTTTCAGATGACAAAGCTGGGACTGAAAAGGAATAACCTGCATAAGGCCACACAGTTAAGTAAACAGGAGTCAGGAGTCAGTTGTGTGTCTTCATCTCCAAACATCCCTAGACTTAACCATGCTTCTACAATGGCACAAGCAACCTACTTTGTATGAAAGTTTTCAGAGCATGTAATGAACATTTCTTGATTTATAAACAGATGGAGGCGGGATTCCCTTTGTGAGAATTAGAAGAATGTATTGTGGTTTTCAGTAAGGAGGTGATTCAGAGTGTACCTGAGGGTTGGGTTTTATTCAGGTGTGGCAAGATCAACAGATCAGGGGATCATTACCATTGAAAAGATAGTTTGTTACTGACAGTTCCCAAGAGTAGGGGGGCAAGCCACGCCACACACGGCCATGCGGGGAAGCACCAGGGTCAGTCAGGAGGCAGAAGGAGCAAGGAAAATGCACAGACAGACAGTTTTATGCTGGTTTTCAGGAGAAGGAGCAGTCGAGGCAGGGTAAGCGGTTGAGCAGGCTTAGGGTTGGTTCAAACGAGTTCAAATATGTTCAGTGGGCTCTGGGTTATATGGGGGGTCCTAGTTGTCTGGTAGCTGGCCCTGGGGCGATTTAGGGCAGAAGGGTTGTGTCCCAGATGGCAGGACCCTGATAAAGGAGGCAGGTAGGAGTATGAACTCTGAACCGGTTGGTTTGCATATCAAAAGTGTGCTTATGAGCAAGTTGCTTGGGATCTCTAGGAATTAGCTAACCCCAGGAAAGGACATCTCTCCTCCAGTTTGTAAGACCAAAGATGTCAAAACATCACAAAACAGAAAATTTAAAATACAGTTAGTACAGGAGGGCATATATTAATTAAAAATCCCGGCCGGGTGCAGTGGCTCACACCTGTAATCCCAGCACTTTGGAGGACCAAGGCGGGTGGATCACTTGAGGTCAGGAGTTCAAGACCAGCTTGACCAACATGGTGAAACCACGTCTCTACTAAAAATACAAAAATTAGCCAGACATGGTGGCGCATGCCTGTAATCCCAGCTACTCAGGAGGCTGAAGCAAGAGAATCACTTGAACCTGGGAGGCGGAGGTTGCAGTGAGCCAAGATCATGCCACTGCACTCCAGGCTGGGCAACATATCAAGACTCTGTCTGCAGGAAAAGTTAAAAAAGCCCGCTGTGCATGGGCCTTTTTACTTTCCCCCGTGATGCCACAAGCAGCAGTCAGGGCTGTGAGTGCTTTACTGGACGATTTCACCATTTTTGGAGCACACCACATGTGGACCATTTACAAGTCTAAAAGGGCTAAAACACGTGCCCGTTTACTATTTTCCTCTGGGTATAACCTCCCATAAATGAGTCTTTATTCACTCCAGGGCTTGAATCATGGCATTCTTTCTTTAGAAATACGATCATCTGCTCCTTTAACAACCAAAAAGTTACAGTTGTGCGAAGGTGGGGAGAAGGTGTCTAACCGTTATTGATGTCACTCTATGCTTTTTATAGGATGATGCTCATTCCAAGATTTTCTGTTTTATTTCTGTCTTTTGCAATCGTTGGCCTGCTTTGCTGCCATAAATGAGGGAATTGTGGCTAAGAGAGCAATCTGCCGGAAGCATCTCCTCATCTGTCGGTGGACACTAACCACAGCTGTAACCGGGACAACTAGAGACACTGTCCAAGTCCTCTGTCAAATTCACAACTTAGCTCCGCCCTTAGGCGTGAATACAGCCTGACCCCAGGGCAGGAGGGGCTGCCGTTGTGAGCCTTTCCTGCTGGAGGGGCCTAAGGACTCAGTTCCCTTTTTGCTAAGACAAAACCGAATGGAGACAGCAAGAGCCATCACACTCCACCCTCCCTCCCTCCCCTTCTTGCAGAGCTGGCAGAGTGTGGTGGCCAAGAGTAGGTCCTCTGCGGTGTCACAATTGGAGACCTCTTCTGAATCCATCCCTCACCAACTCAGTGACCAGAGCTGGTTACCCAACCTCTCAGTGCTTCAGGTTTGGTTTGATGTTTTCAATCTCTAGAATGCAACAGTCGTAGAACCTACATCCTAGGGTTGGTGAGAAGATTATGCAACTATGCTGAGGACAGAGTAAGAGCTCAAACATGTCAACTGTCATTCAAATGTCACTAGAATGGCCTTTTTTCTTTCTTTTTTTAAATTTTTTAAATTTAATTTAATTTAATTTTATTATTATACTTTAAGTTTTAGGGTACATGTGCACAATGTGCAGGTTAGTTACATATGTATACATGTGCTGTGCTGGTGTGCTGCACCCATTAACTCGTGATTTAGCCTTAGGTATATCTCCTAATGCTATCCCTCCCCCCACCCCAACAGTCCCCAGAGTGTGATGTTCCCTTTCCTGTGTCCATGTGTTCTCATTGTTCAATTCCCACCTAAGAGTGAGAACATGCGGTGTTTGGTTTTTTGTCCTTGCGATAGTTTACTGAGAATGATGGTTTCCAATTTCCTCCATGTCCCTACAAAGGACATGAACTCATCATTTTTTATGGCTGTATAGTATTTCATGGTGTATATGTGCCACATTTTCTTAATCCAGTCTATCGTTGTTGGACATTTGGGTTGGTTCCAAGTCTTTGCTATTGTGAATAGTGCCGCAATAAACATATGTGTGCATGTGTCTTTATAGCAGCATGATTTATAGTCCTTTGGGTATGTACCCAGTAATGGGATGGCTGGTATTTCTAGTTCTAGATCCCTGAGGAATCACCACACTGACTTCCACAATGGTTGAACTAGTTTACAGTCCCACCAACAGTGTAAAAGTGTTCCTATTTCTCCACGTCCTCTCCAGCACCTGTTGTTTCCTGACTTTTTAATGATTGCCATAGAATGGCCTTTTTTCAAGTGTGATCCACTTGCACCAAAATTACCTGAGGTGCTTGTGACAAGGATCTTACAGGTTCAGTCTCCACAGAAGGTTCCAGAAGTGTTTTAGTGATCGAGGTAGGGGCTCTACAGTGAGACAGACCCAACTTCAAATCTTACCTTGCACCTTAGTTAGATCTGTGTGATGTGCAACAAGTTAATGCATTTAGCTTCTTGGAGTCTTTGTTTCAATAAATTAAGACATTAATATCTGTCTTGTTTGGCAAATATGTGTCAGTGTTTGCTATGTATAAGACACTCTGCTAGGCGCTGGGAACAAAATAGTGAACATTCTTGTAAAATCTATTTGCTCAGATCTTTGTCAGAGCTTTGGAGGACACTGCAGATCAGTCACAGCCAAATCCATCCCTGTTAATGGCAACCTATCATGGTCATGGGTAGCTCCAAAAATGCCATGGGAGGGATGATTGTAGACTCCGCGTTATGGGCTACAAAGCCATTCTCTTTACATTTTAGCAGTTCCCATGAAAACCAATCACCAACTGAAATGCACCTGAGTTTCAGGTGCCTTTTCCTCAGTCAACTTCAGTGCTGGGGCCTCAGCTCCACCTCACTGCAGCTTGGATTTCAATGAAATGCAGAACTATGGGCCACTGGTTATACCACCCAGCCTAAGAGATACCACAGCATGGAGGAAAGAACACTAATTCATTTCCAGGATCCTCAATGTCTACCCCTCATCCCCTACCCTTGAAGTCTGTAGGACATCTAGCTACTCCTAGGAAAGAGAGGTTAAGTTCCATCAACCTACTTAAGTAAGTTGATATCTAGTTTGGTAGTAGTTCTATCTGAAATTACTTATGTTGATTTTCAACAGAGATTCCACATCTTTTGCAGAATCCAAGCCTGGGCTATTAATGAAAATATCTTACATTGTATTTGTATTTTTTTTTTATTTCGAGTCTCGCTCTGTTGCCCAGGCTGGAGTGCAGTGGTACAATCTCGGTTTACTGCAACCTCTGCCTCCCAGGTTCAAGTGATTCTCCTGCTTCAGCCTCCCAAGTAGCTGGAAGTGCAGGCACGTGCCACCATGCCCAGCTAATTTTTTGTATTTTTAGTAGAGATGGGGTTTCACTGTGTTAGCCAGAATGGTCTCGATCTCTGACCTCATGATTTGCCTGACTCAGCCTCCCAAAGTGCTGGGATTACAGGCGTGAGTCACTGCGCCCAACCTATATTTGTATTTTTGACCGTTGATAGAAAATCTTTAAGAAGTATGGAGTGAATTAGGACAAATACAACCTAATAAAAATGATGTGTTAAATAGTCTGGGGCAGTGTAGGCCTGTGGTCTTTGGAGTCAATGACCTGCATTGGAAGTCTGAATTTGCCACAGTAGGCTGGCTATGTCGCCTTAAGCAAGTTGCCATCCTCTCTGAGCCTTGGGAGAGCGAGACTTCTTGCCTGCTAGGAGGGCAGCAGGAATCAAAAACAAGAATGAATGTCTAGTGCGTGGCACAGAGCTTTGCATGATAAAAGACATTTTGTATATCATAGCTCTAGATTATTATGATTATTGGATGATGGCACTTTCATATTTTCTATGAGATTGAGCTTGTATTGAACCTTGGCTTATTTTTATCTTCAATTGCTCCTATGAGGTATGCAGGACTGGTATGATTTTTAGATGAGAAGTTAAGTTCCTTGCTGGGGCAGCCACGGTTCCCACTCAATTCTGCCACTGCACAGGGGTTCCTCCTTCACAGGAGCTCAGTGGGCAGTGGGTATGTTGTCTGTTCTTCCATCTGAGCTGTTCTCCTATCCTGCTAGATGCTTGCAAGACCCCCAGTGGTTGCAGGCACCCAGACCCTGAAGGAGGTATATTGGCCTTAATGCAGCTGTCTAATGTGATAAGCTGACACCTGTCTTGTGGTGTAATTGTGTTGTTATGGGTCCTTTTGCCTTCATTGCATGCAAGTAGAGAAGGAAGTCAGTATCAGAAATGCCACTCAGTACAGACCAAAACTTGACTACCGTGGTTTTATAAGTCATGGAGAGTTTATTAAAAACCAAATTGATAGCTAGAAAGGACTCTGACTAGGAGAAGCCCATAAACTTAATGGTACTTACTAATTTATGGGCTATTATTACAACATGAGTAATCTTTATATAAAAGCAGTAAAGACCTGTGATTTAGTTAGGACAGTGCTTACTGTCTCCACTTACAGAGATGATGGTTCCGTCAACGTCTGAGCCGCATAGGCCACCAGCAGAGTGCTCCCCACTGCAAAACAGAGTGCCTTTCTTTTCTTGAAGCCTGTCTTCTACTTGACACATTCATCTCCTGGAGATCAGTTCCTTATTTTGACGATCCAAACCTGGCAATGGGGCAGAAAGACAGCACCATGAGGTACAGAGATGCCAACTGGACACTGACCACCTTGGGCTCTTTCCTCAATGCATCCTCTTGCTGACCCTAAATTCAAGCTGAATGTCCTCCCTCGCAGTCTTCAGTTTCCTCATCTGCAAAATGACAGGGCTGGCTTAGTGGCTTCCAAGATCCCTTCCGTGATTGTAGCTGTGTCCAGGATCCAAAAGGCCATCTGATGCAGCAAACCATTGGCAAATAGTCCCCACCCCAGAAGAGGCTCAATCATCTTGGCTGGAGCACTCACATGGCCTGAGGATAGAACTTGTCCTGCTTGTCAAATCACTGCTCCCCATGAATTGGATGAGAAAGAGTCTGAGGTGCTAGGGGGCTCTCATTATGGCAGGTGGGGCTCCCTTCCTACACTAACCCCTTGTTCAGGAGCCAGTTCCAATGTCACAGGAGGCAAAACAACATAGAAGAAGCGGGGATATAGAACATCATAAAGACCTTCAAGTGGCACATAATTAACACAAAAATGAAGAGGGGCAGGGAATGGGCTGTTTGGAAATACCTCTCCAGAGACACTCCAGCTGCAGGGTAGGGGGCAGGCTGGAGTGGGGGCCTTTGTGAGTGACAAGCCCAGTAGCTGGGGCATCATTGTGGCTTCATGTGCTGCCAGGGGCTGGCCCACTAGCTGCCGCTGCAGGTACCTCTCCTTTTGCAGACCCAGGCAGGGCTGGCCCAGACAGCATTTTACATTCAATTCCTGCTTCAGAGCAGAGAGGTCCAGGCAGGAGGTCCAAGGGAAGGTTTTGGCCTTTTCCTCCTAACTGGAGCTGCTCATGTTATGCTTGGTGTTGGGCACGATGAACCCAGGGAGTGATTTCATTGTATAGACTCACCCTCCCCACCCCTTGCCAAGTGGATAGAAACTCCACATCCTTCACCGCAGACCCTCACTGTGTTTCTGGGTACACATTCAATATGCCCATCTGCCCCATCCCTGGCACACCTTCACATCTAATTCCTCAGCATAATCAGCAGCAAATGTGAAAAAGCAAGAACACCCAGTTCTGAGTCTCAGCATGGTCCCAGGCAGCGGATTACAAGTACTTAAACTGCTCAGTGCTGTTGTCACACAGTCTTACTAAGTGTCGTGGGTGTTTGATGTACCAAGGGACACACAGAATCACACCAACACATCCCACTACTCTCTAGCCATGGCAAATGTGTTGCCTAAAAGCATTGCAAGTTTCACCCTTTTTATTAAACACCATTATTCCAGGGGCTTGATTATTGGTACATTGGTGTTGGATGTCAAAAAGATGAAATCAGGAACCATAATTTTAATTAATGAAAATATTAGAAAACACTTCTGTCATTTTTGTTTGGTTAACTTTTCTTTCACTTTTGAGATGGAAAGGCTGAGTTTCCAGGCTTCGGTTATCTCTGAGTGGCCAGGACACCGGGACGTCTGGGCTTTTCCTTCTATGGACCAAGGACAGCAGACAGAAGAAGGAGGTGCTGGAGCCCAGGCCCCTTAAATGGTAGAGAGGCTAAGAGCAGATCCCCAGGAGGGGTTCAAATCCCAGTTTGGCCGTTTGCCACCTCCGTATGTAAACTCTCCACAGTTCACTTTCCCCATCCGCAACTTGGGGGGTAACAACAGCACAAACCTCATGAGGTTGATGTGAGGATTCAACATGCATTGCCCCCAAAAGCACCTAGAGCAGGAGCTAGTACTACGGGCCCAACAGATGCAAGGTCTATTTCTATTTCAAAAGCAAAAGAGCACTTAGAGATGACCAGACCCTGGACACTCAGTCCTTTCCTCTGACTGTCCCAAACTCTAAGGGAAACCCTTCAAGACCTAGGGTTAGTCCTGTTTCCCTTTTCCAGTGGAGAATTCCCAGGACATCTCTAGAATATGGAGCCTTAACACAAGCATCACCCAGCTGGAAGACACTAAGGCAGATGTACCAGTCTCCACAGAAAGGGATGGTGCCACAGGCAGTGCAGGGCAGGGAGAGGTTGATGTAGTAGAAGAGGAAACACATGGGCTTGGAGCCAGGAGACCTGATTTTGAACTTTGCTATCTCTGGACTTCAGGCAATTCACATAACTTCTTCAAGCTTCTTTTTTTTCATCCATCCTATAATGGTCACACCCCCCACCACGACCTAAACACATAAACTTGTTGTGAGGGTCACATGAGAAAACAGATGTCAAAAACTATGAAATGAAACACATCCAGAAGAGCACCTTACACGTAGTAGGTGTTCAGTAACTTATCGTTGAGAGAGACAGGTTTCATGCTAGCAGGTCACCTGAGCCACTGCCTGTGTCTTCTGGAGGGCGGGAAGGAGCTTCCCTTTAACCTGGACTTATGTAGATTGATCTCAACTAAATGAAAGACAAATGTTAGATTTGACAAAAGTTGGAAGATTTCCCAATAGCCTTGAGCCTGTTCCCAGGAGAGTGTCAATGTGGGTTCTATCCCATTGGGTTGGTTTGGAGATAATCTTGCCTGAAGACAAAGGACACAGCATAATGACCCTCCAGGTTCTTCCCCTACTTGGAATTCCAAAAGAATGGCCATGGGAATGTTGCAATCATGGTTGGGTTCATTCATGTTCCAGCTAAGCAGACAGTAGAAGTTGACCCTCTGGCCAGTGGTTTCTATTTATTATGATTATTCATTCATCAAAATGGTCCCTTGCAATGAGATGCTGTCTGCCTCAGAAATCTAATAACAGGGTCATTAATTATTGAAGCCAGGGTCATCATCAGATGAATTGAAGCTGAAATTGTCCACCATCATGTAATAGTTTTCCAACTGAGTTTATCTTATAAAACCTTTCTCATCTTCTTTCCTCACCTATGCCATCCTCACAGGTGGGTGAGTCCACATGAGCACATGCTTGCCATGTAACACAGGTATCTCCTATTAACAAGCAATTGGAATATTCTAGATGGATGTTAAGCCTATATGAGAATGGGACTATTTCTCAGTATTTCAGAAGATGCAATTTAGAATCTACAATTATATAATCCTCCAAGCATTAGACATCAAGCCACAATTCAAACAGATTTGCTTCTAAAAATTAATGCATTCATCAGACCTTAAGGGGAGATTGCTCCAATGAATCACTTCTCACAGATGCAACATCAAACTGTCAGGCTTCCATGGGCCTCTCAGCATTGACACAAGTGACCTCTTAATAGCATGGCAAGGAAAACGCTCACCACTCAAATGGAAGGGGGTGCAGAAATGGACATTTTTGCCAATACTAATAATAATGACTGTAAAGAGTTATGGCACAGTTTCAGACTTTGCACAGCACCCTTTAAGTCTCATAACAACCCTAAGAGATCAGTGAGGTAGGCATTATTGTTATTATTGTTATTATTCTCACTTGATAGATGAGAAAACCAAAGCTCCAAGAAGTCAGGCTTTTGGCAAAGGTTTCACAGGCATCGAGTGACAAATGAAGAAACTGAATCTCCACTGGCCAGGTCCAAATCTTACTTCCCAGACAGTGAGAACAGCATTTATAGAACCAGAGGTTTGAGGACCAAAGTATAATTCTTATAATGCGTATTTTTTGTCTTGGGGATCATCCTTGGTTGCAAGTAGCATCTTTAGTCCCTTGGGGTGCCTACCCAGGTGCTGTCACACAACTTGGGATTTCTGGCGTCTCCTCACTCTTCTAGGTGTTTGAGTGACACCAGGCTGACGCTGATGGAAAATGCAAAGTCCACCTTGGCCCAGGACCTCTGTGAGAGGCTCAAAGGGCAAAACCCCCAAGAGCTCTCTTCTCCATAAGCCTCCAGACTCTTCCCTCTCCCTTGAGAACCCTCCAGTTTGGACACCTCCCCTCTTCACCTCTATATCTCTTCCTTACTCATAATCTCCCCTCCATCTCCCTGACTTGTGTGCTTATTGAGGACAAGGACCACATCTCATGTAGCTTTGTATTCTGACACAAGTAGTTGATTTCAATGGCCAGGGAATATCTGTGGAATGAATGAATGAAAGTAATCAAATAATGAATTATTGGGGAGAGATACAGACAAGTGTAGAAAAAGGGAAATGCCTGGATTTTTTTCCATGTTGACCCTTTCCCCCACCCCAAAGTTCATAGTAATGCATCTAACAATGATCCACATTTTTTTTTGTTTTTGAGACGGACTCTCACTCTGTCGCCCAGACTGGAGTGCAGTGGCACGATCTCAGCTCACTGCAAGCTCTGCCTCTCGGGTTCACGCCATTCCCCTGCCTCAGCCTCCCGAGTAGCTGGGACTACAGGCACCCACCACCACAGCCAGCTAATCTTTTGTATTTTTAGTAGAGACGGGGTCTCACTGTTAGCCAGGATGGTCTCGATCTCCTGACCTCATGATCCACCCGCCTCGGCCCCCCAAAGTGCTGGGATTACAGGCATGAGCCACTGAGCCTGGCCGTGATCCACATTTTAATGTGGATCTGGCTTCATTACATGATGGCTTTAACACAGCCCTGGAAATGACAAAGTAAACCCAAGCACATTTTCATCTTTCACCATGCTGAAAAAATCCCAAGTCTTTGGTAAGCTCGCAGGTAACATGGGAAAGACAGGTAGGGATCCACACACAGGTCTTCATGACACAGCTGTGGATGGCTGGGTTAGACACACACTGGGCAAATGAACAGGTGAAGGGGTGCATAGTGAGCCAGCCTTGTAGTAATGAAACCCGGTTATTCAGAGGCCCAGGTTAGCAGCGGAAATAAAACAGAGTTGCCATCAACTAAGGTCAGGTTCTTCTGGTAAATGTTCCATCCTGTGGTTCAAAATAGATGCTACATTACCATGAACATGAGTTAGGCCAAGTTCTGTCCAACATGCAGACATTATGAAAAAGCAAGCACAGACACAATCACACAATCTCTTCCTGTAACTGGGGGAAGCTTCTCTCTCTGGCTTTATAACAATGCAGAAATATCATAAAATGTGGTTTGTTGATTCCTAGATTAATGGTTTATATATATGTGTGTGTGTGTGTATAAATATAAAATATACACACACACTATATGTATACACACATACCATACAGCATATGGATATAAAGATATACACATAATACAGAAATTATACCCACACATGCTTATATTTGCCTATATTTAAGAAATTTGCATCATGCACAGCCAGTGAAACTTTGCTCTTTCATATCTAAGCCATTTCAGCTCAGGTTAGGCTAAAGAATACTTTTTCACTGTTGGTTTTGAGAAGCAACATGATATGTTGGAAGGAGCAACAACAGAAGCAGATAGGCATAGGTTCCAATTCTGTCCCTGTTCCTAGTGCTGAGGAAGGCTATGTAATCTCTATAGACCTTGGTCTCCTGATTTGGAAAATAGAAATAATAAACCACACACACATCATGTTGTTCTAACGGTTAAACATGGTTATGGAGGTCAAGCATTTAACATGTGTCTGGATCCATTAGGTGTTAAGAAAATAATATGTCCTCCCCTTTCCTCTTCTCAATATAGTAAACTAATCAGATGAGCAGCATTTCACCAGGACATAAAGTACTTAAGACTGGAGGGAAAAACCATTTTTCAAGGTGATGTAGACCATTTATTGTTTTTATGTAAATGTGATTGTAACTTAAAATAAACTGTATCTAGTGACCAGTGGTGACCTTACAGCATCTCTTCTTGGCAGTGCTACGTTAGCACTGGAAACTGGTTCAAGTTACCATAGTTTGCTTGTTTTTTTTAATTCATAAGGACATCTTTCTTTGATTCTGCTCTAAGAAATATAGACCGTCAACTAATTCTGGGTAATCTCTTCTCCCTACCTGCAGCATTTGCTTGATTACAAGCTCTGGTAATATCTAGATTAAACCATCTAAGAGTAAATTCCTAGAAGTCAAGGTCAGAGAGCTTTTCTTACACAGCCTCCCATTACCCAGTCCACCATGGCTTACCAGGGTTATCCTCCTAAAATTCCCTCCTGTCCTGTGTGAGTCTCCTCAGTGGAGTCCGTCTCCATTCCAGCTGTGTGTAGCCATAAGTTTGAGTAATCAACGAGTTCCTGGACACCTTCCAAAATCTGTGGAATTTGAGTCCGGCAGCGACTCAAAAATGGTAAGGGGGAGGAGCTAGTTTTACAGCCAAACATGCGTGCAGATTAAATCAGTGCCCTGCCGGATGAAATGCTTGCCCTTCTGCATGTTCCTGAGGCGTGACCCTCTGAAAGCATGAATCCCCATGGGCATTGCGTCAGATCACAGGAATCCTGCTGCTCAGCACAGCAGTTCATAGCATTCACAGTGTCTGCCATGTCGTTTCAACTGTTGATTCTGATTGCTGTTGCTTTTATCGTCTGGGCATATCCAACACTGCAGCTAAGAAATAGCTGATAATTCATCTGGGTGAAGACCCAGGTCTTAAACATTTGCACCATCTGAATCTGACCCTCAGGTCTGGACAAGTAGAGGCCTGTAGCGTGGAACCTGGGTCGTGCCAAGTGGGCACAACCTTGGAGCATACATCTCCCTCCCCCATCCATTGCTTCGTTATTTGCCGTCTCCATGGAAACCCCATTCTGTACTGTCAGAACTCACCTTGGCCACCTTTGTACTTACCACCTAAGCACTTTCTTGGTGCTATGGTACTACCTATGAAAAAAAAATTTTTTTTTTTTTTTTGAGACTGTCTTGCTCTGTCGTCCAGGCTGGAGTGCAGGGGCGTGATCTCAGCTCACTTCAGCCTCCACCTCCAGGGTTCAAGCAATTCTCCCGCCTCAGCCTCCTGAGTAGCTGGGATTACAGGCACACACCACCACGCCTGGCTAATTTTTGTATTTTAGTAGGACCAGAGTTTCACTATGTTGTCCAGTCTGGTCTTGAACTCCTGCCCTCAAGTGATCCTCCCACCTCGGCCTTCCAGAGTGCTGGGATTACAGGCATGAGCCACCACCCTATGCAAAATTTAAAAGGAACTTTTGGTGACCCAGTTTATACAGGGCAACCTCCAGTCTTTAAACCCTGAGTTATTACTGATTTCATCTTGACCAGCGGGTGTGTCACAACAGAATCCTAGTGGTGGTGAAGAACCCATGAACATGGCACACTCATCCCTCTGGACTTCCCCTCATTCCATTCGCTTCTTCTACAGCAGCCCTTGGACAAACAAAGACAATGCCAACCACATCAGCCATCATCCCTGAGATCTTTCCCATCATGGACACCAGCCAAGTAATAAGTGACCCCAGCCCCCAGTGTTATTTTGCTTTGGGAGGGTATATCCAGGGTCCTTGGTGTCTAGATTCATCCACACAACCACAAAACCAACCGCACAAAGACTGATGGGCAGATTAAGTCAATCACCTAGGAACTCGAGGAATGGGACATTTCTTGCAGCAACTCAATGGATCTAATTCTTCATGACCTAGAACACCCTGCCTTCCCACCAAAGAAGCTTCCAGCTTCATCCCATCAGTCACCTCGTAGCCCTCCCTTCAGCTCCATTAACAAGCCAGCATCTAACTCACCCTCAATCCCACTACTGCCCCCAGCCTACTAAAGGTACTACAAGAAATACACCAATTATTAAGAACCCCAGGGAGGGTATGTGAGTAAAAGACACCACCTGTCACCAACCTCTGAGCTGAGAGATGGAGGTGCCCTGGGTTGCCTGGACAGCTGGTAAGGGTGCAGGTTACAAAGGGTCCTCATAGTGTATGTCTTGTTTTTGTTTCTTTTCTCCTTTTCTAAAGCTATTATTTTTTTATCCTCTCTTTGTGGCTTTTTCTGTCTTTCCCTTCATATGAATTATAAACATATGTATATATTTTTCTAATAACCAGTATCCCTGGCTATACTTGACCAAGACTTTTGTTAAAGAAACAAACTTTATATCTGGGAAGTGCAGGTCTGGAGACTGGAAGAAAAGCTATTTTCCAGAAGCATGTTTTATTGCTTTTATGACTCAAATATCTCCATCTCACCTCATTTTCTTTTAAAGCTAAATATGTAGCAAATGGAGATGTACTGATATGGAATCTCAGTGGGAAATGATTGCAGACAAAAAGCTTATTAGCGTGGTTTCCTCTCTCCTAAAAAACCCCCCCCCCTTCCCAAAATAACTGATAAATGGTCCTTTGTGGAGATGGTTGCGATGCAGCTTCAACTGTTGTGAAAGCCCTGCTTTACATCTTGCTGGAAATGAGAGCACGCATCACAGTTCTGGATGGCAAATCTGGTGGCTTGCTTCTTGTGGTAACTTAACAGAGGCTCAGAAAGCATTAGGCTTTAAAGACAAGTTGACTCCAACTCACAGAATTTTAATCTTATAATATTTTCGACTTTTAATTTTCCAAATAATGTTTACAAAGTAGAAGGATGGAGGATATGTGAATCCAACTCTGTTCCCAAAATGGTATGGCCACGGTTGTTATTTTGGCTTTTTCTTCTGAATACCTTCACTTGGCTTTTTGAGGATATTATCTAGAGAAGTAAGAACTTCTGACTTCTCAAGGCCCCATTTGTGCCTGAACTCAGCCGAGCATCTTCGTGACCCTAAATTGCCTCGTGTCTTCATATCCATTTAGCCATAAGACTCTCGTTGTTCAGCTGATCTCAACTAGATATCCAGAAGAAAGCAGTCTTATTAAACATTCATCATAAAGAATGAATGGTCAATTGACTTGAACCTTCCCAAGAGAATTTTTACTTTAAGAAGGAAGTTGTTAACATAAATCAATGTCTAATGGGTGGAATTTTAGGTATCAATATCAACATTTATTGAAGGCTTATTAAATGTTGGTCACAGTCCTCTGTGCTTTGTGGTGAAGTCACAAAATTAAGAGAAGCAGCCTTGTAACACAGGGAAGGAAACCCTTCCTACCACCTCTTTCTTTCACCCTCTCAGCCGCGGGCTCCTACTTCATCCAAGGATCCACCTAAGAGTCCACCCTCACCCAGTGTTCTCATCAAGTCTAATTCTTCTGCATTCAACACTTACTTGGAGAAGATCCCACTAAGTGCGTATCTTTCTGCATATGTATCTGGTCCTCTCTGCCCCATCAGCACCCATAACCTAAGCCACCAAGAACACCCAAGCCCAGTCCACTTACCTCCTAAAAACTGAGTTTAAGGACAGTAATAATTTGTATGTTAACTTCTTTTTCCATCCCATCTCCACCTCTTTATCTCCTAATTTAAAAATATTTTCTAATCTAAAGTGTGTCTTTTTTTCTTCCTGAAGTGTTTCTTTATATAAAATGTTTCCAGATGATGGAAAATTACTGGGTCATTTACAAAGAAGATCTTTCCATTTCAATTTTTAAATGTAATTCATCCTAAACCAACGTTTTCTCATGTGTCTCTATAACATGGGCATACGGTTTATCTTTCAGCTAAAAAAGCAGGATGTACACAGTGGTCACTGTTAATATGAACTCTGTTTAGAGGTCAATTGCATTAAACAGACTTCCTCCCCAGCAGATCCAAGATGCCAGCCTGATTTAATCTTGGTCTCTTAGAGAATTAATGTCCTTTCTCAATGTGGCATGTAGTTTCATAGGGGACTTAGTCAGCCTTGGAATCTTATTTACTCTTTACTGGCTTTTGAGAAACTGAGATCTAAAAGTCTTCATGCATGGAACAGCCACATAGGCATCAGAAAGGCAAATCAAGAAAGTAAGAAGGACTCATGTGTCCAGGGATCCAGGCTGTTTCCCTGGTAAGAGGCGTTTGCCTTGGTACATCAGTGATCTCTGTCTAAGCCTTTTTCCAGAGAATAGTTACTGAAGATTCACTGGCATGAATTTTGTCTTGCAGTCCGTCTATTCCCTTTGATTGGATGCATCAATTGTGCCCTGAAATCTTTGAATCTTCTTTTAACAGGCTAAGGAAACTTCCTTTAGCATTGAATCTGTCAAAAACAAGTCAGGGATCTTTAAATATACCTTTCTCCCCAATCCTGATGATTCAGGGTCAGTATGAACAGTGTTTGCAGTAACTTGTCTGCATTTGTTCACTGTCATAATCCCAGTGCCTAGCATGATGTCTAGCACACAACCGGCACTTAATAGAAAGATGTTAAATAAACATCTATTGTGGTTATAACAAAGAATATAATATAATAAATAATAGTACTACAACATAGATAACAGACCAAAGAAGCTTCAGAGCCCTAAGGTGAATGAGGGGTCCAGTGTCTCTGAAACCCAAAGCAGAAGGTGCTCATTCCATCGTCATGTCCCTTCTTCTGCCAGCTCTTCTAATTCCCCATCTCTTCAATGCTTACCTTCCTTGGTCATTTTACCTCCATTCAATTATTTTCCAATGGGCCGACTTTCTAAACTGATAATAAAATATTGATAGCCAAAAGATATTGATATTGGGGAGGGGAGGGAGACAAATGAAGATGAAGGATGCGGATTGTAGTTGAGAGTTGTCATTTTGGAGTGTCACTTATCTGAGCTGTAAATTACATTACAATTTGCAAGAGTTTATCTCCCAAAATTCTAGGAAGACTGCTGAGAGCAGGAAGTGTGGATAGAAGAGGTGCTGGATTACACCTCACAGGGGTCCGAGCAGGCGGGAGGGTCCCAAATGAGGAGGCTTCCAAGGGATGGGCATGTCA
Source organism: Pongo pygmaeus (assembly GCF_028885625.2). NCBI lineage: Eukaryota > Metazoa > Chordata > Mammalia > Primates > Hominidae > Pongo > Pongo pygmaeus. The sequence continues at coordinate 14,218,296 of NC_072381.2, read as the reverse complement.
TAGCACTCAGAGAGAGGTGGAGAATGCAGGGGCAATATGGCAGTGTGGGAGCAGAGAGACAGACACTGAGCAGCTCTGGTAAATGTGTGATTTGAGGGAAAAGAAAGTCTACATGCAGCAATGTGCTGTATAAGCTGTCCCACCAAGAACATCCAGGTGAAGATCTACTTGTTCTTTAAGGCATATGGCAATTGATTTGTGTTGAACAGATTGGCCCCAGAGGCAGCTCAATGATACTTCATTAATATTATTCTTGAAATAGCCAAAGACAGACAGCAAAAGTTAGAAAGGCAAATAAAGAGCCAGAAGAATTCTCTATAAAAGCTGTAATTCCCAAATATTTAGTTCCATGGGCCATGCAAATATTAAAAAGCTTTTTGAAACTAACTTTTAGATTTTGCTAAGGGAAGCCACTGGGGCAGGGGCAGGGAGAACTAACCTACATTAACAGCATCATATAATAGTAAATTATATAATAGTAAATCATATTATTAAGTAAATAGTAAATCATATAATAGTAAATTAACCACCAAAAAAATCAGAAAATATATATTTTAAATAAAGTGTAGTCTTTAAAGCTTAATAAATTTAGCTTTGTGAAAATCCCCTTAAATTGTTCTTACAGTATTTTCTGCATGGTGTCATAGATCAATGAAAAATTCTTCATGGCTCCCCAGAGCAGTGTTTGGGAACAGCTATTTTTGAGGCTCCAAGGCACGCAGGTCACAGTGAACTCTTATCAAACTTACGAACCCTCTCCCTGACCCCCAAATATGCATGTGTACACAAGCTTCCATAAAGAAATCCAAGGAGTCCATCTCTAAGGCAAGCACGTATGCTGCAGAGGGCCCATTGTGTTGACAGAGATGGTCATTTGAATGAAACATGCCATGGCTACTCAGTCATTTTTTATAGCTGTGTATATTGAGGTATGGCAGTTCAATAACATAGTCTATCACCATATGAATTAGTGGCAGACCAAGAAATAAAATTCACATGACCCAAGTCACAAGTCCAACATTGACTTAGCCAAACTACTTAACACCCTGAGAATATAACACAGAAGGCCAATGATATTTCCCTAACGCTACAGAAAAGCGAATCACCAAATCTACCCTCTTCCTACCCTGGGGGCAGAAGCTGGGATTGGGGGTGGGGATGGAGGTATTGGAAACAGAGAGCCACTGAGGAGAGAAAACAAAAATGATGCATTTAACATGAGAGAATAATATACTCCCAAATCATTCGAGACATATTTAAGAGAGAGAAAGAGAGGGAGAGGGAGGGAGGGAGTGAGGGAGAGAGAGAGAGAAAATGAACTCACTAAATAAGACAGCTTTCTTCCTTCATCTCACTTAGCCTAAGTGGAAAAAAAAACACACAGGAAACTACTCCAATTAAACCTAATATAATAAGTGTCCTAATATGTGAATATCTTGAGTTTGGCTCCTACACAGCACTCTATGATGACATATGTGTGGGAACTTTGAACTCACACATATGTAAGTGATGTCAAATGTAAAGTTTGTTTCTGTAGAATTTAATTAATTTCATTGAGGAAAGGAGAAGTTTCCTCCCAATCCCCATAACCTTTTTCAGATACCAAGGCTAAGAACTCCAAGTACAACTACTTAATACAGTCCAAAGTTAGGTTTAAATTCAAATGTAATGAACAAAATACAGCAGCATAAAGATTTACTAGTTTAAAAGTAATCAAAGATTTATTGAACTAGAATCTTTCTATATCATACTTAGATTATAAAGTATGCAATTCACAGGAAAGCAAATACATATTGGGGATCTGATATGTATTAGCAGTTCTTAGGCATAAGCATTTCACTCTCCTAAACACTCTTTTCAGATACGTGATACAATCACGACCCAGAGAAGCTATCAGAGAGATGGTGCCTGTTCCTACCTACTGATACCAGCTGAGCCTCTGCCCCCAACCCCCGCACCCCCAGCCTGGCTCTGAGCCTAGAAAAGATTGACTTCATAGCATAATCCATAATTCCTGCTAAGGTGTCAGTGTCTGAAGATGTTACTGCTCTCAGGCATATTTATACTTTGAAAGATGATCCCAGAAAGCACATTGATTAATTTAATAAAATACATTTCTACTGGTGGGATTTCAGATAGAATGGCATTTTGATGGAGAAGCTCTTTGGAGTGGAGGAAGACTTATCCAGTGCTAGTTGTCTTACTATGCTAGTTATTTTTGATGCCTAGAAATAGCCCTGGTACTTCTACTACTACTACTGCTACTGAAATGACTCTGTTTGTGTATATACATTTAGGTTTGTGTTCATGACAGTGTTTTTTGTTTTTTGTTTGTTTGTTTGTTTTTTGTTTTTGTTTTTGTTCTGAGACGGAGTCTTACTCTGTCGCCCAGGCTAGAGTGCAGTGGCACAATCTGTGCTCACTGCAACCTCCGCCTCCCGGGTCTGATCAATTCTTCTGCCTCAGCCTCCCAAGTAGCTGGGACTACAGGCATGCACCACCACACCCGGCTAAGTTTTGTATTTTTAGTAGAGATGGAGTTTCACCATATTGGCCAGGCTGGTCTTGAACTCCTGACCTCGTGATCAGCCCGCCTCGGCCTCCCAAAGTGCTGGGATTACAGGTGTGAGCCACTGCACCCAGCCTCAAGACAGTGTTATTAATAAGGCAGTGGGCAAGGTACCTGATATATTGACGGTATTTCCTAGTTCTGCTGTCATAAATAAAGCTGACTGATTGTTCTATGTTTAGCTTTCTTTTCCTTTAAGTGTTGTTATAATAAATCTTTCCTGTTCCCCTCTATACTGGTTGTTATTGTCTAAATACTTGTTATTAATATCAATGAGAGACATACTAATTTTTTTTTGAGAGGGAGTCTCTCTCTGTCACCCAGGCTGGAGTGCAATGGCACGGTCTCGGCTCACTGCAACCCCCGCCTCCTGGGTTCAAGCGATTCTCCTTCCTCAGCCTCCCGAGTAGCTTGGTTACAGGCGCCCGCCACCACGCCCAGCTAATTTTTGTATTTTTAGTAGAGACGGGGTTTCACCATGTTGGCCAGGCTGGTCTCGAATTCCTGACCTCATGATCCACCCACTTCGGCCTCCCAAAGTACTGGGATTACAGGAGTGAGCCACTGCACCCAGCCAAGACATATTAATATTTTCTATTTGACTTATTGCATTGCAAGTTTGTGTATGAGCTCTCATGAAAGAGTTTGTTTCTTGAAGGATAGAAGGTTAAATGTGCATCTACTGATAATACCTCATGATAGTTAACATTTTTCGACATTATTACTGGGTTTTGTCTATTCCATTAGTTGGAACGGAAGGAAGTACATTTAAGTCTCTCATAACAATAACGATCATGTTCCTCTCAATTTCTCTTTCTCTTTTTTGATACGTTTTGCTTTGCATATTTTTATGCTAGGTTATTTGCTACATAAAGTTTCATGACTTTTATTGCCATTGTCGATTCTGCATCCCTTTTCAATCTGCTTTGACCTTCTTAGTCCTTTGGGAGGCTTTTCGCCATGAATTCAGAGTGCAGCACACAGGCATAGCTCCAGGTCTGAATTCTTTGGATGCTATATGTTCCCTTTTCTTGTTCTTCTGTGTACACTTTACACAGTTCTCATCCCACTTCCAGCACATGCACACATACACACACAGACACACACACACACACATACAGCTTCACACTCTTTATCTTCCCTACTCATTCTGTCTATCCAGACAAATATTTGTCTATCCAACAAATATTAAAGGCCTACCTAAGCTACAATCAGCCAGGTTCCTGATCTTAGGCACTGAACTGAGGAAACAGATCCATACCCACCCCTTCCCTGTGTGGATAGACAGGGACCCCCTGCCTAAGAGGAAGTTGTCAGAGGAAGTATGCGACTTTGGCTTGGAAGCAGGTTACAGTAAATAGCTTCTGGCCAACTCCTGGTGCAGCTCTGTCATACTAAGGTGTATCTCCTCCTCCTCAGGTGCCCAGGTTTCTGCAACTCTGAATCAATGGAGTGTTTCTGAATATTTGTTCCCTTCTATGTGCTGCTATTATATTTCATGTCCAAAGGATATACTGCAGGCACTGAGCTACCACCATTCTCTAACCTCATCCCACTCCCCCTACCAACACACACACACATACACATACACACACACACACACACAAAAATACATACCCCCACTTCATACTTCCTCATACGTTGTTTTCTGGAAGTTGTAGTATGCTGATGGCAGTAGAACGACGTCAGCAAGGATAACAGGGAGCTAGGACCCCGGGCATCTCCAACCTGTTACATGCAGAAAAGAATGCTGTGACCCCCTTTCCTGGTTTATTCTTGGTTTATTCAGACCCTGAATCGTTCAGCCAGGGACACACAGGGGAGGAACAAAGTGTGTTCCTGTCTTCTTTCATGAGAGTGGGGCTTCTTTGTTTTATAAAATTAAGCATGATTGGGCCACTGTTTATTTAATTTTAGTTTCATCAGCCCTTCTGATGGGGACATTTCTTTAAACTCTGTTTCTCAATATTTTAGTTTTGGGGGTTGAGTGAGATTTTACTCAAGTTTTCAGGGCTTGAGTGAGTGATTTCTGGGTCTTAGATATTTCAGTGGGGAATTGGAGGAGGCTGCACTGTGACCACCACCTGGATGCTACCTCAAAGGAGAACTAGAAAGACAAAGTTCCACCGAATTAGGGCTGGTTATGGTGGCTCACGTCTGCAAGCCCAGCACTTTGGGAGGCCAAGGCAGATCACCTGAGTTCAGGAGTTTGAAACCAGCCTGGCAAACATGGTGAAACCCTGTCTCTACTGAAAATACAAAAAATCATCCAGGTATGGTGGCAAAGGCCTGTAGTCCCAGCTACTTGGGAGGCTGAGGCACAAGAATTGCTTCAACCCAGGAGGCAGAGGTTACAGTGAGCTGAGATCGTGCTACTGCACTCCAGCCTGGGTGACAGAGCGAGATCCTCTCTCTCTCAAAAAAAAAAAAAAAAAAAAGAGTCCCAATGAATGAATTAGGCGAGGCTATTCTCTATCTGTTTCCTCCTGTTGCTGATATAATGGTCATCAATAATGGGTGTGAAGAAGGACCCCATGAGCCCACAACATGGATTTAGCACTCCCTACCACTCAAATTCAGTAGTACACATGGAAATGCTTAAAAATAGTATGGTAGTCAATAAATGTGTGGTGGCGACACTCTAATATACTATTACCACTGCAGTTTTGCATTCTAATATTGCCTCTGCTGCCAGTTCAATGAATGATCCATTGCTTTGCTGTTAAAAATAAGCAGAGAGGGCTGGGCACGGTGCCTCACACCCTTACTCCCAGCACTTTGGGAGGTCAAAGCAGGTGGATCACCTGAGATCAAGAGATCGAGACCATCCTGGCCAACATGGTGAAACCCTGTCTCTGCTAAAAATACAAAAAATAGCTGAGTGTGATGATGAGCGCCTGTAGTTCCAGGTACTCAGGAGGCTGAGGCAGGAGAATCACTTGAACCCAGGAGGCGGAGGTTGCAGTGAGCCAAGATCGCGCCACTGTACTCCAGCCTGGGTGACAGAGCAAGACTCTGCCTCAAAATAAATAAATAAATAAATAAGCAGAATACACTGATTGCTGAAGTTCGCCAGGAGGACCACAGTAATGAGAATCAGCAAAGAGCCTGGAAAAGTTCACGCAGAAGAAATCAGAATTTCCCAAGAATAAGCATTTATTCTTTCCCAAGGCCTTCCCCTCAGGTGGCCACTGAAATGTGGAGTGGAAGAATTTGATGGTAGTTTTCACAGGGCACTGTTTTACAAGGAGAAATATTTCTGAGACTACTGGAAGTGGCCTTAACGACACGTAATTTAAAAGCACTACAGAAGGAAAAGTGGAACTGGGAACACATGCATTCTTTCAGCAAGGCTGTAGTTACGGAAAACATCAATATAAAAATAGCCTATTTTCAGGACCTCAGTATCTCAGCTCTTTGAATGCTTCTGAGTCATATTTTGCAAGGGCAACACACTTGGCCACTGTTGAGCTGTAGCTCCCACCCAGCTGGGGAGGAATTAAGTGGAATTCCGTTGGTGAGCACTTCCCAGCAAAATTGCTAGTGAGCTTCTGATTGCAAAATCTTTACCCTTGGTATTGACTTAAGGAGCGGGAAGAACATGACTTGATTTTTCAAATCCCTGGTTGACATAATGCTTCTCTTAAGCTTTTGAACCATTCAGTGGGGCTCAGAAGTCTCAGGGAAGCTGTAAAATTTCTATTTTCAGATTCTTAATTTTTAGTGAGCTGAAAACTCCTGGGGCGGTTTTTTAGTGACACATATATAACAAGTAGAGTTAATTCTCATGTTTTGACTGTGGTATCTTTCTTACTGAGGCAGATAGAAATCCTAAGGAGTTTAGAATGCATACCAGATGGGAGTTAGCTAAATCCACGTACAAGATTGTGTGGTTTAAAACGGTGATCCCGTCTATCCTTCCTTGATTGGATAATAGCCAGATAGTTATTAAGGGATAACTGTGTGCTCGACATCCAATTGAACCCTAGTGGGTTTCAACAGAATTACAAGGAGTATGTCTAAGGTTGTACAATTCAAGTATATGACTTTTTATTTTTTTTATTGAGAAAAGGTTAAATAATGGTAAGAACTCAGATTTTTATCACACTTTCCAGCTCTTTAATTTGGGCTATGCTCCTTGAACTCTCTGAACCTCAATTTTCTATAAAATATTCAGAGATAATAAAATTCATCTTAGTGTTGCCAAGAGAACAATAACATAATAAATGTAAATGGCACAGCAAATGTCTGGCTCATTTCGATGAGCCAAATCAGGGCTGAAGCTAGAGGAAGAATCTGAATCTTGCCTCTTTTGAAGAGTCGGAGACTGACTCTCATCAACATCTGGGAGTCATTCAAGCTGGAACCGAACACACACTAAACATAACTTCTGGGAGCCTGAGCTAGGCACCAACATGCTGTTAATCTTAAAAAGAAAAAAAAAGCAGATTTATTCCTTGCAATGGAAATAGTCATGTCTGCAAAATACCTTCTCTGCTTCTTAAGTGTAAAGCTCTTAAAATCATGTCTGGCCCATATTAAGTGTTTCGTAAGCCATAACTAAGTTGTGTAATTGGAGTTATCGTGAGAAGCACTGTCAATGAAACAGGAAACATTCAATGTCTATAGGGTCAGCACATTTTGTCTCTATAGGCAAAACCACTAGGATTTAAAACACGAGAGCCGGAGGAATAAAATGACAACTGGTGTGGATTATGGACACTGTAGGTTGCCCACCCACCATCCATGTATCTTCCCTTTCACTGGAGTGCAATGGCACAATCTCACTGCAACCTCCCAAAGTGCTGGAATTACACGCGTGAGCCACTGTGCCTGGCCAGGACTGGGTCTTTGATGAATCAGTGGCACTTGAATCAATCACACCTGAAGACCACTCTGATCAGGACTTCAGTTATGTGAGATGATTCCCTCACAGTTGAAAGTCGGGAATTCTGTAACTTGCAGCTGAAGGCATCCAAACGAAAACAAATGACACCTACTTAGCGGGAGGCACCATCTCACAAGAGATGGTCTTGCCAATGAGACCAGAAATACTTGAAGCTCATTGGTTACAACGCCTTATTTTTATTGCCTTCTTAGAGTCAGTTTCACCATTAGTATAAAAATGCTTAAAGTTCAATGGCTAAGACTTTCTTTCCCTTCAGCATTGGCCACAAAGGCCCCGACTATGTTTATCTCTGGGAGTTTCCTTTCTACACGTCCATGGCTGATCAATCCCACCCCACTCCCAACTTGGCGAATAGCCTTCCATGCAGCTCTGTAATCAGATACACATAATTTTACATAAATGTAATCCTATCTGTATGTGCCCTTCTGTAATCTTTTTCCCCCTAAACGATAGACCTCAAATAAACATTTTTGTCTGTAAATATTAATCCATATCACATCTTACTGGCTCTGTAAAAGTGAAATACTTAACCATGTATTTAACCAACTTATTTTTGAAGGGCATTTATGTGGCTTTCTAGTTTTTCAGTACTATAAATAGCATGTTATATATACTTCTGTTTACTTGTGTGAATATTTCCTTGAGTCAAAGCTCTGGAAATTACATTTCATGTTCAAAGAGTATGCACAATTTGAGTTTTGATTTATTTTGTCAGAATTCCTTTAGCTGCAAGGAACAAGAGATCCAATTAAAGAAATTTTGTAAGTAGGGAATTGACTGTCACATAACAAGATTTTGGAAGTTGGGACATTCTAGTCCTACGTCAGCAACTCAATAATGTCACCAAACATAAGGTCTTTTCTCCCGTGGCTCATGTGGTATCTTCAACGTATTGACTTGGGCTTCATGGTCACTCAGTGGTGTCATAGTTCCAGGTACCACGTGACAATGCCCATGGGAAGAAAAGGGGTATTTCCTCCTATGCATCTCTTCTTATCATGAGGACAACGTTTCCCGTAAGCTCCCTGCCAATCCCCCTTGTTTCATTTAGCCAGAATGGGCTGGACACTGAACAGAAATCAGAAATCCGTGATCTATTAGATAGAAAAGTCTCAGGATAGGGAGGAAATTGACAAACTAGTCTCCGGAAAGATTGTACCCACTTATGTTTACGTCATGAGCGCCTGGTTTTCTACCCTTTGTCAATCGATAATACATTTAAAATGGCAGCTTATTTTTATATTTTCCATTCGTTAAATGTGACTTTTTTGAGATGGAGTCTCACTCTGTCGCTCAGACTGGAGTGCGGTGGCGTGATCTTGGCTCACTGCAACCTCCGCCTCCGGGTTCAAGCATTTCTCCTGCCTCTGCCTCCCAAGTAGCTGGGATTGCAGGTGCACACTATCACACCTGGATAATTTTTGTATTTTTGGTACAGATGGGGTTTCGCCATGTTGGTCAGGCTGGTCTTGTACTCCTGACCTCAGGTGGTCCACCCACTTCGGCCTCCCAAATTGTGGAATTAAAGGCATAAGCCACCACGCCTGGCCTAAATGTGCTTTTAAATATTTCATATTTATAGCCAGAATGTGCTTTTAAATATTGCACATTTATAGCCAAAATTTTGGCTATTTTGGCTCTTGTTTGGTAAAACTACTTGATTATATCCTCTGCCCTTTGCTCATTTTTTTTCCTTATTAGTTTGTAAGTGTTCTGAGTATATTAGGAAAAGGAAATCTTATACATAAGAATCAAAGCTGTTGCTAATTTTTCCACTAGTGAGTCAGTCTATTAACATTACTCATAGTAGGTTTTGCCATACAGAATTTTACATTTTTTAATATTATTTTTGGCTTTGTTATTATGCTTAGAAGTCCATGGGGACCCAAAGATCAAAAAAGATTCATCTGTATTTCCTCTCTATATAAGTGGCTAGCCATTTGTCCCAGAAAACATGAATCAAATAATCCATCTTCTTCCCATTAATTGGAGAATGTTGCCTTGATCACCCACCAAATTCACATATATGGAAATGATTTGTGTACCTTATCTTTTGAAAATGAGGCATTTGACACATATTATTGATTTTTCCAATGTTGAAAGCACTTTGCTTGAGGTTCAAAGTAGAAGCAGAAATAAAATAGGCCCAGTGCTTGTCTTTGAACATGAAAATGCCTTCTACTGAAGAGGGCATGCTTCGAAGCAAGAGTGCCTGGCTGGCTTCCCAAGTAGTCCACTTGTAAAAGTGGTCACCTTAGATGACCTTAAGCACATTACTCACCTCTCTGTGCTTCCATTTTTCTCTTATGCAAAATAGGATTGTAATAATAGTACCTATTTCATAGAGTTGATATCCCCTACAAGGATGTGTTCAGTATCCCCACCAGCCAACCTCCCTCTGGTCCTGTGAGAAGCAAAGAAAGAACCTTGAGAATCCAATCTGTGCCTCCCTAGACTGGGTTCCCAGTCAACAGTGAATTTCTATCTTTATCCTTCTTATGAAATGTAGTCATTTTTTTCTAGTTTTTACCACAGTATAGAAAATGGACAGTATTGTATGTGATAATTAAATAAGTGAATTGACATATAATATTTAGCATTGGGCTCAAAAGGAGGATGCAATAAATGCCAGCTACTGCTTAAACTTAGAGATAGAGTAGTTAAAGGTACAGACTGTGGAACTAGACTGCATGAGTTAGAATCCTTCTCCCCACACTTACTAGTTGAGTTAGCGAGTTAGCACCACTATGCCTCAGTTTCCTTTTCTATGAAATGGTGCAATAATAGCATCTAGTTCATAGGATTGTTGTAATTATTAAATACATTCATGCCTGGAAGGGTGTCTGGCACATAGAAAATACAAAATACGTGATAGCTATTTTGACTACTCAAAGGATATCATTGCTTGATTTCAAACAATTGTCAGATCCTGCTTATTGATTAGAGGAGGATGGAGAACAATTTTGAGATGCTCATGAGAAGCTTCCGTTATTGAATCAAACAACTTAACAGGCAGAGGAATGGTGTCTTAGTCTGCTGAGGCTGCTATAACAAAATAAAGCAGACTGGGTGGCCTAAACAATACAAATGTATTTCTCACAGTTCTGGATGCTGGGGAGTTCAAGGTCAATGTTCCCACTTACCCACTTCCCAGTGAGAGCTCTCTTCCTGGCTTGAGGTGGCCACCTTCTTGCTGTCTGCTCACATAGCCTTTCCTCAGCTCACACATGGAGAGAAAGAGAGAGAGAAAGAGAGGGCTCTCTGACATCTCTTCTTGTAAGGACACTAATCCTATCTAATCTGGGCCCCACCCATATGATATTATTTATTTTTAATTACATCGTTAGAGGTACCCTCTCCAGATATTGCCATGCTGGTGGTTGGGGCTTCGATACAGGAATTGTATTGAAGGAGCAGATAGTCTCTAAGACATCCTACCTCTAGCCTGTACATTATTCTTCATTTAGGAGGTAACAGCGCTGGAATTCCAGAGGAGGGAGGAGCTAACAGTAACCATGTGATTTTATTTACATACAAATATTAGACTTTACAATGACATTCACAAAGCTGAATTCAGTTTGGACCAGGTTGGCACTCCCTCTCAATTCTCATATGATTTGGAGTAAGCTCTTTGTCTTTTCGCTGTTTTTTTAATCAAAATGGCTGGATAAAGAAGGTATGCTTTGCATTTTGTTTTTTGTTTTCTCCTCAGTTATATCCAAATGCATTGTCACTGTCTTGACAATGAAAATCATTTTTAGTTTGACCAGGGCATTTTTTCCCTTGATCACCCCACCACCTTCTAAACCAAGGGTAGATACTATGCGTGATCATGGTGACCTAGAAGTCCACATGTGGCCTCTGAATGCAGGATGTTGCATTTGGAGCTATGGATATGTGTAATCATGCCCAGCCAATCAGCTCTTTGGAGACCCTGTAGTCACCGGGACCTGTGGCATATGGTCCTCCACCAAAGGGCCTCACGTAACCCCAAGGACCACCCTACAGGGATGTGTTCAGTGTTCCCACCAGCCAACCTCCCTCTGGTCATGTAAGAAGCAGAGAAAGGACCTTGAGAATCCAATCTGTGCCTCCCTAGATTAGGTTCCCAGTCAACAATGAATTTCTATATTTATCCTTCTTATGAAATGTAGTCATCTTTTTCTAGTTTTTACCACACTATGGAAAATGGAGTCTTGGCTATGAATGGTAACATGGATGTTATAAAAAATACAGCATTTACATTTCTTCTCTCCCAGATTCTCCCATCGCCTGCCGGCAGTTTGTTGATCTAGACTAGACAACATACCTAAAAGGTAATTGGGAAAAAGATTCTAGGATGAGAAATGAATATTTTGAAGGTAAAAGTATGCATCTCAAACATATAGCAAATGATAATTTATCTTTGAAAAAAAGCAATAGGTGTGTAACTCAAACTTCAGATTGAATTCAGTATTGAATTCAAACTTCAGGATGAATTCAGTATAAAGATAGTCCAAATCCCCTCGGCTTTCTTGTCCCTATGGGTTTGGGAAGCTAGCATTTGGGGACTATCACCTCCTTCAACCAAGCCTGGACTTTCCTAATCATTTCTCTCCAGTTCTACCCATTGGAGGAACCAGAAAGCACACACATCTATGCCAGCATCACTGGAAGGCCTGGGTGGGAATTAATGAATGGTTTTACTTGTATGTAACTATATATTACTTCCTGACCAGAGCTTTCTTTTTATTTCTGAGTGAGTTTTGTTACTTCAAACAAAATCTTGACCACTGACGCAGACACGCAAACTGAATTTGGCTCCAAGAGAAACGGACACATCCAGTGAGCGTTAAGATTGTAGGCCAGGCGTCGTGGCTCACACTTGTAATCCCAGCACTTTGTGAGGCCAAGATGGGTGGATCACCTGAGGTCAGGAGTTTGAGACCAGCCTGACCAACGTGGTGAAACCCCATCTCTACTAAAAATACAAAATTAGCCAGGCAGGGTGGCCCCTGCCTGTAATCCCAGCTACTTGGGAGGCTGAGGCTGGAGAATCGCTTGAACCCAGGAGGCGGAAGTTGTGGGGAGCCGAGATCATGCCAATGCACTCCAGCCTGTGCAACAAGTGTGAATCTCCATCTAAAAAAAAAAAAAAAAAAAAAAAAAAAAGATTATAAATTCACACAGTAGATGGGAAGGGAGGCCTTTGGTTTCAAAACTGGCTGCAGTGTGCGTTGACTTTTATCTTGCTTGATTCATGTTGCCTTTTCCTTGAAATTTCTTGAATTGAAGCAGTAACACAAAATAGCCATGGAGCCTGGTATTATTTTGTTGTGTTTATCAACATGACCTAATCTTATAACCCTAGCTCTAGGGTGACGACAATGTGTGAAGATACTATATTCAGCTTGTGCTGAACCGGGGGGAAATCTCTCTTTCATTGCTTTTGTTGAGTGAATGATGTTCCTGTATTTATTGGAATTTGAGTAGTCAGATGACTGTGTGTTCTCTGTTTGTGTTGCTGCAACCAAGAGGCAAATAATTAAGAGCCTAGGAACTATATTGACAATATTACATTACATAACATCCGCTGACCCATAAGCAAAATGCCTTCAATTACAAAACCCTTTGAGGCCTCATTCCTAAGCCTGAGTGAAGAAGACTAGCATTTTTCTCACGTGTTGCTCAGCTGTGACAAGCCAGAAGAGATACAGAACATTGCCACTGACTCAGGCTTCAAGGTTTTGTGACAAAAACATAGCTTGCCAGACCTAGCAAGGCTAAAGAGAGCCACAAAAGACTCACTTGTTAATTGGGGAGATGCCAGGAACAAGAATTTTTCCAAATATCTCACCAGCAATACCTTTTATTTATTTATTTTTTGAATTTATGAAGGACAGAGAACAAGAACTATAACATAAGCTCGTTTCTCTCCCTAGAAGAAACAAAGAAGCAGCAAAGAGCTTGGATGTGAAATGCCTGATTATTTGCACATGAAAAAACTGCGGCAGATGGTGAGAGGTCTCCATAGGGTGAAAGATGAGTGTGCAGCAGTTTAGAAAGCCAGTAGCAAACAAGCAACACCATGCATACCACAGAGGCCCAAAGAAGCGGTTAGCTGGGACAGAGGATGCGACTGGAGAAATACTGGGGCCAAAACTTAAAATATCTTTTCAGTTACAGGGGATTGAGGTGGGAAGTGAGAATGTTTAATGGGTACAAAAAATATAGTTAGAAAGAATGAATTAGACCTACTTATTCAGAGGTCCAAGGAAGTCATTCGCTGGGACAGAGGCTGCAGCTAAAGAAATACTGGGGGAAAAAACTTTAAATTTTTTTTTCCAATCACAGGGGGGTTGGGGAGAGGTGGGGATGTTTAATCAACACAAAAACGTAGTTATAAAGAATGAATAAGATCAGGTCCGGTGGCTCACGCCTGTAATCCCAGCACTTTAGGAGGCTGAGGCAGGCATATCACTTGAGGTCAGGAGTTCAAGACCAGCCTGGCCAACATGGAGAAACCCTATCTCTACTAAAAATACAAAAACTAGCCAGGTGTGGTGGCACGTGACTGTAATCCCAGCTACTCAGGAGGCTGAGGCACAAGAATCGCTTGAACATGGGAGGTGGAGGTTGCAGTAAGTCAAGATTGTATCATTGCACTCCAGCCTGGGCCACAGAGTGAGACTACATCTCTAAAAAAAAAGGAATGGCGTGAACCCAGGAGGCGGAGCTTGCAGTGAGCCAAGATCGCGCCACTGCACTCTAGCCTGGGCGAAAGAGCGAGACTCCGTCTCAAAAAAAAAAAAAAAAAGAGAGCATTAATAAGACCCCCTATTATTTGATAGCACAACGGGGTGACTGTAGTCAATGATAATTTCATTGTACATGTTAAAATAATGAAAAGACTATAATTGCATTGTTTATAACACTAAAGATAAATGCTTGAGGGGGTGGACACCCCATTCTCCATGATGTGATCATTACACATTGCATGCCTGTATCAAAACGTCTCATATACCCCATAAATATATACACCTACTATGGACCCACAAAAATAAAAAGTTGAAACAATTTTCAATTACATAAAGGAAATGAAGTTGGTGTTTTAAAACTGAAAAGAGCAAATATCTGTAACCTGAGGGCAGGCATAATGTACAGTTTTTAACCTTTCAGTTGTTCAGAATCCTTGTGAGAAAATAAATCTAGTTATCGTATAGTTTGTGCTATGTGCAATTCACTGTCTTAGGTCTTGAGTGTGTGTGTGTGTGTGTGTGTGTGTGTGTAGCTGGATCAGCATAGGGATAGAGTGCAGGGAAGTGAGAAGAGAGGAAACACAAGCCTTACCTTCTATTATTGCACATCTTACTGCCTTGATGGGAAACATCATAAAGACGTGAGGATGAAGACTGCGTCTGGAAAGACAGGATCCATCAAAGCATATCCATACAGAGTAACCTGAAAACCTCGGTTCCTTGAATCTCCTTTGGAAGAAGATGGAACATTGATCTATTCATTAATTTTATTAACAAAGTGACTGTGATTGAGTGCTGGGGACAGAGGTCCAAAGAATATAGACCTGGAATCTTCTCTGAAGTACATCAGTGCTCTCACCTCCCATCTTCCTGGGGAAAGGCAAAAATTGAAGATCCAACAAAGTGGCTTTGAGATACAGGTGGGGAGAAAACTCCTTCTCTTGGGTCCATTGTCACACTGCTATAAGGACATACCTGAGACTGGGTAATTTATAAAGGAGAGATGGTTAATGGACTCACAGTTCCATGTGGTTGGAAAGGCCTCACAATCATGGAGGAAGGCAAAGGAGGAGCAAAGTCACATCTTACATGGCAGTAGTCAAGAGCAAAGGAAACTGCCCTTTATAAAACCATCAGATCTCATGAGACTTATGATCACAAGAACAGCAGGGGAAAACTCTGCCCCCGTGATTCAGTTACCTCCCACGAGGTCCCTCCCATAACATGTGGGGATTATGGGAGCGACGATTCAAGACGAGAGTTGGGTGGAGACACAGCCAAACCATATCACTTGGCATTAGAGGGGATAGTTTCTCCTGACACTGAGGCACAGGGAGCTCTGAGCCTCAAGGGTGCTGGGTGTGGGTGGCCTGCCCCTGTTCACTGGGCACTGCCCAGGTACCAAATAGGATGCTGGGTGTGTAGAAGACTGTAGCTTGGATCCACACTCGTAGAGAAATTTTGATTTTTCTTTGCAGTATCATTGAACCTGCGGTTTAGCCATATGAAAAGCTTTCCACTGGCATCAGCTGTGTTTTGGGAAATTAGGGCAAGGCTGTGGACTTTTAGGACAGAGTCATGCAGGGGAGAAAAAGCAGCATCCCTTTTCTTGAATCCACACTGGGAAAGTCACAGTGCTGGGGCAGGGGAGGTGACCTCTCCAGGGCCAGCAGCCACAGAAGAGGTGGCAAGGCCACAACAGTGAGATACAAAGGCCAGAGACAAAGAACCAGGGTGGTTTGTTTCAGAGCATGCTGAAGGTAGGGCCTCCAGAAGTGCTGAGAAACCACAGGGGTCTTTTTTGTTAAGTGAGAGAGTCTCACTCTGTCATGGAGGCTGGAGTGCAGTGGTGCGATCAGAGCTCACTGCAGCCTCAAATTCCTCGGCTCAAGAAATCATCCCACCTCAGCCTCCCAAGTAGCTAAAACTGCAGGTACCTAGCTAATTTTTTAAAAAAATTTTTGTAGGGACAGAGTCTCACTCTATTGCCGAGCCTGGGGTGCAGTGGTGTGCTCATAACTCACTGCAGCCTGGAGCTCCTGGGCTCAAGTGATCCTCCTGCGTAGCTGGGACTCCTGTACCACCACACTCCACTAGTTTTTTCATTTTTTTGTAGAGATGGGATCTTGCTATGTTGCCCAGGCTGGTCTCAAGCTCCTTGCCTCAAGCAATCTTCTTACCTCACCTCGGCCTCCCAAAACACTTTCATTATAGGCATGAGCCACCATGCCCAGCCACAAGGGTCTTTTTGATGGAGGTGGATGGGGGCCATAACAATCTGGGTATAAAAAGCAAGTGTAACCTTCCTTCCAAGTCAAAGATGGGCAGCTACTAGGCCATAGGAGTGAAAAATTAATAACTAAAACCAAGTTCTCATAGAAAGTAAAGGGAGGCACTTACCAGAGTTGGCAGAGGATAGGTAGGCAAGGGAAAATGGGAAAGGTGTATTGGTAGCTGAGTTCTAGGGAGGTGAAGGGCATGGAAAATGAGAGCATTCCAGCTTCCACTGGGGGTAGATCAGCAGGGCTGGGCTGTGCTGATAGTAAAGCTACAAGATTAACATGGTTTTCAGGCTGCATAAGGTGTGCCCTGCACACCCTTGCCCCATAATCCTCATGTTGTGAGAGGTGTTGGTTTACAGGGAAGCAGAATTACTCACAGGGATCTCACCCTCCTTTGCACAGAACATCAGCCATGCTCCACCATCAGGGATCAGTGCCAAGGGTCTCTGCTAATACACCGTTCTGTAGAAACAACGGGTGTATGACCTCTTTTCCTCGTAGCTATTAACTTGAGAGAGAAAACAAATCACCGCACAGTGTTTTTGTGGTCCTGGCCCCACCATCTCCGTAGAAACCCTTCAAAACATTTGCTCACATAGTCTGGGAGCACTTAGGAGGATGTCTAAGGTGTGGATGTGGTTTGGATGTTTGTTCCCTTCAAATCTCTTATTGAAATATGATCCCTAGTGTTGGAGATGGGGACTGGTGGGAGAAGTTCGGGTTGTGGGGATAAATCCCTCATGCATGGCTTGGCACCCTCCTTGCAGTAAAGAATGAGTTATCACTCTATGAGTTACGGCAAGATCTGAGTGTTAAAAAAGAGCCTGGTGGCTGGGCGCAGTGGCTCATACCTATAATCCCAGCACTTTGGGAAGCTGAGGTGGTTGGATCACTTGAGGTCAGGAGTTCAAGACCAGCCTGACCAACATGGTGAAACCTCGTCTCTACTAAAAATACAAAAAAAAAAAAAAAAATAGCCAGGTATGGTGGTGGGCACCTGAAATCCCAGCTACTCGGGAGGCTAAGGCAGGAGAATCACTTGAACCTGAGAGGCGGAGGTTGCAGTGAGCGAACACTGTGCCATTGCACTCCAGCCTGGGCGACCAGAGTGAGACCCTGTCTCAAAAAACAAAAAGAAAAGAGCCTGGCACCTCCTCCCCTCTCTCACCATGTCACATGCTGCCTCCCCTTCTTTTCCACTATGAGTGAAAGCTTCCTAAGGCCTCACCAGAAGCCAAGCAGATGCTGATGCCATGTTTGTACAGCCTGCAGAACTGTGAGCCAAATAAACCTCTTTTCTTTATAAATTACTCAGCTTCAGGTATTCCTTTACAGCAATGCAAAACAGATAGATAGAGCTGTGTGTATGAGCTTCTGGCGGCTGCCATAACAAAACACTGCAAAACGGGTAGCTTAAGACAACAGAAATTTATTCTTTCACAGTTCTGGAGGCTGGAAGTCCAAAGTCAAGGTCTCCTCAGTGTTGGTTCCCTCTGGAGACCTCAAGGGAGAGTGTGTTCCATGCCCTTCTCCTAGTTCTGGTGGTTGCCAGGCATCCTTGGCATCCACTGCCTTGTAGACACTTAACTGCCATCTCTGCTTCCATTGTCCCATGGTGTTCTCCTCTCTGTGTCTGTCTCTGAGTCTCTTCTTACAAGAATAAAAGCTGTACTGTGTTAAGGGCTTACCCTACTCCAGTGTGACCTCATGTTACCTTAATTATATCTGCAACCACCCTATTCCCAAATAAGCTCACTTTCTAAGATTCTTGGAAGGACATAAATTGAGGGTGGGAGGGGGACACTATTCAACTCAGGAAGCCATGAAAATGCAATGCCATGGATCTCTCAGCAGTTACCTGGCATCTGCGATCTCCTCCTGCCCTGCTCAGGGTCGTTTCCTGGAGAGACGCTTACTGCATAGGCTGCCGAGGTGCCATGAAAGCTGCTGGTGCTCTGTGCAAACCTAGGCTGCCCACGGGACACTAGAACTGCAGCATCACCTCTGTCTCCCAGGGCCAACCCTGCCATGAAAGAGCCTGTCACCTGTCACTGCTGCTCCCCAGGCTGCTGAATCTGCCAGTGTCAACCGTGGCGGTTTCAGGGAAGCAGCTCTTCTCTGTGTTCTGAGCATTTCATTTCCAGCTCCTCTTCCTGCAATCCAAGTAGGCATCGATGGGACAGAGTACAGAGAACAAGCGAGTGGCAGGCTTATCCTTGCGCTCAGCCCTGCCTCCTTGGTTTTCTCTTGCAGAACGTGATTCTCTCCTCCTTTGGAATTATTTTCAGGACACCTGGCAGGGCTGTGCCATAGATACTCTCAAGAATGCTCAGATAGATCTAAACCCCAGGATGAACATTAGAGATACGGTTGGAATATTCCTGTGACTGAGCATATAAGCATGACCTGTGAGTGTAGCTTCAGAGAAGGGACGGGGTGTGATACTCTAAGGAGAGGCTGCCCCACGGTGGAAAAGATAAAAAGTCAGTTAAAGCACAGAGAAACAGAGAGAGCATCGAAAGGCTAGATACTGCATTTTGGTTAGGCTATTAAATACTTCTCGATTCTACAATTCTCTGACACCAGCCGGGTGTCCAACAATGCCTTTGCAATCCTGACACCTTCTATCTGGAATCAGTGTCAGATCCCCCAAGTAAAGGGCTCAGGACACAAGACTGCCAGTGGCAAGCCTGGGCCTCCTGTGCTTCAAACTGTCAATAAATCAGGGGGTCCCACATCCCCTCCTCAGTTTCAATCATTCATTTCTGCTGGAATGATTTGCAGAACTCAGGAAAACGCTTTGCTTATGTTTACCAGTTTATTATAAAGAAGCAGCCAAATGGAAGAGGTGCACTGGGCAGGGCATGGGGGAGGGCATGGAGCTTCTAGGCCCTTTCTGGGTGCACCCCCTTGCAAGGACCTCCATGGGTTCACCCACTGGGAAGCTCTCCAAAGCCTGTCGATTAAGGGTTTTATTGGAGTTTCATTACATAGGCGTGGTTGGTTAAATCATTGGCCATGAGTGATGGACTCAATCCGTAGCCACCTTGCCCTTCCTGGAGGTCAGGGAGTGGGATTGAAACTCCCAACCCTCTAATTACATCTTGGTCCTTCTGGTGACCAGCCCCCATTCCCAAGCTACCCGGGGCCTCCCTTAACAATCTTATGAGCCAATCTCACTAGCATACGAAAGACAGGAGCCGTGTGCCAGGAACTGAGTACAGAGACCAAATATTTATTTTTTGTTATACCACAATGGTAATTTGTATTTTATTATGTCTTTCATCATCTCTATTAGTCTTTACAATAACCAGAGCATCACTTTCCAGCTCTAAGCCTCAGTTTTACCATCCGCAAAATGGGGTAATAATCGTACCTACCTCACAGGGTCCTGTGGGAATTAAATGAGTTAATTCACTGAAAGTTCTCAGGACAGCAGCTCCTGGCACAGGGAAACAGTTCGGTGAGTGAGAGCAGTCACTACTTAATGTGTCTTTGCTTTCTACCAGGCACTGTCCTGAGTGCTTTATGCGTATTAATTCATTTAATCCTCACAATAACTCAGTGAGAAGAAAGTCATTCGCCCCATTTTACAGATGGAAAAAACTGAGGCATAGCAAAGGTAGGAAACTGCCTAACATCATGCAGTGCGTAAGTGATGGCGCCAAAACCTACACTCAAAGGCAACTCTTGCCTCCGTGTCGTAGGTGCTCAGTAAATATTGTTGACGTGAGACCATAAACTAGACGAAAGTGCGGCAAGTGTGCAGGATCATACAACTGCAAAAAGACAGTCAACTCGTAAAAGCCAAAATTTTCCTTATTTTATTTTATTTTGTTTTATTTGAGATGGAGTCTCACTCTGTTGCCCAGGCTGGAGTGCAGTGGCATGATCTTGGCTCACTGCAACCTCTGCCTCCCCGGTTCAAGCGATTCTACTGCCTCAGCCTCCCGAGTAGCTGTGATTCTAGGCGCCCGCCACCATGCCCGGCTAATTTTTGTATTTTTAGTAGGTACAGGGTTTTGCCATGGTGGCCAGGCTGGTCTCAAACTCCTGACCATTTTCCTCATTTTAATCAAATCTTTCCACAGTAAGACTCAACTCTGAAACAGATAAAATCCAACTGCCTCTAAGGAAATTTGAGAGGAAAAAAATATTTACTTTACGACATTATGAATTATGCAGCTATGGAAGGACACAGTTGGGCTGACCTCTTTCCTAATGCACTGAAACCCATACTGTGGGGAATTCCAGTTTTTAAAAGGTCAGAGTCCACCTCTGGTCCCTAAAGATCTTGAATACTTGCCAGTGCGTTGCTCCTGACTTCCTGTTCTCAACCTGTTTGGAAAACCCCACCTAGTGTGAAATTCTATGCCTCACCATTAATTACTTACACGGACAATGATCTCCTCATCCCCCAAATCCCCACTGCGCATATGTAATTATAATCGGTTTAATTGCTCTGTTTATCATCTTCATTTTTATCTGAAAAAGGTATGAGAAAAGTCTCAGCTGCTTTTATCCTGGTTCTATAATGAACTGAACAGGTCACATCCCTAGATCAGGAGTACAGCAGTAGACATAGCCAAGACTTTTTTCCCACAGTGACTTGCTTCTCAACTTCTTATTACATGATTCTCCAAGCCTCTGGAGTTCCTGAACACAGAACCCTGGTGGCTGCGATCCTTCCAAGCATCCTGCTTTTTGAGCTGCAAGTGGGTTTTCCACATTTTGCCGATAAGACACTTTGTTGTTACAGCCCCATCCTACTCCCACCATTTTTTATTTTATTTTATTTTTATTTATTTTTTTTTTTTTGAGATAGAGTCTCGCTCTGTCACCCAGGCTGGAGTGCAATGGTGCTATCTCAGCTCACTGCAACCTCCACCTCCCAGGTTCAAGCAATTATCCTGCCTCAGCCTCCTGAATAGCTGGGACTACAGGTATGTGCCACCACACCTGGCTAATTTTTGTATTTTTAGTAGAGACAGGGTTTCACTGTGTTGGCCAGGCTAGTCTTGAACTCCTGACCTCAAGTGATCCGCCCACCTTGGCCTCCCAAAATGCTGTGATTACAGGCGTGAGCCACCACACCCGGCTCACCCACCTTATTTCTGAGCAAACTTAAGGCATGTCTTAGTGACGACCAGGAAGAGCCCTATTCTGTTTACAAAAATTATTGTTTTTACTACTATGAAATACTGGCATAATGTTGTAATGTAGTGGGGGTTCCCAAAAAAACAGTCCCACAAAATGAGAGGATGTGCTATTAAGAGGAAAATGAAGCAAATAGGCAGTTACAAAGTTTGCTGGCCAGATTTTGCAAAGTTCCTGCTTCCCGGTCCAAATCCATTCCAGTCCCAGCAGTCGTGTGCTCTGGCTTGAATATCCATGGGGACCATTCTGGGTCCTGTCACTGGCTGGGATCTTCAGGGCAGTGGAATCAGTCCTAGTAATATGTTGGTAGGGCGCTGCCTTCTTTAGCCTAGTTCAGAGCAACCACCTTTATTTCCACTCTACTTTCTTCTCCTCCACAAGATCCCTACCCCCTCCCACCTTGTCTTGGGTTCTTACTGATTAACAAAACAGACAATGATATCTATTTTTTATTGAGTGACTATGTGCTAGGCTGTGCACTAAATGCCTTATACATTTGTTATTAAATGGTCGAAATGGCTCTATGCAGTGGGAATTGTCCCTATTTGGTGGTGAAGAAAGCCAAGACCTAACTTCAATAGTCTACCCAGGCCCTGCAGTTGGGAAACGCAATGCCACTATTCTGACTCCACTCTGAATAATTCCAGGGCCTCCTCCTATTCCACATCACCACTTTGCCACTCACTGGGGTTAAAACCCCAAAGGGTTCCATTCTCCCATACTTCCTGGACTTGGAAGTCCCTCAAAATAAAGTATTTCTAAAATGAAAAGTACTTTGCAGCCGTAAAGTTTCACTTTTCAGTCTACAGTCAGTTTTGCTTCCTGGATTATTGAGGACTAGTACAATGGGGCTCTTCTTTGGGTTTTGGGAACAGGGTGAGGAGAGAAATTTACAAGAATATTTAAGTTATCTTCCCCATCAACTAATAATCAGCTGGTGATCATTAAACATCGTACAGATTAAAGATTGCCTAGAGTTCCTATCAATCCTCCATCACCCTCTGGCCTCTTAAATGACTGAAAATGATGGAAATGTGTGTGGATCACATACTGGTAGGCAGGCCTTTGAGGACCTTTCTTGCGCCTTCCTTTCATGCCCAGACCATAGCAACCGTGTTATTGTTTGGGAGATTCACTGTGAGGTACCAGCCGATTAAAACCAGAGCACATCAGGTGCTGTGGGCAATTTCACACCCACGTAACCTTCTTGGTTCTTCTTTTCCACCAAGCAAGACCATCAATAAAAGCAAAATTCCAAAGGATAGAGATGGTAAAATGAAGCAATTTGCGTTGGTGAATTTCCATCACAGTCTATTCTTTACTCAATGAATCTATTTCATGGAATTGCCATTGTGGCACAAGAGTCATCAAAATTGTCCCTGTGCCTCACAGAGAGTCATTCTTCCACATTCTGAGAGTTATATTGGAGATGGAGGCCCGACCACCCCATCTTCTGACAAATCAGGGCTGTGGACAACATGGCCCCAGGATGTAACTCCACACATGATAAAGATTCTGCCCTTTCTTTTGTCCAGATGATGTCCAGCAACCAGCCCTAGGAGGGACCAGCAACTCCCATGCCTCACAATGGTGGGGGTTAGCACTGGATGGGAATTTTATATCCTCATGTATGGATTAACTTAGATTTTCCTCATTAGAGCAGCCACAAAACCATTTCCTTACCCAGTCTTCAGGCTGCTCCAGGGCAAAGCCAGGCAGAATACTAAATCCCTGTCCATCAAAGCATTACAGATGTGAGCACCATCACGTCAAGGTTTTGATCATCATTCTGAACCAACAGAGATGATTTTCTCTATTAAGTCAGGAACCAGAAAGGCTGAAACCAGGGATAAGATCACCAGCAAAAAAGTAGCGTTGAAAATTATCTCTACCTTGGCATTAAGAAATATTAAAATAATTGTACCTTTCATTTTCTTAAAATGTCATCAAGTTAGGCGTTTTGGGCTCAGTTGACCTGGAAATGAGTTTTCAAAAAAAAAGTTGTGGAACGGTTTTGTATCTTGACGTATGGTTTTTTATATTATAGAACATTCCTACACCATATACATGAGTGAAAAAGAAGAAAATAGTGGCTCCTTTTATTACATTAACAAACTTTCAGCTCTAGGTTTTATATAGAGAAAAGTGTCACAACTCCTCATCACTGTAAATCACTTTAGAGCAGTAATGACTGTAAGGTTTTAAATAAGTACTTGAATTATTTTAACAAATCATTTAACAAATGTTGAGGAAAGTGAGTCAGAATTTGTGAGCATGATAGACTATATCAAAGCTAATGATCCCAAAAGATCTATTGTATTTGATTAGTAAATGTGAAAGTATATTTCAATAATCAAATGTATTTATTTAAATAAATTCTGTTTTAGTACATTTGATCATTGAAATATACTTTTCAATACATACATATTGATAATATATAATGTGTATAATATGAATACATATGTATAACATTGAATAATATGTATGTATTGAATAATATGAATACATATGTACAAAATTGAATATGTATTGAATACATTAAATATAATTATAATAATATAGTTTTACTATCATAATTATACCATATATAATATGATATATAATTATACCATATATAATATGACATATAATTATACCATATATAATATGATATATAATTATACCATATATAATATGATATATAATTATATCATATATGATATATAATTATATCATATATGATATATATATTTGTAGGCAATTATATATAATATCATATCTATTATATATAATTATATCATATATAATATAATTATAGATGTATATTATATATAATATATATGTCTGGTAGACAATTATATATAATATAATATTAATATAATTATATCATATATAATATAAATATGACACAATTATATCATAACAATGTGATTATAATTATTATATGTCATATATAATTATAACAATATATTTTATTGTATATAAAATATGTAATAGTAATATGTATTCACATACATATTATTCAATAACCATACATATTTATGGTTATATCTTAAATATTTTATAATAAATGTGTTTAAAGTATATAACTCACCATAAAACAGGGCAAAGTGTGTGCATAATAGAGACGTCAGCAGTGGACATTAAGAGAGGGAGTCCCCACACTTTGCTGAACCTAGGGAAAGCTTCATGAAGACAGTGGTGTCTGAACACCTTGAAAAAGCAGTACAGTGTTAGTGGGAAGAGGTCAAAGTGAGAACACACCAGATGTTGCACACCAGGTGGAAAGGCAAAGGTGTGCTGAAGGAGGAGCAAGCAGTTTTACTAGGCTACAGCGTAAGTCACATGAAGTTATGATGGCAGAAGGACCAGAGAATGGCCAGGCACAGTGGCTCACTCTTGTAATCCCAGCACTTTAGGAGGATCATTCGAGTCCAGGAGTTCAAGACCAGCCGGGGCAACATAGCTAGACCCTGTCACTACAAAAATAAGCAAAATTAGCAAGGCACGGTGGTGGGTGCCTGTAGTCCCAGCTACTCAGGAGGCTGAGGTGGGAAGATTACTTGAGGCCAGGAGTTTGAGGCTGCTCACCACAGCACTCCAACCTGGGTGACACGATGAGACCCTATCTCGAGAAAAAGAAAAAGGGGCCAGAGAATGTAGCCTGACTGGTAAAGGTATCGCTTAATTCAATCTGGTAGACAAGAGATAGGCGTTGGATATTCTTGAGCAGAGCAGTATTGTGGTTGAAAACAACGTTCTATGAAGGTTATGGTGGTAGCTGTAGTACTTTCTTAAGCCTCCCATAACAAAGTGTCACAAACTGGCTGGCTTAAAACAACAGAAATCTGTTCTTCCACACTGCCCAAGTCTAGAATTATGAAATTGAGGCATCAGCAGAGCTCCACTGCCTCTGAAGCCTCAGGAGAAATCTGTTCTGTGCCCTCTCCCGGCTCCTGCTGCCTGCCAGCAGTCCTTGGCATTCCAGGGCTTCTAGATGCCTCTTCCAATCTGCCTCTGTCCTCGCATGGTGTTCTTTCTATGTGTCTGTGTCCAAATTCACTCTTCTTAGAAGGGCCAGTCATATTGGAATCAGGGCCCACCCTAGTCCAGGATGATCTCACGTTATCTTGACATGTACAAAGAACCTATTTCCAAATAAGGTCACATTCATAGGTTTTACCAGACAGGAATGGGGGTCAGGGAGCCACTATTCTAAATAGTGAAGCAGCCAAATGCAGAAAGAATTAGAGAAGGAAAAGATGGCAATAGAGAGACCAGCAAAGAGCCACACGGCTAAAACAATAGAGCTCAAACAACAGTAACAACACTGTGGGAAGTAAAGGGGCGATAAGAGAGAGAATGTAAAAGGTAGAATCAACTGGGTTGGACAACTGATTTGAAATTGGAGAGCAGAGACGTTAAAGATGATCCAAAGGGCAGGACACAGTGTTTCATACCTGTAACCCCAGCACCTAGGGAGGTTAAGGCAGAAGGATCAGTTGAGGCCAGGAATTGGAGATCAGCCTGGGCAACACAGTGAGACCCCATCTCTACAAATAAGTTTTAATAAATAGCCAGGCATGGTGGCATGTGCCTGTAGTCCCAGCTATTCAGGAGAATGAAGTAGGAAGAATGCTTGAGCCCCACAGTTCGAGGTTATAGTGAGCTGTGATTGCACCACTTCACTGCAGTCTGGGCAACGGGGCAAGACCTTGTCTTAAGAAAAAAAAGATGACCCAGAGATCTGGGACTGGACACCTAGTTGAATGATGGTACCACTAACCTACGTAAGGCAGTGGAAAGCTGCAGCTAGTTTGGTGAGAAGTCAATTTGATTTTGTGTCTTCTATTGTAATGCTGATGCACAGTGTCGTTGTCTGTGCCTGTCCAGGCAGCTGTGCAGTTGAGGCTGGAGTGATGGACAGAAGTTAGAGCAGGTGCTGGGGAGTGAGAAATCATCCAGCCAAAGGAAATAGAGAAATCTTCATCAGAGTGGATAAAATTCCAGACAGTGAGAGGACAGGAGAGGCGAGAAGGGAGAATTTTGACAAACACCTCAACTGCACATCAGAGAGGAATAAAGGAGATGAAATGGGAGAATTCAAGAAATCAGTGGGCAGGGGGTGAAATTGGTAAAGGAAGGAAAAGAAATTTGTGGATAAATCATGTCATTTAATATTGTTATAAAATATAAATACACATTCTCAGACATTTCCTTTGAGTATCACCTTTATATCCACACGACACACATCAAATTTTAGGATTCCTTCAGAATTGACACAGGATATATGGCTAGAATTTCTCACAAAAAATTCCCTCAGAAATATATTTGTATTGAATTCTCAGCAACTTTAATGTTAAATGTGCACACTTTTTGGTGAAGAAAATGTTTTTGTCCACACATAGATAACATGGTAACCTTCTGGAAGTAAAAGGATGCTTTCAAATTTTTTGTCTTTCTCTCCTGTCCCATCTCTACACCTGGAAGAGCTGAACATTTTCCAAGTGTCTGGTGAAAATATATAGATTTTTGTCATGAGGATTGTACAAGTTGATTTTCTCTTTCTGCACCAGGGAGAATTCAGTACTGAGTTTTGTTTTCAAATAAATTTCTTTTTTTTTTTTTGAAATGGAGTCTTGCTCTATCACCCAGGCTGGAGTGCAGTGGTACGATCTTGACTTACAGCATCCCGAGTTGCTAGGATTACAGGTTTGCGCTACCACGTCCACCTAATTTTTTTTGTATTTTTAGTAGAGATGCGGTTTCACCATATTGGCCAGGCTGGTCTCAAACTCCTGACCTCGAGTGATCCACCCATCTCGACCTCCCAAAGTGCTGAGACTACAGGCATGAGCCACTGCGCCGGCCTGTTTTCAAATAAATTTCTTATCTAAGTATAACCTGTGCTCAGGAAAGAGCACAAATCACAAGTACACCTTCATAAATAACCACAAAGTTGTTTGAAATGCCTGTTCCTCGGTGCCGTAAAGAAAAAGCACTTGAACATAAATTTAATTTCCTCAGCAAGGCCATTTTTATACTTTCTGCAGAAAGGGTACACTCACCAGCAGTTTTGCCACAAGAGTACACTGAACAAAGGAGACAGAGTCATTTATAACTTGACGCATCCACTTTACTGCTGTGTCCAGTTTCTATTGGCTGGAGCGGGACCTCACATTCTATATTTGTCCTGATTGGCCTGTAACTTAGAACTTTTTAAAAGAGGCAAAGGCAGAGGAGAACAAAGGAAGGAGGAAGTAACTTGTGGAATACTGAGAAAGGTAAAAACACCTTCAGATAAGGAAGAGGAACAGGCTATGACCTAATGCTTGCTTGGACCAGTATAAGCATGCTAGGGCAAATATTTAGGCTACATGGTGGGAGCTAAGAACATAAAGCATATCGATTTCTTTATTACGGCTAGCAGACATTTAAAAACATTAGCACAGGTCTTTTAATACATTTTGCTTCTGAGAGAAGTTTCTATTTATTCCCAATTAGACGGGGAGGAAAGTTTTTGAAGAGGAACCTCTACTTTACTTTTTACAAAGTGAACATACCGGAATAAGGATCTTGCAGTAGAGCGTCACCAGCACCCTGCAAGCTCCCTGTGCTCGTTTCAATCACTGTCTCCCTCCCTCCACAAACATAGCCCCTGTTCTGAGTTCTACCAGCATAGTTGAGTTTTCTCTGTTTTTGAACATTATATAAACATAACGACACAATTCATATTTGTTTGTGTCTAGCTTCTTTTACTCAAAAATACTTATAAGATTGATCCATGCTGTTGAACTCAACAGTGGTCCATTCCTTTTCATTGCTGTACTTTATCCCATTATACGATTCTACCTTATGCGTAGACTACACATTTATTTGTCCTACCTCTGATGAACATTTGGATCATTTTCATTTTGGAGCTGTTATGAATAGTCCTGCTATGACAATCTCTGGTCACGTCTCTTGGGGCTCACATGGACTCATTTGTTTTAGGTATATGCCTAGACGCAGAACTTATTTGTAAATGTTTCCTGATTTTAACTCTTGTTTGACAAAATAGCTCAAGTATGGAGATCACAGTATGTTTCCCTTTTGGTGGCAGAAAATGAAACTAATTTGTAAACAGACAAAAGGACATTAGTCAGAATTGTCATGATGACAAGTTAAGCTGTAAAATAAAAATGTTGAAATATTGGAAACTACAACAAAGCAAAGCTTTTTGAAGAATGTCATGAGAAACGCCTTTTGAAAAAAGTGATAAGGAGCCAAGTTAGGCTCCCTTAAAAGCAGCTCAGAAGAATTTGAGGCACAGAAAGAGCTCTGTTTTATTTGAAAAAAGCAGAAGTGTTTGACATGTGCTCTGATTGTCCAATTTCAGCAAGAAAACTAAAAAACAAAACAAAGAAGAAGAAACAAGTATAACCCCATATACTCCACGAGTTTTTCAAAGTACTGCAAGTTGCCATTTTAAAAGCTTCATTATGATAAAATAAGTCATTTTGCTTTCTCTCAGGGGAGTTATATAATTCCTTTGATTAAGAGGAAGTAGAGCAGTTATTCCACTCCAAAATCCTGGCACTTGCTACTTTGCAGCCTGGAGAAATAGATTTCTGTGTGCTTGTGGGTAATAGACATTTTACCTTCCTTCTTCTCACACCCTGTATATTTCTTTTTCAACCACCTTCCCTTCAACACCTCATTAAATGGAACACCTGTGTACATGAAGCCGAAACCACTGTATCCACTGTAGGGCTAAGCTGGCGTCTCCATCTTATTTCCTCTAGAGAACACATTTGCAGAGAGGGAAGGAGAAACGTGAGACAGTCTATGGTTTCTGAGGAGTACTCATCCTGTTAATAAGAAGTGAATAAGAAGGAGAACCCTAACTGCAGGTGCAAAGTCTCGATTCTGGTCGCAGGCACCATGCATGGCCTTCAGCAAACAGGCCAAGTAAGGCCAAAGTCCCTGGGGCCTGTTCCTTCATCTCCAAAATGCAGTTAGTCTCAGATGAATGTTACACTCCTCCCAGAGTTAAAAGAATTGCATCATTCTCTGTTTTTTTGCAAGAACATTAACTTCATCTAAATTCCTTCAGTACCATTATTCTCTCCATTACACAATGGAGATGCTATTAAGATTATCTTGTAAATGAATACCAAACATTTTCCAGAAACCACCCCTACAGCCCTGCTACACACACTTCTTACCCAGCTTTGCTTCCCCACAAGAACTTTCTCTGTTTCATTCAACAGAAGAAGGATTTTCTCTTGGTGACAGGGAGCAAGTGACTGTTCACAAAAATTAGAATGTTGTACACACACAAGCCCAGTGTAGCAGTGATCATCACCGACTCTGGAGCCAGAGGCTTGCATTCCTATTCAGGCTCTGCCATTCGACTGGCTGTGTGACTATGAGCCAGTGACTTAACCTCTCTGTTCCTGAGTTTCTCCATCTGTAAAACAAGGATGGTAAAAATAATTAAGCACCATATGGGCTGTTGTGAGGATTAAATAAGTTCATGTTTCTAAGGCACTTGGAACAGTGCCTAGCACAGAGCAAAGATTAGATGAGATGACAGATAAATGGATAGATACATACATACATACTCACATACATACATATGTGAACCCCAAATATCTGAGACAGGTCTCAATTTAGGAAATTTATTTTGCCAAAGTTAAGGACGCACGCCCATGACACAGCCTCACGAGGTCCTGACGACATGCGCCCAAGGTGGTTGGGGTACAGCTTGGTGTTACACATTTTAGGGAGACATGAGACATCAGTCAGTATATGTAAGATGCACATTGGTTCAGGCCAGAAAGCCAGGACAACTCAAAGTGAGAAATGGGGTTTGCAGGTTATAGGTAGATAAGAGACAAATGGTTGCATTCTTTTGGGTTTCTGATCAGCCTTTCCAAAGGAAGAAATCAGATATGCATTTATCTCAGTGAGCAGAGGGATGACTTTGAATAGAATGGGAGGCAGGTTTAGCCTAAGCCATTCCCAGCTTGACTTTTCCCTTTAGCTTAGTGATTTTGGGGTTCCAAGATAGATAGATATATAGATAGACAGACAGACAGACAGACGGACAGACAGATCAGAAAGTGAGCAAGAAAAAGATCTTACTTAGAAATTAGAAATGCAAATTTTTAGATGTGAAAGACCTTTGATGTAGTATATATGGCATCTACCCTATTGTAAGCAAAAGGATATAATTAAATAACAATACAATTAAATAGTCTAAGTACAACTCATATTCTAAAACATGGCTAACAATTCATGAGTCTAAGCATTTCAGCCACAGTATCAATAGCCCGATGCTTGCAGTACATGACAAAAATCACTACAACCACAATGCAAATTCAATAGAAAGCAACAAGCTCGGTAAATATTGAATATGTTAACTTAATTAAATTATTCAAGTTCTTTGGCTGCTGTTCTATAATGATTTTCTTATTTGTCTGAGAAATTAGTGGTGTCTACACTGGCCCTTTCAAAAATGCTCAAGAAATGGTGTCCTGAAAGTTGATATTATTGTTGTTTTGTCCAAACACAGCTAGTGACCTTGAGAATACATAGAAACCTAATCAGATTAGCCGTAGAGTAACAGAAGCACCAGTCAGACATTTACTGAGGTGCTGGGGTCAGCTTGACTGATAAAAGTCATGGGTAACAAGTTTTAGCTCACCAAAGTCACCGGGGAACCTTCAGCCTTACTTGGAGTAGTTGATGCTCTGGTATATCTTTGTACACAGTGGAAATTCTGAGGACCTTTATTGCCTGCCCTGCTGATCGTTTATGAGATTAGTTTCTGAGCTTGGTAGATTTGAGCGTGAGTAGCTGACAAATGTTATTAATTTTATACAGTCCACATCTGATCAGGTGTCATGGTCTAGAGTCTTTCAAGATTCAATCTTTTGGGGGCTTGGCTATCTCTTTTCAAGGCTAAGTAGAAATTGGACTAAGGGGAATATTTGGATGAATTGCCGTTTGTTTTTGCTTAGCGTCGTTTTAATTTTCATCTCCTCTAACAGGTATCCGTGGCATATACAATACAGAGAAACGTAAGGGAACCATTAATAAAGATTCTTGTAAATTGCCTTTATTTTATATTATTTATTTATTTTTTTTTTATTTTTTATTTTTATTTTTGAGACGGAGTCTCGCTTTGTCACCCAGGCTGGAGTGCAGTGGTGCGATCTTGGCTCATTGCAAGCTCCGCCTCCCGGGTTCATGCCATTCTCCTGCCTCAGCCTCCCGAGTAGCTGGGACTACAGGCGTCAGCCACCTCGCCCAGCTAATTTTTTTGTATTTTTATTAGAGACGGGGTTTCACTGTGTTAGCCAGATGGTCTCGGTCTCATGACTTCGTGATCCACCAGCCTCGGCCTCCCAAAATGCTGGGATTACTGGCGTGAGCCACCGCGACCGGCCATAAATTGCCTTTAAATGTGGACCTCCGTGGGTAGATGGTTCTAATGTTTCTCTTAATTATTAGCTTGTGTCCATTATTGGGATGTTTATGAGACAAAGCTGGATCCATTTGGATCAATGAAAGCTTGGTTTAAAAAAGGGAATTGGTCTTGGGGAAATTTTGTGAAACAGCATTTGGCTTATGAAAGGAGATTATCAATTGAAATAAAAATGAGATGCCATTTTTTACCCATCAGACTGCCCAAGATTTGAAAGTTTTATAGTACACACCCTCACTGTGACATAAGAGTGGAGGGAGTCAGACACTCTCTATACTGGGGGTATAAATTTGTATAACCTCCATGGGGAGAAAAATTGACAATGTCTATTTTTTTTTTTAAATACACATGACTTTTGAGCCAACAAATTCTACTCCTAGAAGTCTACCTTAGAGATACATTGACAGATGTACAAAAACATTTTCACATTGAATTAGTGACATATTCAAATACCATCAATAGAAGACTAATTTAATGAAATGTGCCGGGCCCGGTGGCTCACACCTGTAATCCCAGCACTTTGAGAGGCTAAGGTGGGTGGATCACATGAGGTCAGGAGTTCAAGACCAGCCTGGCCAACATGGCAAACCCCCGTCTCTACTAAAAATACAAAAATTAGGTGGACATGGTGGTGTGCATCTGTAATCCCAGCTACTCAGGAGGCTGAGGCAGGAGAATCACATGAACCCTGGAGGCAAAGTGTACTGCTCTCCAGCCTGGATGACAGAGCGAGACTGTTTTGAAAAAGTAAAGAAAAAAGAAATATTCCACATCCAGACAGTGAAGTACAATTTATAGTTGTAAAGTATGTTCTATGTGGGTGTTTGTGTGTGGACACATGCATGTGTGTGTGTGTGTGTATGTATATAATCACCAATGGTAATATTTTATGCATGAATCTGTTTAGAATATCTCAAGAAACATGTAAAAGTGGTTGCCACTAGTGAGAATTGGGTGGCTGTAGGTCAGAGGTATAAGAGAAATTAACTTTTTGTTTCTGCTCCCTTGTTAATTTTGAATTTTCTATCATCTGCATATATTACCTACTCAAAAAATATTAACAAAAGAGTTTCAAAAAGAGAGATTTTCAGTTTTGAGGGTAAAAATTGGGTTGCTCCCAACTGGGCATGGTGGCTCGTGCCTGTATTCTCGCCATTTTGAGAGGCTGAGGGGGGTAGATCACTTGAGGTCAGGAGTTCAAGACCAGCCTGGCCAACCTGGCGAAACCCCATCTCTACTAAAAATACAAAAAAATTACACAAGTATAATGGTCACGAGCCTGCAATTCCAGCTACTCAGGAGGCTGAGGTAGGTGAATTGCTTGAGCCTGTCTACTGTGCTTCAGCCTGGGCAACAGAACAAGACTCCATCCTAAAAAATTGAGTTGCTCCCTCTCAAGCATGTGCTTAGAGAAGAGGTAAAAATCAGTGATTCCATCATGGTAGGAAGTGGGTACCATCACCCAGAAAGTACAAATGCAAGCAATCTGGGTTGATTAAGAAGTGAAACAAGCATCACTATACCCTGCTCCCCTCGGCCTGGCTTTGTCCCTTTTTTGCAGACCCTGAACAGGAAGGCGGGGTGTTTATCTTTCCAGCTTTCCCTTTCCGCCTTGCTGATGTTCTCTGCTGTGAGTTTCAAGACTTTCAAAACTCACAAGCAGGGAAATGAGTATCAGGTACACCCAGCAGTACCCTGAACTTATTATGGGGCGAAACATAATAACTCATCTTTTCTTAGTCTTGCCATCTGTCACTTACTGTACCATTTGGAGTCAGAGGCTTGCAGGGATTCCGAGGTCACCACCAGAAGCGTGCAATTGGAATGTGCCAGGAATGATCGCCTGGGCTTCACCACGTGGACTTTCTAAGGCACTTGTTTTCTAGGGTTCAAATGCACATTGTGGAGACACTAATCCTTACTGCGTCCTCCCGAATATTTTACAGACTTTTTTTTTTTTTTTGAGGTGGAGTTTCACTCTTGTTTCCCATGCTGGAGTGCAATGGCACGATGTCGGCTCACTGCAACCTCCGCTTCCCAGGTTCAAGTGATTCTCCTGCCTCAGCCTCCCGAGTAGCTGGGATTACAGGCGCCCACCACCACGCCTGGCTAATTTTTGTATTTTGGCATTGAGATGGTCAGAGAAGCAAAACACATGGAAAGGAAGGTGGAGGATTCTGTTTCCAGAGATTCGCTTAGTGGAGGATTCTGTTTCCAGAGATTTGCTTACTAGTTTGTTTCTTGCATATCTTTAGTCTATTTCATAGGAACAGTGTGAGGCTGTATTAAAAACTAGAGATAAAAACTAGAGATAAAAACCTAGAGATAAAAATACAGCTGGATCGAGGCTGGGATCCTCTTGTGCTCTGGTCCCAGATGCCCGTTCGTGATCTCCATTATAATAAAATCCTCATGGGTATGCAGCCTAGGAGAAAAATACAGACAACAGAAGTTTTCTATCAAGCTAAATTTATCCCACTTTAAAACCCAATATTTTTATCTTTCCTGTTTTCAGTGTGTGTTAAAATGTCTTTTCTTTAATAAAATCATAGAGACAGCAGATGATATTTGGCTTGTTTCATTTTTTTCTTGTTTTTTTGTTTTGTTTTGTTTTTTTGTTTCTTTGTGTGTTTGTTTTTGAGATGGAGTCTTGCTTTGTTGCCCAGGCTGGAGTGTAATGGCGCGATCTTGGCTCACTGCAACCTCAGCCTCGTGGATTCATGCAGTCCTCCTGCCTCAGCCTCCCGAGTACCCGGGATTACAGATGCGTGCTACCATGCCCAGCTAATTTTGTATTTTTAAGAGAGACAGGGTTTCACCATGTTGGCCAGGCTGGTCTCAAACTCCTGACCTCAGGCAATCCACCCGCCTCAGCCTCCCAAAGTGCTGGGATTACAGGCGTGAGCCACCGTGCCCGGCCCTTTTTGTTTTCAATGCCCTAACGTAGCATATAAGATACTGACAACCCTATAGGTTGGTCGTCCCAATATTTAATTTCATTTTCAGATTGTACTGTTTCATATTACTCAAAGTCTGGAAACCCTCATCTAGTTAAGCTGGGAATTTGACACATAAGGAAACTGAACCCAGGGAGACTAAGGTCCTCAAGTCACTAGCTAAGTGATGCCGGTGTTCCACTATGCACCTGCATTATTTGGCATGTCCTTCCACTAGGAAATTGTCCCCAAGATTGTAGCTGTTGCAGTAATATTAGAAAGCCAATGAGGGGATGCATCCTTTTCTCTTCTAGGGACAGCCTGGGTGAAGATGCATGAACCTGGTGTCAGGCACAGCACTGCCATCGTAAGATAAATTTAGGTCACTGGACATCCGTCTCTCTTTGAGCTAAACTGGACCAAGGACTTGTAAGCTGAACAAGGAGCTCAGGTTATTTATTGATTAGGGTTGTGAAGTGCAGGTAGAGACCCACGCACCCAAAGCCCAGGATCAGATCTGATCATCCCTCATGAAAATATTTCATTTTCTCCTGAAAATATTTATCTGTTATCTTGCGGAAGCTTCATTTTTCTCAGGGATGGACACTGTACATATTCACCTCATGGAAGCTTAAAGGGCAAGAGACATCCTCCCATTGCTGTTCCACAGCCAGCTGTTCTTGGAACTCTTCTTCTAAGTTCTGGAACTTGGGTGTGGGAAACAGAGGGCCCTGTCTGCTCAAGGATCCAGCAATAGTCAGGGACGTGTGTCTCTGGATTCTCATCACTCGGAACCCCGAGAGCTGCGCTCACCTGCTACCAGCCTGCCACAGACGACCAGCTGGGTCCCGATAGCTCCTCCACAGCCTAGGGAGCAGGCAAGGATACGTACAATGCAACAAATGCATTTGATGAACATCTAGGGAAAGGCAGGGTACACAGTGCCATGACCTCCCAAGCCTGTCCTTAGTGGGGGACACTAGGGACCAAATAGAAAAATGTCCAAGTTATAACAGATAGCTCTTGCTATTGGGGAATGTAGTGTCTCAACATAGTGGACCCATGTTTAGCTCCCACTTATAAGTGAGAACATGCGATATTTGATTTTCTGCTTCTGAGTTAGTTCACTTAGGATGAATGCCTCCAGCTCCATGCATGTTGCTGCAAATGATGTGATTTTATTCTTTTTCGGGGCTGTGTAGTGTTCCATGGTGTCTATAATCACATTTTCTCCCTTCCTTCCTTCTTTCCTAACTTCTTTTCTTTTCTTTTCTTTCTCTCTCTCTCTTTCTGAGTTTTGCTATGTTGCTCAGGCTGGAGTGCAATGACAGAATCTCGGCTCACTGCAACCTCCACCTCCTGGGTTCAAGAGATTCTCCTGCCTCAGCCTCCCGTGTAACTGGGATTACAGGCGCATGCCACCATGCCCAGCTAATTTTTGTATTTTTAGTAGAGATGGGGTTTCGCCATGTTGGCCAGGCTGGTCTTGAACTCCTGAGCTCAAGTGATCCACTCGCCTCGGCCTCCCAAATTACTGAGATTACAGGCATGAGCCACCATGCCCGGCCTATCACATTTTCTTTATCCAATCAGCCATTGGTGGACACTTAGGTTGGTTCCATGACATTAGCTATTGGGTACAATGCTCAGTATTTGGGTGGTGGTCACACTAGAAGCCCATACTCCACCAATAAGCATGTATTAATAACATCCATGTAACAAGCACATGTGCCCCGAATCTAAAATAAAATTATCTTTTTTTTTTTGAGACAGAGTCTCGCTCTGTTGGCCAGTCTAGAGTGCAGTGGCACAATCTCGGGTAACTGCAACCTCCGACTCCCAGGCTCAAGCGATTCTCCTGCCTCAGCCTCCTGAGTAGCTGGGATTACAAGAATGTGCCACCACACCCAGCTAATTTTTGTATTTTTAGTAGAGACGGGGTTTCACTATGTTGGCCAGGCTGATCTCGAACTCCTGACCTCAGGTGATCCGCCCACTTCGGCCTCCCAAAGTGCTGGGATTACAGGCGTGAGCCACCGAGCCCAGCGAATACAATTATCTTAAAAGAATGTAGTGGAGCCTCGCAGATATTCAGTTTCGTTCCAGACCTACTTGGTGACTACTGCAGCCACCTGAATTTTTCTTGGGTATATCTGGCAATACCAGGCAAAGTTACCAAGACTGGGAAACAGACTGTGCATGATTTCCCACCACCACTGTCTCCTGCTCAAAGACACAAACACACTCAGCCCCATTTCCTTCCTGCAGGATGTCCCCTGCCTTTTATCACTAGTGCAGTCCAGGGATGCTGGCTCCTAGAAACAGATGGGGTGAGGGGATGCTATGCTGGTGTCTGAGGGGTGATGGTGGACACGGCACAGAACACCGCATCAACCAAAGGGTGGGCGTCTTAGGGTGGTGTCCGCCAGCAGCTCCCCCTTGCTGGCGCCCCCTGGTGGTCTTCACTGGAAGTGGTGGCAACGTAGTTCCCAGGCAGCAATAGTGAGGGAGGGGTGGCGGGTGTGGATTGCTGCATTTGCAGTTCACCGTTTACAGACTCTCCCAAGTACAACTCTCATGCAAGTCAAGGGGTGATAATGCTTTGTTTTAGCCAGAAGTTCACCAAGAACTATTCATGTTTCAGGAGAACCGCTTCACTAACGGCAGTACCCCAGTGGCATTTGAGTCTCCAACATGACAGGCAATTGGCAATTAGCATTTGTAGCTCTGGCCTCACAGTAATTAAGAAATTGATCACTTCTTCATGATTTCTGGTAGTAGTTGCATTATCTGCAAACATTTACATATTGTAATATATGTTATTTGCTGACAGATTACTTTCCTACTATCTTTTGTTTACATAACAGAGAATTGTGCTAATTTTTTTAAATAATATGTGTAAGCAGGTTGCACGATCCATGAATTTTCTTTGAGGACAGTAAGGGGTATTTTTAAATACTTGTTAGAGCCAGCAGTGGTAGAATGTCTGAAGTCCCAGCTACTCAAGAGGCTGAGGCCTGAGGATTGCTTGAGTCTGGGAGTTCAGGGTCAGCCTGGGCAACATAGAAAGACCCCATCTCAAAAAATTAAAAACTTAGAATATTTCTTAGAACCAAGGCCACTGACTCTAAAGGCATTAAATGTCATTGATCATTCTAAGGCCCATGGGAAAGGCAATGGGGGAAGAAAAAAAAAATCTAAGTCAGAGTTGGGTGAAATGGATGGTGGTTCTTCCTCAAGATTGTTTTACAACCAGCAGACTTCCTGGATTTGGCAATGACATTAATGAGCAAAATGCCCCACTCAAAGTTGTCCAAAGTGCAGAACATGCAATGGTAGCAGTTGTCACATAGCTCCAGCTCCTATTCCACAGCTTCTCATTTCAGACCAGCTCTAAGAGCTTCGCCTAGAGCTCATGCCTTGGTTCTCTAAACAGCTCCGGAAGGCATGGAAATCTTTAAATCCTGTGTGTCTGTTACAGATGGGAAAGAGCCATTAAAAAACATCTGTAAGGCTGGGTGTGCCTATAATCCCAGCACTTCGGGAGGCTGAGGCAGGTGGATCACCTGAGGCCAGGAGTTCAAGACCAGCCTGACCAACATGGTGAAACCCCATCTCTACTAAAAATACAAAAATTAGCCAGTCATGGTGGTTGGTGCACGTAATCTCAGCTACTCAGGAGGCTAAGGCAGGAGAATCACTTGAACCCAGGAGGCGGAGGTTGCAGTGAGCCGAGATCGTGCCATTGCACTCCAGCCTAGGCAACAAGAGTGAAACTCCATCTCAAAAAAAAAAAAAAAAAAAAAAAGTCTATAAAAGATTCAGGAGGATGCAGTAAGGATTAGTGTCTCCACAGTGTGTATTTGAACCCTAGAAAACAAGTGCCTTAGAAAGTCCACGTGGTGAATCCCAGGTGATCATTCCTGGCACATTCCAATTGCATGCTTCTGGTGGTGACCTCAGAATCCCTGCAAGTCTTTTTGACTCCAAATGGTACAGTAAGTGACAGATGGCAAGACTGAGAAAAGATGAGTTATTATGTTTCGCCCTATCGTAAGTTCAGGGTACTGCTGGGTGTGCCTGACACTCATTTCCCTGCTTGTGAGTTTTGAAAGTCTTGAAATTCATCCTTGTGACTGGTCAGGGGTTGTGGGTGCATGAGCCAGGGACTGCAGTGGGCCTGGGGATGGATGCAGAGGAATAGAGGCTTTGTACTCATTGGAGAGGCTGTCAAAATGGAAAATGCATCCTGAATGGGAAAGACAAGGTTGGTTGTGTAAGCCATCTACACAAACATGGAAGAATAAGGGCAGATGTTAAGAGTGTGTTCTTCTGAGAACCACTGCCTGATCCCAGGCCAGTGCCAGGCTGCCAGGGGCCCTATAGAAGCAAACCTTTAAATTAACATGTCTGTTCTCCAAGAGATAGCTGGAGTAGACAGGCCAGCCTTTAACTAGACCCAGACAGTCAGCTTGCTGTCTATAAGGCCATCAGAAGGGCTTGTTTTACTTAAACAAACAAACAATCTTTAAAATCCTCTCTCTTTGTAGTTTGAAGGTATGGCAGAAGCTTGATAGACAAGTATGTCATTAGGACATTAATATCAGTTGCTTTTACACATATCATTGAGAGTTTTCTTGTCCATCTTTATGGAGATATCACTGACAAAAATTTTATGTATTTAAGGTGTATGATGTGATGTTCCTATGCAGGTATACATTGTGAAATAATCACCAGGATCAAGCTAATTAATGTATCTATCACCTCATATAGTTACCATTTTCTTTTTTGCTTTCTTTTTCTAAAAAACATTTTATGATGAGAACACTTAAGATCTATCCTCTCAGCAAATTTCAAGTAGACAGTACAGCGTTGTTAACTCAGTCATATTGCTGTGCATTGGGTCCCCAGAACTTATTCCTCCTGCATAACTGAAACTTTGTACCCCTTGACCAACATCTCCCCATTTCCCCCTCCTCCAGCTCCTGGGAACCACATTCTGCCGTGTTCCTCTGTGAGTCTGGCTATTTTAGCCTTCTACCTAGAAGTGAGATGATGCAGTATATGTGTCTTTCTGTGTTTGGCATTTTTCACTTAGCGTAATATCCTCCAGGTTTGGGAAAAAGACAATCTTTTCAATAAATGGTGTTGTAAAAACTGGATATCCATGCGCAGAATAATGAAATTGGACCTTTATTTTATACCATATACAAAAATCAACTCAAAAACGATTAAAAACAAACATGTAATTTTTTTTTCATATAAACTGGATCTGTGGGACTAATTGGGTGATCAAAATAAAAGCCAGTGGTTTTGCTTTTTAAAAGTATCTCAGTACTTATTTAATAATTGGATTAAACTTCTACTTAGACTTACCAACCCAGGCACGAAAATAGGTAACTAATGTGTCTTACTGACTGATTCTGATCCACTGTGTGGTGGTCTGATCTCCTGCCCATACCTGATCTTCAAATATGTGATCCTGCTGAATAGAAAACCACTGCTCTAGGTTGGACAGGAATATGGTTCAAGAAACACATTTTGTATATGCAGTTGCCTGCTGCTTTGGGCTTACACATGGTTGTCCTTAATAGAGATTGGTTGATATGAACTGAATTAATCTAGTTGAGGCAAGAACCTCACCTTTGCGGAGCACTCATGCATTTGAAGCAGATGATTCATTTTCAGGGCTGCAGAAATCTATAATACTCTCTCTAGAAG
Organism: Pongo pygmaeus; assembly: GCF_028885625.2. NCBI lineage: Eukaryota > Metazoa > Chordata > Mammalia > Primates > Hominidae > Pongo > Pongo pygmaeus. Next base: position 14,177,532 of record NC_072381.2, on the reverse strand, counting down.
AACGATCTGCCCACCGTTTCCCTAGGGAGAAGGACTAAGGAGAGACCAGCTTCATGTCTGTACAGAGAATTCAGGCAATTCCCACCCCACCACCGAGACTTCTATTTTATTTGAATCTTATCACTAAAACGTTAAGCCCGCTGGAGGAGATGTTTCATAGAAATGGGAGAAAGAGATGATCATCTGAGGTTCAAACAGAAAGAAATGTAACGGTTCTGAATTTAAAAACATACCCACAAGTGTTGTTATTTAAATGCACAGAACAAATTCTGGTGTTTGCCTACCATATAGAGTGTTTCACTGATTAAGTGTTCTCAACCGGCCAGCCCCAGCAGGGTGATTCATGTCAGATCATTCTTAGGTGGCCACCAAGCTTTGATCAATGGTTAAAGTGGATTTTTTTCCAACAGAGATTTACACCATCAAAGGGATGTCTATAAATGGTAGCAGGATCCTGTGCTGTCAGCATTGAGACCTTGGTTGTCAACTCTTCAAACCCAATGATCCCTGGGCTCAACCCTAGGATCCATCACTGCCCTGCTGTCCCTGCCACTTAGTGCTGCAAATCCCAGCTTCAGGAGGTGTACCACGTACCTCCCTCATTCTCACTCATTGCCCTTCCCACGGGCTGGGAGTATGAATATCGATACGAGCATGCAATGCGTCACAATCACACCTTGGAAAATGGGGGTATCCATCCCCTCAAGCATTTATCCTTTGAAAATCAAGTTTTCTTAGTCCCTTTCCTTATGAATTAAATTTGGACAAAATGTTTTTAATATCTGGATTTTCATAAGAGATATAGTACTTGTTTATTTAATCAACCTTCTTCCTGGGGTGGACAAGGGATCAAAGCATGGAGAACAGTTAATGTTTCTTAGTTAGGGCAACAGCCTCTTCTCCCCCTTTGTCAGTGACTCTCCCTCATCCCCAAGTCCCAGAGTGAGTCCCCCGATAAGGAATTACAGTCTACATTCGTATTTCCCAAGAAAAGATAATATAAGATTACATCAATCACATCAGGCCTCCTCTTTTCTAGTCTGTAAGGTCTTGAAGAAGAAACGATGTCTTAATCATCTTTGTAGGCACCAGCACCTATGCCAGTATATACCCCAGTTAGTAAATAAACATTTGTCCAAAGGATGCGTTAATGAATGAAAAAATGAATGTTCACATTTGATATAAGCATTAATAAAATGTCCCCATAATTATCAAAAAAAATATATCAGGTAGTTAGAATATAGTTACTAAGAAAACATCCACAATCGATCTGCCCAAGCCAGCCTTCACCATGTTCTCATATACCGATAAGCACTGACACCCGTGAACTTGCTTGTATGAATGTATCTTCAAGTTTCTCTGTCTTAACGCTGGTGTGGTTCTGCTTCCTCCCTGCTACCCAATTACTCCAAGTGGCTCATATGATTCACTAAAATCCGAATTCATGATTAATGTCTCTTGGGGGTGACATCCGCATACACTAATTACCTGTGCATTCTTCAGGCTAACTCCCTTCTAGTCAATTTCTCTCCTTTAGAAACTATTAAAGTGACTTTTGTTGGAAGAACAGGATGTTCTGAACACATTCTTCTAGAGCTCCAGTGCTAGAGTAAGAACCACACACTCTGCCCAAATCATGTACAATTTCTTATCCCTGAAGTTTGCTATTTACATTCTAAGAGAAGCCAGTGCACTGACTGTTTGATTTTTGTTTTTGTTTTTGTTTTTGTGAGACAGAGTTTAGCTCTTGTTGTCCATGGCACGATCTCAGCTCACTGCAATCTCCATCTCCCGGGTTCAAGCGATTCTCCTGTCTCAACCTCTGGAGTAGCTGGGATTACAGGCACGTGCCACTATGCCCAGCTAATTTTTGTATTTTTAGTAGAGACAGGGTTTCATCATATTGGTCAGGCTGTCCACCCACCTCGGCCTCCCAAAGTGCTGGGATTACAGGCGTGAGCCACCATGCCCGGCTGCATTGACTGTTTTTAAAGCCCCCCAAAAAATTGTCTTAGAAAATAGTCACATAAAATCATGGTTGAGACTGGGAGACTCAACTGCCTCTTGGCAACTGCTTTAAATGAAAAACAACAGCTCTTCTCCATGGTCTGATCCCTTGTCCATCCCAGGAAGAGGGTTGATGAAACAAACAAGTAGTATACCTCTTATGAAATTCCAGCTATTAAAAACATTTTGTCCAAATTTAATTCATAAGGAAAGGGGATAAGAGGACTTGATTTTCAAAGGATAAATGCTTGAGGGGACGGATACCCCCATTTTCCATAATGTGTTTATGACACATTGCATGCCTGGATCAAAATATCTCATGTAACCCATAAATATATACACCTACTATGTACCCACAAACAATAAAAATAAAGTTTTTTAAAAAAAGAAAGAAAATTTGATGTTGAACACTCCTCTGAGATTGCTGGAAAACTGGAACAATGTTGCACATATGCAGATACATACCCTCCTGCTAGTCTCCTTATGATAGGGCCCCTCATGGGCATCAGGCTGTCTTGGTTGGTGAGAGAAGGCACTTGGCTTTTTGAGGACCTTCAGGGAAGCTATAGTTTTAACAAAAGATGGCAACTATCTGGCAAGAAGTCCTCTTGTGTTGAGACTTTGTTGCTGATGTGATGCAGCTGGTTATTGAATCAATTTCAGACATGGCAAACCCATGAGCCCCTAGGAAGGTCTGTAGCTCAGTTAGCCCATCAGGGAAATAGATTTTCTGTGCATTCTTGGCTATTGAATATATTCATCACAGCACTGCCGGCCCCTTCCTGGTGCCGTTCCTAACAAGAGACACCTGCTGCGGGACCCGATCTAATTCTTCCATTAGAGGCCTGAAAACAAAATAGGAACCATAACTCGAAGAACATGCATGTACAATTTAGGACCAACTGTCAAGCTAAACTCATCTGACAGACTCCAAATCTGCTTTTAAAATAACACAGTGCTTTTTGTCCATTTCTTTATCTTTGCCCTTAATTTTATGGTAGCTTTGTTTAAGTGTGAAATGTTGAATTAAGTCTGTGTCTATCTCCTTCGGGAAAAGAAAATTCACAGAGAGAAACTAAAATGGAGAGTTTTAACCGTTCATACCCGAGAGGGCTCTGACATGCAGGGAGGGGAGTTTTACTGTAAAGCAGAAATGTTATATTTATATTTCCCTCTCGATCTCATGAGGGCCACCTTCTTTGACATCAATGTTGGCTGTTAAGTGGTCACACTCTGTTTGGAATCAGGAGACTAGAGTTTAATAGAAAGTGTTTAGGGAACTAAGAGGACAGAACTGGGCGCTGGCTAGCTAGATCAAAGCTGTTTTTTTTACTACAGTCACAGCAAGGATGGCCATTAGCGTCTTGACAGCCGCGTGTCCCTGAGAGATTTTCTCAGGCCTGAGAAACTGTCCAAAGCAGTATCTTTCTTAGAATACATGATTTCAGCCTTAAAAAGGGAAGAGAGTCCGACACAGGCTACCCCATGGGTGAACCTTGAGGACATTAACGCTAAGTGAAATAAGCCAGTCACCAAAGGACGAACACTATATGATCTCACTTATACGAGGTCCCTAGAGTGGTCAAACTGATAGAGACAGTAAGTAGAATGATGATGGCCAGGCAACTGCGGGAGGGGAGAAATGGAGTTATTGTTTAATGGTTACAGTGTTTCCGTTCTGCAAAATGAAAAGAGTTCTGGAGATGGATGGTGGTGCCATAGTGACTATCCTTAAGGCCTCAAAATTTTTCTTAGACAATAATCATGTAAAGTCATTGTTGAGACTAGCAGACTGCCTTAAATAAGAAACACTAGCTGTTATCCACGGTCTGATCCCTTGTCCATCTCAGGAACAGCATGGATGAAATAAACAAGTCTATCTTGTTTATTCCAGTACAACGTGAACCAAGTACAAGGTGAATGTACTTAACACTATGGAACGGTACACTTAAAAATAGTTAAGATGGCAAATTTTATGTGAGGTATATTTTACCACAATTTCCAAACATTTTTAAGTTAAAAAAAAAAAAAAAGAAGAAACTTCGGAAGCAAAAAAGGAGAAACTGCATTTGCAAGAGTTCATGGATATTCTGTAACTGGCAGAAGCTTGAGGAATTGACACGAGATATTAAATTTTTTCCTTGATGTTTATCTACTCTTGCAGCAGAGGGGGTGCGGAGGATGGAGAAGAAAGAGAGTGTGAGGGATCTAATAATATTCTGAGGAAAAATTTAGTACCCCCACAACTTTCGTTTCCTTGTTTTTCACAAGACTATGTGCTTTTCAGTCATCATGTACAAAACAAGGTCTGATACGTTCTCTACAAAGAACTATTGATGGTGTGTCTGTGTGAATTGCCCTAGCACTGGTCACAGCCAACTTCTGTGGGACCCACTGCCCCTGTTCGACAATACACTCCAGTGTGTTTAGCCATTTATGAAAGGTCAGAAATCAATTGAGAAATGGGCTAGAGTCAAAAACATGTGGCCCTATAAATATCAGAGTCAGACGGTCTATTCCATTTTCCCCACTCTTGCTTTCACCCCATCTCACTTCTCTCTTTCACTCACTGGTGAGGTTCTCTGTGCTTGGCCAGCACTTCGGACTGTGAAGTTACACAGAGAAGGCAGTGGCTGCAGTCTTCATCCGGGGGCCTCACTTTATGCCCAGTCTGATCCCATAGCATCATTATTAGAGTTTGGTGTTTGTTTTTTCAAAATATCCTTGTACAGTTTCTGGCTACACAGCTCGAGCAGTCCAGCCTGCGATGTTCTGCTTTCTTTTAAGGGTTTCTACTTCCCATTAGTGGCAACCCTGCCTTGCCATCAAATTTGACGCCGACGGTGTTTCCTGAGCTGGGGAGTTTGCAGATCTATCTGTCAGCGGGGACTGAGAGCAAATCGGGATATTCATCATGACTTTGGCTGCCAAGCTGGAAGACTTTGAGCTGACACTGGAGCACCTGCTCATGGATGTGTTTGTAAGTAAAGGCTTTTCCTATTCCAGGCGCAAGAGAGTCTCCCCTGCCACTCCGAAAGTCCTTGGGACCCTGTCCCCATTATGGAATCTCATTCTGGTCTGCAACTGTGCAGTTCCCAAGTCCTCATGATTTATTCTTACTCACGTGCGGTCGGGGGAGAAAACCGTAAAGTTCCTCAGTGCCTGAGTGGCACAGAATAGTCCATGCAGATTAAATAGTAGAGATGTGGGTTTAGAATCAAGTCACTTGCAGAAATCTGAATGAATAGGGTGAAGAAATAGAAAACATTTGCCAGAAGAGATCAAAGCAGCTTCAATAGCTATTCCCTGAATGAACCACATTTGTTTGTTTATGAAGTGACCATTCCAGAAAAAAAAAGGGGGGAGGGTGCTCAAAATGCTAATTTTTTTGTAGAGAATGCTGCATCTAGGATAGAGTCATGAACTTCACTGTCCCCAGAATTCCAGTGTCTGGGTCCCTGCTACTTGGAGAGGCATTCAGTTACCAAGAGTTCCTCAGGAAGTGATTTTGTGGCCTGAGGCTGTTTGAGAGATTCGCTGCTAAAGAAAAGAGCAGCTGACAAGGACACTTCTATTCCTGTGATGATTTTAGCGATGCAGTCTTTGAAAACTGCAGGGCATGCACTGCAACCTTCACATCATTTCTGTCTTAAACCAACCACACTCTTTCTTCCAGTACTTTTCTCAGGGTTTTCTGTTGGCCACGGGTCTGTTCGTTCTGTGTTGTTCATAGGGGTTTAGGGAACTGCAGACTGTGAAATGCACAGGTGGTAAGGCAGCTGAAAGGTCTTCTCGATCCAAGAACAACACTGCGCTGCCCACGGGAAAGCGGCTGTGAGCTGTGTTACCTTTCCAGGACCCGCCAGTCTGCGTCTCGAATCTGGAGAAGGCTGTGGAAGGTTGGAGCTTTCCTTATAGTACATCACTGAGTCCTTTTCAGGAACCTTTCAGGGAATGGTGTGTTTTGGCAGATGTGAGAGTCTGAGGCTTTTTTTTCTTTATTAATTTAAAATTTGTCTTCAAATTGAGGCAACATTGTGCTGGCAGAATTCCCAGAGGGAATCGCCCTTCCCAGGGCTGGGTGTGGGGCTCTGGGCGACTCGCATTCATTCCGACCTTCCTGTTGGAAGTTACGCCTGGAGGAGGAATGTGTCCAGAAGGGAGAGTGTTCTTCTGGGTTTCCAGGGAAGGGAGATTCATGGCCAGGGTCATGACTTTATGAGAAGTGTGAGTAGAAACTGAACTGCAGACAGGGAGGTTTCTTGGACCACTGATTTCCTCTGTCTGGCCACCACTGCCTGGGATGGTGGGGATGGTGGCTGGTGGCTGTGGAGTCAATCTTGGGGTGATCTGTGGCATGCCAAAGGGTTGATGTGAGTTTAGTCGTATTGGAGGAAACGAATTAATCAGGGAACTGTTTTATTTCAATACCACAAAGTCATTAATACCTTTCCCATTCTCTCCTTAACTTCCCCTACCCGCAGTCTCCTCTCCTAACACTTCTACACCTTCGTCTCATTTCCCAGCTCCAAGATGCACTCCCCCTTGAAAGAGAATGGGGTCAGACACTCCATCCTTTTCTCTAAATACAACCCATCTTTTCATAGCCTCAGTGTGCATCTTTGACTTATCACTTGAACTCACCTTCTCATCCTCCCGCAGCCAGCACTTCTCCAGTTCTTCCACCGATCATCATCTCTAGCCCAACCTCCCCACGCTCAATTTTTACCCCTTGTTTACATAGCATTTGCCTGCCCTCTGTAGCAACATTTTTGTGCCCCTGCTTCTCCCTTGAGAAGCATCTAAATAGCATTTAGCATTATGCAATGTTTACATTAAATCATATGATTCCAACAAATTCAGGCAGCTAGACAAAGATTTGGGCCAGGTCACACAAGGTTTTGGAGGTCAAATTCTCTTTTAAGCCTATCTCCTATAATTTCCCATTGTGAGTTCCCCACTCTAAACTGGTCAACGTCAGTCTCCGTGAGACAGTGAGCCTCTTCTCATTACTATGTCTTTGTGTTTGTAGTTCTGCTTCCTCTTGACCTGTCTGAAGTTCATACATCCTTCAAGCCTCAAAGAAATTCTCTCTCCTCTGTGAAACTTAGACACGTGGATTTCTGTTGCAGTTCCTCTCTGTACCACTCATTATTCGTTGACCTCACTTAGTTAATTATCTCATTCTGTGTCTCTATCTTGCCTCCTCCTCAAGGTAATCCTGAGATCCAAAAGGCAAGGACACCTTTGTAACCTCCGTGGCACCTAGAATATTGTATACAGGGACCTCAATAGATACATATCAATCGCTTGATTTTTAACTAGTATATTTTTACTGTTATTGTAAAATTTAACTTCTGGTGGGAGCAATAAAATACAAAAAAACAGAAATCTCGTGACTGTATGCATTTCTTACCAGGTTGTAATCTGGTGTCTGACACAGTCATTTCAGATGCCTTTCTGGTGATATACTGAAGAAATCACTGGATGCAAAAAGAATAGGGACTCTCTGTTTTGTTTGTAATTTGTTATTGTAAGATATCGGTGAGGTGCAGAAAAGCCCATAAAACATGTATGGATAGCCTAAAGGGTTATTTACAACATGAACACCCTGTGTAACCACCACCCAGATTAAAAATGAAATATTGTGAGTGAGGACTCCAGGAGTCTCTGGGTATCCTCTCTAGATTAAAATTCTCTCCCTCCCCCAGAGGGAAACACAACCCTCCCCCAGCTTTTATTTATTTATTTATTTTTATTTTATTTTATTTATGTGTTTATTTGAGTCAGGGTCTCTCTCTATCCCCCAGGCTGGGACGTGGTGACATGATCTTGGCTCACTGCAGCCTCGACCTCCTGGGCTCAAACAATCCTCCCACCTCAGCCTCCCAAGTAGGTGGGACTACAGGTAGAAGCCACCATGCCCAGCTGTTTTTTTATTATTATTATTATTATTATTTTTGTGGAGATGAGGTCTTGTTATATTGCCCAGGCTTGTCTTGAATGTCTGAGTTCAAGCAATCATTTTGCTTCAGCCCCCAAAGTGCTAGGATTATTACAGGTGTGAGCCACCATGTCTGGACGTGCCCCCCCCCCAGCTTTTATATAAGGATTTTTTTTTTTTATTTTCTGTATAGCTTCCCCACCTATATACACATCCGCAAAGAAAATTGAGGGGGAGCTTTAAAGTCTCATGGGCTCAAGTCTCAATCCCAGCTTGGTACCACTTCCTAGATGTGAGATTGTTGGCAAGCATTTCGTCTTTGTGTGCTTCAGTTTCCTTATCAATAAAGTGCAGCTAATGCTACCCGGCTTACAGGATCATGGTGAAGATTCAGAAGAGGTGACATAGAGCAAGTGCCCAGGGGTGTGTCTGATGCCAAGGAGGTACGCGGTAGGTCAGTTCTCTTCATGCCTTGCCTTGCCCCTAGAAAAGGCATCTGTTTTAAGTCGCTTGCTGCAATCCATCATTCCCCTTTCCTCCACCTCTAAAGCTCTCTCCCACTATTACTCCCTAACCTTTCCCCCTTGAATGATTGGGAATTTGGGTTCTTTCTAAGCACAGCATTCACTCCCTGCCTGAACTACAGCAACCTGTGGCTGTTTCTCCTGCTACCAAAATTGCAGGAGCCGTGTGCTCCCGCTGGCTTCCCTAGCATGGCCTGTAAGCAAAAAAAAAAAAAAAAAAAAAAAAAAAAAAAAAAAAATTGGGGGCTGCCTTTTTCCAGAGTCACCTTCCAGAGGAGTCAGGGAGATTGCCTGATGCCCCACGAGGTTTGAGAGGCTAAAAACCTAAATAAGAACAAAAGAGGACTTGACATCTATAGACCAGTGTGTCCTCTCCCAGCCTTGCTGGGGACTGTAGCCTTTCTCATGTGAGTCGGATGGTCTAGAAAGAATATTTGCATCAGAAGCCCATTAGCCTTGGGTTTCCTCTGTAGCTGATGGCATGCTCATTAGGATGTCATCCCACTATCTCAAGAACAGCTGTTTCCATATTGACACTTGTTTTCTGGGATTACAAAGGGCCACTGGGGGGCTTTGGGGGAATGCAAGTCTTCTGCAAGATGAGATAAAAGGGACATATCAGACTGGTGTTTCATAATTAGTTGTCATCACTCTGGGGTGTCTCTAGCTGCGCTATGCTGCTGGGTTCGTGAGAGGAAGCAGCACACGTGCTCGTGTGCACAAGCTTGCACTTGCAAATGCACATGCAGGATCCTGCACCAATGCCAAGAGCACAAGACGAGAGATCAGTCTAAGCGCATGAATGGCTCTTCAGGACTAGCTCCAGAAGTGTTGGCAGTGCCCTCAGTGACGTCTTTGTCCTGTTTCATTTTGTCTGTCTGCATCTCGTTTCAGAAGATTAAAAATGCTTCTCTCCAAGGCATACCTTGGAGGCTTTGCATTCAGCAGCCATTCCAACAGCAGATCCATATATGAGGAGCCCACAACGCACCCCAAAGGAAAAAAAGAAACAGAGGGAATCAAGCAGGTTTCCTGAAACATTTCGCATTGGATTAAATAACCCAGTATCAGACTCAAATCTGTCCTTTCAGAAAGAGGCCTGTAGTTCTAGGTCACCCTCCACAGCCCTACTTCTGCTACTGACATTGCATGGGCACGTTCTCAAAGGCATCAGCCCCATCACTGTCTGTCCTGATGTGGCTCAAATCCCCTGTAACATTGATCCTTCTGTTTATAATTTAATTTTTATTTTTATCAAAGTAATATGTGTACATGGCACTATTCATAACATTTGAAAGTTGAAGAGTACTAGAAGGCTTAGAAAGAAAAACCCCAGGCTCCAGTCTTTTCCTCCCAACTTATGAGTCTCTTTCCCTACAAACACATGTATCTCTTCCCCCTCTGTCTTCTGAATATATTGACATCACAGTTTAAATCAAAATTCAGTTTTATGATGAATATTAAAATATTTTTTACATCTGAGAAATGTTATACATTATGATGGCATGTCTTGGATTTTACAACTTTATGTTTTTCCTGGAGTTGATAATTGCCTTATTTCAGTGTTTGCTTTTTGTTCTATGTATTTATCAGTCATTTTAATCTAAGATTTTCAATAGAGCTATGTAACTCCTCTCAATTTGGTAAATTCATCAGGTACTTAACCCACTCCTTTCTTTTTGCTTTCTTTTTTGAGACATTCTTTCTGAAGCCCTCCTTCCTCCTGCATCAATTGGATTAGCTCTTCTCTTCATCTCCTGCGTGACTGTCTTCTTGAGGATCCTTTTTTCTATTATTCTGGGAACTCCCCTGGTGCCTCTCCTGTGATCAGTTCTTTTCCTGGAATTCATATTCCCTTCTAACATTCTTCTGCTGGAGATATCTTCCAGTAAAGGTGCATGAGAAGTAAATTTGTGTGTTATTGAATGTCTGCCCTCACACTTAACTAATAACTTATCTAGTGATTGGTAGTCTGCTGTTGAAATCCAGAGCTGCATTTACAGGCTTGACTCTTCTCCTAAGTTCCAGGTCAAAATGTTCAGGCATCAGAAGCTCTGCATGCCCCGAGCTACTCATTATCCTCTCTCCAAATCTTCCCCTCCTCCTATGCATTTATTTTGACTAATAGGACCATCCTTCCTCTAGTCTGTTAGAATAGAAATTGTAAAAGAACAATGTCCTGGTTCTTCACTTAATAATTTCTCATTTGGACAATCGCAATAATCTTGTAACTGCTCTCTTGGCCTCCAATATACATTGGTTCTTCATTCTACCACTCATCTTTTATCAATCAAGTCCCCAAAACTCAGGTTGGATGGTGTCACTTCCTCCCTAAAAGTAACTTAAAATGGCTCCCCCTTGCTCATGGAACGAGATCTAAAATATATTGTTCTATAGTATGCAAGTCAGAATCTTAGAATCTTGCCTTAATGTCATTTTTTTTTTTTTTTTTTTTTTGAGATAGAGTCTTGCATTGTCGCCCAGGCTGGAGTGCAGTGGCACGATCTCGGCTCACTGCAACCTCTGCCTCCCGGGTTCACACCATTCTCCTGCCTCAGCCTCCTGAGTAGCTGGGACTACAGATGCCTACCACCACGCCCGGCTAATTTTTTTTTTCTTTTTTTTTGTATTTTTAGTAGAGACGGGGTTTCGCCATGTTAGACAGGATGGTCTATGATCTCCTGACCTTGTGATCTGCCTGCCTCAGCCTCCCAAAGTGCTGGGATTACAGATGTGAGCCACTGCACCCAGCTGCCTTAATGTCATTTCTTACCACCCTTGTTCTCACAGACAGAACTGTGCTATCTCATGTAATTTTCATGTCAACAGTCTATTAACTGCATTCGTGCCATAGAGGTTTAAAATTCTTATAATGGAGTACCCCCAGCAAGCAAGAGCAGTTAGAATCCCCTACTCATCCTCATCTACCTCTAAGTATTTGTCCACTGGAGGTGTTTTACCCATTCTGGTCAAAGCTTGCACTTTGGTGTTTTGATTTACAGGATGTTGGGTATACTCTAGAACACATTCAAGATAAACCATATTCCCATGACGTGAGGCTTCAAAGAGACAGACTTTCTAACAGATTTAAGATGCTTTCTTTTCTTCCTTCCTCATTTTGGGAAAATGTATGACATGACTCATCCCAGATGTCCATGAGCAAATGGACAGTTGGCCCTGGGAGTGATATGTCCCTGGGCACAGGAGGGAAAGCAATCTGATGGCCCTAAAGAAAGCCATTGTCCTTTGCAGCACCAGAGGGATTACTTGAACCAAGAAGGACTATTCCCCTGTTGAAGAAAATTGCTTGTTAAATTTCTCCTCCTGGAAAAAGGAAGCATGGAAATTAGAAACAGATGTAAAAGTTGATCATTCGCCACCCAATCCTTATTAAGACACCTGAAATTTGAGAGCTAAGCCTAGTAAAAATTGAGTCAACAGCTATTGGCTGTTGACTCAATTTTTACTAGGCTTAGCTCTCAAATATTCAGCGAATCCTGGGCAGTCAATACCATAGATAAGGACGTTATTTATATTGCCATTCCAGGTGCAATTACACAGTTTACCCTGTGAAACTGCACTTCATAAACATGGCAAATCAATGCTAGTTATCAAAATCCATCCACAACTGACAGCACATGAAAAAGGGCTTTGCAAAATGATCTTGGAAGCCAATCTACACAGCCAGCTTCACAGAGGTCAGCTTATTACCCGCTTAATCACATAGCCATCTTGCAGGAGCGTTATTCCTCAAACCCTGGGCATGACATCACTCCTAATAGCACACACAGTAAGCCATTATTACCATGTAGAATAGCCTTTAGCCAGGCTATAGCCACTGATGACCTGATTTGGCCTCATGCTGGGAGGGCAAGTGGAGTTCTCTTGGGGACAAATCATATCAAGACCAGATGTGAAGGACCTTCATGTGGAGGCATAAAATTCATCTGCAGCTTGTGAGCAAGATCTCTGTCTGCAGATGAAGAGCTGAACAGCCTGCAAGGATGCTGATGGGCCTCATCCTTGATGTCCATAAGGCAAGGCCTTCTAACACAGATACCGACTAATCTTCCACATGGGTCATTCACGTTTGAAATTCTCTATGGCTAGATCCTTGCCAGAAAGATCGAGTGAGATCCTGGGACACCTGATTCTCACATGAGGTTTCTGTGCAGCAGATGGTGCATTTTCCTCCCTGCCCTGCAAGAGGATAAGGTCTAGCTTCCTTTGTGATGTATGATTTTCAATTGATGGGGATAGGGGGTCTTAACCTGGGTGAATTAATTCTGTCTGTACTCATAGTTACTCAAATGAAATCTACTAAACAGGGAGCTCTCAAAGGTTCAAGAAGAAGTCTCTACCACTCAAAATAGGTGGCTAAGCCGGATGGCCTTTAAGGAATCCAGGCAGATGAAACGTGGACCTTATAGCAGAACAGACAGGAAGAGGCAGATGGCTAGATGCTGAAGTATAGGAGGCTGTTGTGGCAAATGAGACAACAGGAAAACCGTATGCAGAATTGAGACTGGAAGAAAAGGGAAGGTGCACACATCTTGTTTACAAAGAACTTTCACAAACATTGTTTCATCCTGTTGGGTAGGTGTTCAGCAGACTTGGCATTCTCTATGACTGATGCTTTCTATGATGAAGATTGAGTGATTGATGCTTGCTATGATAAAGATCGAGTGAGATTCTGGGATGTCCGATTAGCACGTGAAGTTCCCATGCAACACAGGCTGCGTTTTCTTCCCTGCCCTGGAACAGGGCCAGGTCTACTTCCCCTTGTGATGACATTTTCACATGCAGACTCAGGGCTAAGGCCAGCAGTCTTTCACTTCACCACAGACACCTCATCACAGAGAGGAGCTGAGTTTGAGGAACAAAAGAAAACTCTTGCAATAAGCAAAAATTCTCTTGCATCCCCGGTTCTTGGCTCAGCACTAGATCCGTTGTAGTGACACAGAAAAGGGAGGCGGTCTATGGACTCTGGAGCCTCTCATTGCAACCCTGAGTGAGTTACTTCAGTCTCTATGCCTCAGTCCTTTTGTCTTCATCCAGGGAAAATAAGAGTACCTATTTGATAAAGTGTCGTGAGAACTAACTAAATATTTTAAAACTTTAGAATAGTGCCTGTAATAGAATATGCCGTATAAGGGAGTTGCCTTATTTTATTAGACACTCAATGAAATAACGGTTGAATGAATGATGTAACACAAGCAATAAATGAAAATAATGCAATTCATTTAGACAAGGATGAAGCCAGTATCATAGAGCTTGGTACGGAACACAAGAAGAGCATGGACAGTGTCATGGCAGAAGCGAAGAGTTGACCACTTGTCTGAGAACACCACACCCTCTCCCAGCAAGGATAAGCAGGAGTCAAACTGCACAATTCAGTCTAAACATCCTTTATCTCATTTGCCTGGCTGCTCATGGAGGACAAGTATTAAATGAAGCCTAGACTGCAGTCCAGCAAGGCAAGGGAAGGAAGGGAGAGACAGGGAAAGGAAGGGGAAGGAGGGGAGGGGAGGGGAGGGGAAGAGAAAAAGGAAGGAAGGAAGAAGAAAAGGGAAGGGAAGAAAGAGAGGAAGCAAAGAGAGAAGAGGAAGGGAAGAAAGGATGAAAGGAAGGGAGGGAGGGAAAGGAGGAAGGAAGAAAGGAAGGAAAGGAAGGAAGGAAGGAAGGGAGGGAGGGAAGGAAGGAAGGAGGAAGGGAAGGGAAGAAAAGATTAAAGGAAGGGTGGAAGGGAAGGAGGGAGAGAAGGAAGGACAGAAGAAAAGGAAGGAAAGAAGAAGGAAGGAGAAAGGGAAGAGAAGAAAGGATGAAAGGAAAGGTGGGAGGGAGGGAAAGAGGGAGAGAAGGAAGGACAGAAGAAAAGGAAGGAAGAAAGGGAGGGAGGAAGGAAGGAAGAAAGGAAGGAAGGGAGGGAGGAAGGAAGAAAGGGAGGGAGGAAGGAAGGAAGAAAGGAAGGAAGGGAGGGAGGAAGGAAGGAAAGAAAAGGAAGAAAGGATGGAAGGGAGGGAGGGAAGGAAGGAAGGAAAGAAGGAAGAATAAAGGAAGAAGGAAGGAAAGGAAGGAAGGAAGGGAGGGAGGGAGGGAAAAATGTATCTGCCCACCCTAGCTAGCTACAATTCTGCCTAGAGTCTTCCAAATGGCACAGGAGGAGGAAAAGTCTGTCCAAAGACAGATACTGCAAACAGCACACTGTGTCAGAGCAAACCGTAGGTAAAACCAAGAGAAAGCTATACTTTCCCACACTGGTGAGCTGGAGATAATCTCGCAGCCCCTGGGCATGTGAGGTCTGGTGATAGGAGTGTTGCTTGATGTCTTGGTCCTGTTCTTACGGATATTGGGTTTCATGTTTGGCCTAAATTCCAGCCTGTTTTCAAACAGAAAATTATGGATGTAGGCAGCCTTTCTGTTTGTCTAACCTCAGTCCCAGCTTCCTCTAATGAGACATGACATGAATTACCTAGGCTATAGCTGGATGGGGAGGTAATGGGATGGGGATGGAATGTTGAAGAAACACAGGGTTTCCCTTCCAAACTCCCCCCTCCTGCTCTAGGAATTTTCCAAGTCTTTTAAGAATGTACTTTTTGAAGATTTAGCTATTTTTCATTTTTGTATTGATGTATAATATGTGTACATATTAATGGGGGGCGTGTGATATTTTGTTACATGCATAGAATGTGTAATAATCGAGTCAGGGTATTAGGAAGAATATGTTTTCTTCTTGCGTGTGTTTTGGTTCAATTTCATCCTATTGCTCCTCTTCCCTGCTTCACATGACAATAATTACAACATCAACTTCCATCAAAGCCACGGTTTCTCCCATCCCCCAGCTGGGGGCAGGTTTGGCTGATGGCTGCAGTGGGAACCATGGGTGTGTGGCTCCACCTCCAAATCCCTCCCCTGCATCCCCGCCCACCTCCCCAATACTCACTGCGCTGTCTTCACCCCTCCAGGGCTGAAGTGGACCAGAGGCCAGGGCCTAGCAGGGAGCTTTACATGCCTGAGCTGTCATGGGCTGGCCTTGGGTTTTGGGTTTTTTTGTTTGTTTGCTTTTGTTTTTGTTTTTGTTTTGAGATGGAGTTTCGCTCTTGTTGCCCAGGCTGGAGTGCAATGGCACAATCTCGGCTCACTGCAACCTCCACCTCCCAGGCTCAAGTGATTCTCCTGCCTCAGCCTCCCGAGTAGCTGGGATTACAGGGATGTGCCACCACATCTGGCTAATTTTGTATTTTTAGTAGAGACGGGGTTTCTCCTGTTGGTCAGGCTCATCTTGAACTCCCAACCTCAGGGGATCCACCTGCCTCAGCCTCCCAAAGTTCTGGGATTACAGGCATGAGTCACCCTGCCTGGCTGGGCTGGCCTTGGTTTTCTCTGGGACTGATGGGTGTTTAAGCCCACCTTTTGTCCTTCCAGGGTGCCTTGTGGGTTTTTTGCTGGGGATCTCTGGGGATTTATCTCTGCAATTCCCTGGTCCAAGAGGTGTCTCTCTTCCAATAAGCCATTTCAGGCACCTCTCTTTCCCTGAGCCCCACACACCTCTTTTGTCTCCCTCTCCCTCCTCCTACAGCCTGGAGGTGAGGTCATTGAGAGGATTCACACCTGCTTCTCAGACACCCGTTGTGCATGTCCTGCTTAGAGGCCTAACTCCTTGAGTGGCGTGTGGGAGAGGGTGGGAATAGTTGCCATCTATTGCCTGGAGCCCTCAAACGACACTGAGAAAGAGCCCGTTTTTAACACCCTGCAAGATGTTACAAGGAAGTATGGCTCAAGGTGGAGGTTAGGACAGATATTTACAATATCAGCCTTGGATTGTTTCTGTTTCCTTCGTGTAAGTGGTATTTCACCTTTTGCAAGGGAAAGAATGATAAGGAACAAAATCAGAAAGGCCCCTCAGGTCACCTTCCCATCTCTTTCTCCAGCTCACCATCCTTTGCCCCTTCTGCTGGGGCTCATGGTGGCCTCAGCCTGCCTTCTGCCCTGGGAGTGTCATGACAGCACCTATTATACGGTGTGACCTCAGTCACCTCCCCAGCTGAAACCTGTCTGTCCTGTGGCCTGCCCTTTCAGTATTCTGCCAAATGAACAAAATAAAGCAATGCAAATGAGTTTACTTAGTGCCAGCAAGTGGCAGTTCTGAGGTCAGATACACATGTGAGTGGACTTCCAGGGAACAGACAGGCCAGCCTCACTAGTGGTAATTTCAGGCACTGGACAAATAGTTGAGGCTGGCTCATCATTATCACCCTGTGCTGCAATGACCAGGCTGCATGTCTGTGCCAGCGCCCGGGACTCCATCAGGAGATCATTTACCTGTCACGTGGCTTTTCAGCATGCATCCACACGGACACTGGCCTCATCTATGAGTCCCCTCCTGTGACCGCGCATACACGTTGGCTCGGCGGACTCTTTCCCCCTCCTGCTGCTGCCTCCATTATCACCAGCATTGCAAAATGTTCTCTCTCCGATGGAACCTTCCCCCCATTCCCCCCACCCCTTTCACGCCCTGCTATTCGTGACCAAGAACACCCATTTGCTTTGATACCTCTTGCTGTGGCATGTCAAGACCATTGACTTTCCTGAAACCTGGCTCAATGGATTCCTATGCATTTTCCTTCCAGGATTTTAATGCAAACATTTTCATTGAGACTGGAAGGAAATGTTCAAAACAAACAAACAAAAGGCTTTGCCAGCCTTAAGTGCGCTGCTCCCTGAGGCATCAAAAGCAGCAGCTTTGGAGAGTCTAGAACTGAAGAGTGTCTTCTACATCTCCCTTTCCTGCACACAGTTTGTTGACTGCCCCCCATCCCTGAGGCATCTTTCCCCCCACAACTCCCACCCCACATCCAGCAGCCATTAGGCCGTTCCTGGATGCTGAGGGTAACGTGTCATCCACCATCCTGACAACAACCTGCTCTTTCTATGTAATATTGTTCCATAGGTTTTCCTCTTGCTGTTCTTTATTTTTTTTCTTTGAGACAGAGTCTCATGCTGTCTGCCTCCCAGGCTGGAGTGCAGTGGTGCGATCTCAACTCACTGCAACCTCCACCTCCCAGGTTCAAGCCATTCTCCTGCTTCAGCCTCCCAGGTAGCTGGGATGACAGGCGCCCACTACCATGCCCAGCTAATGTTTGTGTTCTTAGTAGAGATGGGGTTTCACTATGTTGGCCAGGCTGGTCTTGAACTCCTGACCTCAGGTGATCCACCCACCTCTGCGTCCCAAAATGCTGGGATTACAGGCATGAGCCACCGTGTCCCACCTCCTCTTGCTGTTCTTTTCAGTTCACCCTTAATTCACCATTTCCCAGTCCTTTGGTCCAATGTCTCGGTCCCTCAGGGCTGGCCCAGAGCCACATATACTCAGATCTATGGCTCTCCCTTTCCCTGCCCTGCCTATATGGCTATTTCCACAGTTCCCTTTCAACTGGCTGGAAGATGCTCCCAGGAGATTGGAAGGCAGATGGAAAGGAAGGGCCAGGCATTTCTCCTCACCTCCCCTTGACCATGGATGAAGGCTCCAGCAGTGGCTGAGTCTCCCACTGGATGGGTCTCCAAGGTTCTAGCCTCCACTAGGTGACCCTGGCCCCTGGCTCTAATAACTGGGCTCTTCCCTTGACCCCTTAGGCCAGCCTCCCTGCCTCCCCCTTTGTTGTTCTTAGCCCCTCCATCCCCTGTGCCCAACTCCTGGTGACATCAAAGCAGCAGCTCTAGAAACTCTAAAATTGCTCAATCTAACAATTTCCTGTATTGACATTCTCTTCTTTTCAAAGACAGAGTTTTCCATTTTCCTGTTGGGTTCAACGGATGTATCTTCCTTTGGGATTTCCAAACTGCTGTAATCTGATAAAGTCCTGTGGGACAGGCAAGCTGGGCCCTGAAATCACACCAGTTGACTTTGGTTTTCATCCTAGCTCTGACATTTCTAGCTGTGCTGCCTTGGCCAACTTACTAAACCCCTCTGAGCACCAGTTTCTTCACCACTAAAACAGGGATAATGAAACGCATTTCCTCCCTGGAAGTAGCCTTTGATAACCTCACAGCATGTGGCCTGCCAATGGGTGGGTGCTCAGTGAACATTCGTTCCCCTTGCTTCTCCTAAAGTGGTCATAACTGTGAGAGTATAAATGCATATCCCTTCCGGGGAAACATATTTGTATTCTAACAATGGAAAGAAATACTTGGCCAGGCATGGTGGCTCATGCCTGTAATCCTAGCACTTTGGGAGGCCAAAGCGAGAAGATTGCTTGAGCCCAGGAGTTCAAGACCACCCTGAGCAATATAGTGAGACCCTGTCTCTATTTTTTTTTTTTTTTAAAAAGACCTTAACTCGACAATTAATTTTGAATATGTAAGTCTCCGACACTCATGGCAAGACAATCAGAAAGATATTTTTGGACAAGCCAATTTTGAGAGCCTTGAAATCACTCCAAGGAGGGGGTCACCTACTCCGCGGGGACTGGGGAGGGCTCCATTATCTGGGAGGAGGCTCTTGTGCTAATATGAAAAGTGATCCTTCTCCCCGCCTCCCAAGGGAAGGATGTGGAATGTGTGAGACTCAGATGTGTGGGAGTCCGGCCCAGGGTTATTTTTGTTTCCATTAACATTCTCTTCTATATGTATTTTAACCTTAATCAAATGCATGTGTTTTTGTTTTATTTGCACTTAGTTCATCAAAATGTCCCTTATGATCTGAACTATGCCATAAGCCTAAGCTCCGCAGTGAAACACTCATTAATACCCCTGGGAAACAGGAAGTTGCATTTAGTCAAATGTAAATAATTCAGCTCCCCAGGGCTTTGCCTTGGCCTGGGTCAGAGAAGAGGACAGTGGCTTCTCAGTCCATCTCATCATTGTCCCCCCCACCGACCCCAAAACTGAGCTGGAAGAATGACATGCCGTGACTCTCAACAGATAAAGTGTTCTGAAAATGTGCCTATCCTTTGTTCAAAACCGTTACAACGTCAAGTGCAGTTTTACAAAGAAATGAGTTTCTCTTGCTTTGGCTCAATCATCGGGTATCATTCCAGATTTTTTCCCACCCCCTGCCAATGCTCTGAAACCAGTCAGTGCAGGCAAGAAGCAAGAAAGAGAGAAAAAAAGAGATGTAAACCTAAACCACCTCACCAAAGACGCCGTGTGAGCCGTGGTTAAGAGATTTCCATCTCCCCCTGTCTCTCTCACCCTCTCACTGACTCTCCTACTGCACACATGGAACCAATTATGAACAAAGCCCAATTGTTTTATATTTGGAATTTCCCACATCAACTTGATGCTTTCTTTAACTGACTCGCGATGTGTGTCTGCGTTGGAGGGCTGAACCCAGGTTTCCAGCCCGCGCGCTGCTGCCGCAGCCGTGGCACCCTTCCCCTCTTTCTTCTGATTCATTTTCTCATAGTGTAAAACTCTGCTTCTTTCTTTCACACCTCACCCCCATTTCCTATTAGGTATGTTTGAATAAACAGAACCTTCTTTTCCGTCATTTTCAATGAACTAAGCACTGGTCTGCAGACAGTGTCTCAAAGCTGGTGCCCAGAGCGTATGAGTGGTATCAAGGCTAATACCAAAAACCATGGGATGACTGCAAAGGAAATGGCCATCCCTTTCGTAAAACTCAGAACAGACAGAAGCAGCGTATATAGAAATGCTTTAAAAAGAAAAAGAAAAAAAAAAAAACCAAACATACCCCATATCCTGGAAGCACCTTACTTGATTTTCTTTGTAGTATTTTTTTCTGCTATGGAAATAAGCCGATTTCGGGAGGAGTAGACATGGGGGAAGTAGAGGAAAATATTACAGAAAAGTTAACGTTTGAGACCATTTATGCCATCCATCAAAGAAGGCTGTGTGATCTGAAATTACACAATATGATCAGAAAATAATTGACAGACGTGATGGATGAATCTGCTTCGACACAGCCTTGTAAAACGAAACATAATTTCTTCTTGTTTACTGGCACACATAAAAATAAATGTTCTATAACACAAACATTTAAATGAGAAGGTGCCAAACACAAGTCTGTTCGATTTGATTTGATTCATCTGAACCATGTGATTGCAACACTTTCTTCTTCTTTCCCTCATACTTTCTCTCTGCGGACTGTATTCACATATACAGTGAGTAAAACCCGTGCGTTTATTTTTATGCGTTAGAAAGCAGGAAGGTTAAACAGATACGCATGTCTGATGCTCAGTTTTATAGATAGAATTTATGACTGCAAAGAGGTCCCTGATGTGTTCTGTCTCTGGTCTTCAAATATTGTTCCTCCGTTCAGAAGGGAGTGAAATCAGAATGTAGGATTCTGCATTAATCTCCACTCCAGATGGTGATATTCCAAATAGTCTTTTTAAGGTGAGCATGTGACCTACTGTACGGCCGAGGGGCTTGGGAGTCACGTGATGGAATGAATAATACTTCTGATAGAGCTTTGATTAGACAACTGACCTGGTTACCATCTGCAGCCACGAGAAGCAAAGTTGACATTTCTGGATCACTCTCCCCAGACGCGTCACTTGCCCACAAGCGGGACACGGCAGTCTCGCTGAGCCAGCTGTGCAGAGGGACAGATGGAAGAAAGCTAGAGATGTTGCTTCGTGCGCGCTGAAGTTGCAGAACTTGGGCTGGTTTTCTTTCTTCCCATCCCCCCTCCTCCTGACAAACCACATCTTGACTCAGATGGTCGAAAGAAAAACTCTTTCAGTTATTTGATATTTGGGAACCCTCCAGGAGACCATAACTTATTTTTGAGGGAGGCTCCTTCTCTCCCTTTGCTGGGAACACACACACACACACACACACACACACACACACACACGCACGCACGCACAGCTGTACACCATGGTGGTTCAGGCTGCAGTGGCTCCGAATAGATCCCAAAGACTTTTACTGAAAATTCCTTATGGATCTCTGAGAAGGCGCAGCGTTGAAAGGGTAAGCTACGTGGCGGGCTGTTTGCTTCTTAATTGCTCCAGAGACAGGGAGATGTTTGTTTTCATTGTATACCGCGTTACTTCTGTTACTCACGTTTCCTGAACAGTTGGAGTTCCTGGGACTGTAGAATACTATCTCATCTGTAATTTTAGTTTTTTAACAGATAATGATGAGAAACCTGAAACAGTAATTTTTGTAACTTGTGGATCTCAGATGGGGGAGGGGTGCTCTTAGAGATGAAATATGAGGGAAAAGATTGGGATGGAAACTTCCCCCCGGAATGGGTTTGAAAGATTTGGGTGCTGGCTGAGAAATGCATGGGGGCTGTGAAACTGATTTCTTCTGTGTTTACTGAAACATACTCATTAGAGCAGCAGGGCTGTGAATTTCTTCTGCTGGGTGACAGTGTCTAAAAGGGAGGTGACGGTGATGTTAAGGAGCTTCAAAGCTTTGGCAGTTTAAATTATGCAGGCAGTTGATTACAAGCTTTTTTCCCCCCAAATACATTGCTATCATTTGGGGTTTATTTGTTTTTAATGCTATGGATTTTGGCTTAAAATTACTCTGTTAATTTCCTGAAAGCATGTTTACTTTATGGAAGCCCCTAGCAGAGAAGATCCTATAAAATAATAATAAGGATTTGTCTTTCTCTGGAGTAACAGATGCATTTTTGGGGCTGACTCTAGTTAACGCAAAGCTGGTTGTCGTTGGGGTGACAGGCTCAACATGCAGGGAGAATCCCTACACCCACAAATTTTATGGCGGTTCTGTTGGTCTGAGAAACCCCAAAAGCCCATGTTTGAATCGTGGCTAGTCCTTCCATGAGTTTTCGTCACCTACATAGACATCTTCAGTTAAGGTGTAGTCCAAGACCTAATAAAGCAAATAGCATCACATGAAGCTCTCTTGCTAGATCAGCAATCTGCAGCATCTTATAGAGAAGATCAGAATTGAATTCAAGTGACTTTTTCTGGTTGGTATAACTTACTACTCAGCGATGTTTTATTTTATTTTATTTTTTAAACTAAAGGTTTAAAAATGTGAGGGGCTAACTAAATACTTAGGTAGGGTTGATTTCCTGAGTTTTGATGAGTTACATTTTTTCTGCCATTTGAATAATGAAAAAAACTTTGCTTTCTATTCTGGTTGTGTGTCGGTCTTTATTTTGAGACTTATTTCTTGTTCTGAATGTCAAGATCATCAACTAATATGTATTAAATGCTTACTGTGTATTTCATGTTATTCCAATAGCTTAGACCTTAGGCCATCAGTGATAGCAAAATTTACACATTGATCAGACCGCTATTGAGTGTGATGTTAGGTGTTAGTGAAAACTCTTTGGTCTGTATGGTAACTAAATTTTTATCATGTGTTCTATTATTAAGGTATTTATTCACAAATACTAACATGGAAATGGGAATTGTGTGCCTTAGGGCTGTGGGAATGGCAATATTGAGCAGATAGTTATCCTTTATAGACACACACACACACACAAATCCAGTCACCTGGAAACCTCCATTTATACCATTATGATCTCCAGATAAAGTGTTTAATAAATCATGTATGTTTGCATAAATTAACATATATGCAGTTACCACTTCTGTTAGTCATTGTTTACTAATTTAAGAAAAATTGACAATATGGGAATATAGTGTCATATACAAAACATGTCTGTTATTGGGTATGTTTGCACACACTTGCCTTCAAAGCACACAGAGCTATTTTCTGCCCTTGGTACACCCCACTGTTACATGGGCCTTAATGTGAGTATGGTCTGAACGCTTTGGGGTCCTCCCGCGCCACACATCCTTGGAGCATTGGGTCTTCCCCACGAAGGTGAGGTAGCACCTCACCTTCCACAGCAATGGAGAGTGGAACTAATTGAAATGTATGATGTCCTGTCAATTCCACTGGACATCTAACACTGTGGGTCAGTGGAATTGACAATTCTGTGACAATTTTCAGAATGGAGTCCTGTGTTTATAGAAGAGGGGGAGAGGTAAGGGCAAACACTGAGAGCCGGCACTCTTCCATTGGGAGTGTAAAGCAATAGCAGTTTGTTCAGTTCCATCAGCGGCTCTAAGGGTGCCAGGCATTTGAGTTGGTTTCCATTGTCTCACAGTATCTAATGACATGGAAGACCTTACATTTCTATAAGGCTTTCAGTCCATTCCCCTGTTTTACCATTGCGAGTTACTAACAAGGCACAGAGCCCAGGGGTTACTACCCTTGCCCTGTATAAATAGGGAAACCAAGGCATGGAGAGATTTAATCTTCTTTATGGGAATATACATTCAATGACAGAGCAGGACCTAAATCCAGGGACCTGGCATTGTATGTTCTTGCCATAGGATCATGTTTCGTGTTTGCTCTCTGGAGGAGCGATGGCATGGCAGCCTGGCCCTGAGAAAAGGGTTATAACCAACTCATTACCTGTGTTCACATTAAAGGAAATATAGAAGACATGCCATTAAGGGGTGGTGAAAACCAAAGAGAAGAACATGATTTCCAGGACACTGATAGTCCTGTCCCCTTAGGTGCCCAGGGTTCGACAATTGCTTCTGTACCAACTGCTAGAGGTTGAGTTGAAAGAAGGAATTGCACCTTTTTAACCCTGCAACTTAGACATCCACCAAATCCTGAGAGACCAGGCTTAGTTCTGGTTCATGCTTCTTCAGACTGCCATGAGCCCATCACTGTGCTAGGGAGGGTGGAAAACATAAAGGAAATATAAGATGGGCTGGGTGCAATGGCTCACACCTGTAATCCCAGCACTTTGGGAGGCCGAGGTGGTCGGATCACGAGGTCAGGAGATGGAGACCATCCTGGCCAACATGGTGAAACCTTGTCTGTACTAAAATACAAAAAATTAGCCAGGCGTGGTGGTATGCGCTTATAATCCCAGCTACTCAGGAGGCTGTGGCAGGGGAATCGCTTGAACCCGGGAGGTGAAGGTTGCCGTGAGCCGAGATGGAGCCACTGCACTCCAGCCTAGTGACAGAGAAAGACTGTCTCAAAAAAAAAAGAAAGAAAGAAAGAAAGAAAGAAATATAAAATGCCATGTTTGGTATGGGAGGAGAGATTAGGCCTGTAAAGTTTATATAAATAAAACAATTAGAAGCCAGTATAATACAGGCTAGAATTAAGCTACAAAATAAGTAACAAAGACAATTTAGGTGCTACAGAAAGCAGCAGGGTGGGGTGGCAAGAGTGAGGCTTGTCTATTTGCTATTTACGAGTTTTACTATTTACTGTTTGACTATTGACTATTTACGAGTCATATGGCCTTGATAGAGTGACTCAAACTTTCTCTGCTTCAGTTTATTCATCCACACTACCCACCCCTTTGCAGTGCTTGTAAAGGATTACCAAAAATGTATGCAAGGACCTAACACAATACCTGGCAATCATATAAAATGCAGTCCATAATGATAGGCATCGTTTTTAAGATTGCCTGTCTTTGTGTATAAGAACATTTGGCTTGTATCTTTTTTTTTCTGTTTGTTTTTTTCTTGAGACAGAGTCCCGCTGTGTTGCCCAGGCTGGAGTGCAGTGGCACAATCTTGGCTCACTGCAACCTCCACCTCCTGGGTTCAAGTGATTCTCCTGCCTCAGCCTCCAGCGCAACTGGTATTACAGGCATGCGCCACCACACTTGGATAATTTTATATTTTTAGTAGAGACAGGGTTTCACCATGTTGGCCAGGCTGGTCTCGAACTCCTGACCTCAGGTGATCCACCTGCCTTGGCCTCCCAAAGTGCTGAGGTTACAGGCATGAGCCACCACACCCAATCTTGTATTTTTAATAAACAGATGACAATTTTTTATATTTAGACACACCTCCCTGTCTCCTGGAGAGGTCCTTTAGGGCTATGCACTTGCTAAAGCCAAGACAAGCAGTGTATTGTGTAGTGGTGATAACTTTTCTGGGACTCCCAATTTTATATAAAACACGTGGAAAACAAAATCTTTCAAACTGACTACACGTGAATCCCAAGTAACTCAACTTACTCAAGCCCACATCCTTCTGTATGGTC
Source organism: Pongo pygmaeus (assembly GCF_028885625.2). Classification (NCBI taxonomy): domain Eukaryota; kingdom Metazoa; phylum Chordata; class Mammalia; order Primates; family Hominidae; genus Pongo; species Pongo pygmaeus. The sequence goes on along the minus strand of NC_072381.2, from coordinate 14,152,083 downwards.
TCTTCCTTCTAAAGCCAGATGTTTTTTATTCCAGAAATAAAGTAAAAATGAACTTCATGGAAAATTCTAATAAATGTAAGAACAAAACATATAAATGAGTTGAGGAAAGAGAAAATGTGGAAATTTTTTTCTGGGAGTTTGCCTTGGGACAGGGAGGAGGTTTTTATTAAACTGCTATAACTTTGCAATAAGAGGAAATGGTTTTATGTTGGAGATTACCTTTACAGATGCAAAGCCTAAGAATGAGTGAGTGAACTTTTTACGTGGCCCACCCCATGTTGTTTTAGTTTGTGGTTTTAAGTGGAGGTGAATTCTGCTAGGCTCCTGTCTGTATTCTCTGCTGTAGTTTGGGCTCCAGGAAGCTGAGAAATGTACATTTCTTCACACCCTGAGATGCCCGCCTATGAGGGCTCTGACCCAGTTGTGAAATACTTACAGAGTTGCTGCATCTCCGTTTTCACCCACTGATTTTCCAGCTGTAAGATCATCTGTTGAAGTGAGAGCATAATTTCCTGCATTTACTGGACTGCTCGTCTGCCCCGTTGACTTATCCTCTCTAATATCCACACCCACAGACCCCCCAGCTGGACTGGACATCACCGTTTTCTTGAACATCTCAACACCTCAAATCCAGCATGTCCACGATGAACTTCATCATCTCTCCTAATAATCCTGCTTCTTCTCCAACACCCCCAGCTTCCTAAAACCCAAACTAGACCCTGGCGTCTTCCTGCCTCCTCTCTTTCCATCGTCTCCTTCTCACAGCCACAAGGCACTGTCCATTCCAGCTCTGAAATGTCTCTCCCCGTCCTGCGCCTCTATTCTCGGGTGCAGCCCGCCACCATCTCTCGCCTGCATGTTGCCTTCTCACCGTGGCCAGTCTTGCTCCCCTCAATTCACGCTCTGTGCTACAGCCACTGTGCTCTTTCTAAAACCGAAGGGTGATTGTGTCACTTGTCTACTGAAACCCTTAAGTGGCTCCCTGCCTCAGGATAAGGACAAATCACAAAGCCTTTCCTAATCACAGCCCTCCAGCCTCACCTCTTCCCCTGCTTTACCCTGGGAATGTTGTATTCCAACCATGCGTGGACATGTTTGCAGTTCCTCCAAACTACCGAGCTCGCTCTTGCCCCAGGGCCTTTGCGTGTGTTTTCATCTTCCTGTCACTTTCTGCCTCCTCCCTCCACCCCCTTTACTTCTTTCAGCCTAAAGGCAATTCCACAGGAAACTCTTCCAGGCACCCCATCCCCTCCCCAAGTCTGAGTAAATGCTCTCCCTGCAGGCTCCCGCAGTACTCTAGAATCCCATTACAATAGCACAAATCACACTGCATTGAAACCGCTGGTTTGCGTCGGTCATAATCCTCCACACGATGGCAGGCATCTTGAGGACAGGCAACACCCCTGGGTTCCTGGTTTGTAACAGGAGTGCAATAAATATCCACTAGATGACAGAATGAATGAAATCTTAAAGTTCATATAAACTCTCAGTGAGCAAATTTGAGAAGAGGATCATAATTAAGACCTACACTGGAACAGCCTCCATCCTCGTGCTAACCTACCACAAGTCCCATTATCTCTGGTGGAAAATGTGTTCACTCTTACGTGTCAGTACAAGCAGAGAAAGCAAAATGCTCTTTTCTTATTTATTCGGAACTCTAAGACCATGCTGTACATCTTTAAGTGGAACAAAGTTAATGCGTGAACAGCCAATCAGACTCAAATCATAGATCTCTTCACAAAGTAGTACAAATCTGATGATTTTATTGGGGGAAAAATGAGACAAGAAAGCATTCTCTTTTACCACAATTATTCCAGTACTTTAGGTGAAAGGGTTTTTGTGTGTCTAGGAAAGACTGAAATGGTGGGATATTTCTGGAGCGATATTTTTAACACAGCATAAATTAAACCTTTTTGTACCCACATCATTCATTATATGATGTGTTATTCCAGGTTGACGTCTTGCCAGTCTATTATTTTGCAAACCATTACATTATCACAGCTGCTAAGCTGCATAACTTAAGAATTCGGAATACAACAGAGTCTCTATAGTTGAGTGTGTGGTGCTTACATTCTGAATGTATTCATGCAGCGAAGTGTGAGACGTTACCAAAAACACATACAGCAGACGGCTTTCAGTGGATATTTATTACCATTGAGCGCAGGCAGCCAAGAACTGTTCAGACAGATCAGTGTATTCACACATATTATTAGCCAGCCCCCTCATCCTGCATGGGGTTTTGTTCCTTCTATAAATATATGCCTCTCTGGAGAAAAAGAACATGGACTACTGGGGACTCCAATTCTCTGGTTCGTAGAATGCATTGAAGGCCATTTTTCCAGCATTGGTTAGTCCCGTGCAATTTTAGGTGACCCAAACTTGGTGAACCAATATTTATTTTATTTCGTATAGCAGCTTATGTCATGTTAAGCCATTGACTTCTCACCTTGGGTAGAATGACATTGCTTATTGGCTCAGTGTGGGGAAGGAAAGGCTGTCTCTATGGGTACCACTCCAGAGTTTTCATTCCTCAAGCTGGTGTGGAAAGCAGGATTCCAAATCTCTATGCAAATGGTCAGGACTCCCAGGCGTTTCAGCATCCTATGCAAAATGGCAGCTCTCAGGCTAGGCCTGAAACTGAACTATGGTTCTCCTCTTTGAATAGCTTGTCCCCTCCTCATGCCTCACCATCATGCCATGGGTCATGTTAAAGCAATGCTTTTCAGCCTCGGTGTTACATTGGAAACACTCAAGGAGCTTTTAAAAACCTGCCTGTACCCCAGATTATGTACATCAGAATCTCTGGGGATAGGATCCAGGCATCAGTATTTAAATCCCCAGGTGGTTCCAACACACAGCCAACACTGAGAACAGCTGTCCCAAGGAAATAATATTACCAAGATCGATGATTTGGGCAAGATGCTAGCATAAGGAAATCAGCTAGTTTTTGTGTTTTCTGGTGGCTTCACATAAAAGAGAAATAAATGGGTTGGTTGTGTTGGGTTTCTGGGTCATGTCATTCTCAATAGGGGAAAAAAAACTATTTAGGCTCCTTGAAAGTTGGGTCCATATTCCTGGGACATCCTATGCAGTGTCCAGCACATTGAGGAGAGTCTCTGGATAGTTACCTGCAGCCTTCCGAAGTCATAGAGTCTAGAATTGTGCATTACTTCCTTCCAGGCTATTTAAGATCAAAAACACCCAATCTAGCTTCTCCTGTATGCTTCTTTTCTTGACTGGTACATGGACAAAGTCCCTTTTGTGTGTCTTTCAATCTGCCATATTGCAAATATGTACACAAAGTCAATCGTGTTCTCAGGAGAAAGGGGACATAGCTGTCTTCTCTCTTTTTTTTTTTTTTTTTTTTTTTTTTGAGGTGGAGTCTTGCTCTGTCACCCAGGCTGGAGTGCAGTGACATGATTTTAGCTTACTGCAACCTCCTCTTCCTGGGGTCAGGTGGTTCTCCTGCTCAGCCTCCTGAGTGGCTGAGATTAAAGGCACCCATCACCATGCCTGGCTAATTTTTGTATTTTTAGTAGAGACAGGGTTTCATCAGGTTGGCTAGGCTGGTCTTGAACTCCTGACCTCAAGTGATCCACCCGCTTTATCCTCCCGAACTGCTGGAATTACAGGTGTGAGCCACCACACCTGCCCGGGGGAAATGGCTTTCTTTAAATGCTTTGAAACAGATCTCTTAGAAACTGCTCTAACATAATGAATATTATCCACCTGTGTAATACAAGACTTTCTTTGAACACACAGTTGAAAACAATCCACTTTTATTTGTATTTACTCATCAATGAGCCTCAGGGGATAATATTATCTATCCTACATCCATAAAACAATATAGAAGAAACTGTGCAAAGGATCTTTATTCTAATCTGGGAGTGGATGAACCACATCTATGGATTTTTAATTCTTTTTGGTCTTCTCTTGTTGGTCACTCAATAACTAATACTTCAAAGGACTTGGTCAGTTATTCTACTAGGTCTCAGAGCCTGAAACAATACCTGGGATAAAGATAGGATAAACAAATGTTCATTGAGTGAATGCTGACTACCTGAACAAAAAGAATCTCTTTGTGGTTATAAACTCAAGCCTTTAATAAAACAGAATTGTCCTTCAAGGGCCAGGGTTGCAGTGTGCCTGTGCTTGTATGCAGACGAACATCCGCGTCATCATCAGTCCTAAGAGTGACTTATTTTAAGATGGTGGGCTTATTTTAAGGGCTTATTTTAAGCCCTTCTTGGTGGAGAACTTGATCATGAAAAACTTCCTAAAATCCTACTATAAAATTAATACCTTTGGGTGCATGGGCAGTCCCTTTTCTTCTCAATCAGAACCCTTGTGGGGATATTTTGAGATAGTACAGAAATATGCTTCTGATCATTTTCCTACATTACTTGCTGACTTTTCTCAAAAATGCCAAAGGCTTCCAAGCCTGACTGGCTTTCCTCATTAACGTTCCCATAGAGTGATTGGAGGGATTGGAGGGATCATTTAGACACAATTTCTCCAATCAGTCTATTGGAACATTAATGATGAAAACCAACAAGAGTTAGAAGTATATTGATCATTGCTAGAAAATGCGGTCCTAGACCAACCACACAGAATCAGTCCCAGAATACAGATATCCCTGGGAATGGAATACCTAGGACCTAACATTTTATTTATTAGTTTCACAGATTTTTATTTAACATCGACTACATGCCAGACTGTTCTAGGCCCAAGAGACACAGCTAAGTCTGCGCTTTCGTGAATTGGTAATATGGCAAGTGGTGATGAGTTCTCTAAAGAGAAATAAAGCACAGTAAGGAGCAGGGGGAGACGGAGCGTGCAGCATGGTTATATAATGTGGCTCTCAAGGAAGGACAGGGAGGGAGTTGGGAGCAAGCCACACAGCCACGTGGGGAAAGAACATCCCACGCAGAGGGCACAGCAAGTACAACAGGCCAGAGGCAGGAGTGGGCTTGATGTACTTGAGGGATGGCAAGCAGGTAGCTGGAGCAGAGTGAAGGGGTGAGATGGGGTTGGTCAGAAGTGAGGTTAAAGAGTCAGAGAAGAGTTAGGAGCCCAGCTGGCACAGGCTGTGCAGGCCATGAGAAGGACCTTTGGGCTTCACTCTGCGTAAGACTGAAAAAGATTAGTGGATCAGGGGCTGAAGGATGACGTTAGCTACTAGGTTGATAGGGAAGAAGGCTGGAATCAGGGTGATGCATGAGGTTACTAGTACAATCATCTTAGTGAGAGATGATGATGATTTAGGCCAGCGGATACCCTGGAGGTGGTGAGAAGTGAATGGACTCTGAATTTATCTAGAAGGGAGAGCTGGCGGGATTTCCTGATGGATTGGGTGTGGAGAGAGAGAGGAAGACAGGAGTCAAGAACGGCCCCCGAGCAGCTGTAGACGGCAGCTGATGCTTACCAAGACGGGAACCACTGCAGGAAGAGCTGGTCAGTGATGACAGCCTGGGCGGGAGAGACTGGGTTCTA